>NC_091521.1:17980352-18293214 GCF_041682495.2 Bombus fervidus
TAATCGAAAATAAAATTTTCTTTATAATTATTACGACACGAGGCAAAAGACAGCCTTTTATCTTCTTTTAGGATAACACACTAGTGGTAGCGGTATTTAAAAAAATAGGTGATTCGCCAAGCGGTTCCCGTTTATGGGATTTTATCGGAAAGTATCATTCTCATACTGCAAAAATAAGAGATATACTTTTCGGGCCAGCTACTATCGAAAGCGTCGTATATCGTTTTTTTTCGTTAGGAGAGGATCGGTACCTAATTGAGTACGACCTTAAAAATAGGTAAATCATATATTTCAAATAACAGAGAAAAATACATATAACGTACAATTAAACTCTAGAGATTATTTGCATTTTGCAGCGGGCCATATCCTGTTCCTGGTTTGCAGATAATGAACACTTATCAAATCGAATGTGAAGCTATTCCTCTTTGTCTCGCTTGGTACCCTAACTTGGGCGTTGAAGGATTTCTGATGTACTCTAATTCCGAAGTAATAATCTGGATATCTTTTAACTGATTCTACAATTCGGAACATTAAATTAAAACTAAGATAAGACTTTTTATCGGGTTTCATATCGAATCTATTTGTACATCTATATATTCATATACATATATATGTATGTATACATAGTATATACACCTCGTAATTGATATGACGTTACGATCGAGAAAGAGACGATTCTATGTTATAATATAAGTAGAGATATTATATTATCGAAAACAAAGTTTCGAGATAATACGATGAAATTTTATCATATACTTTTAATTTATTTCTTCGTACTACGAAATCGCTCTTTTGTTGGTTGTATCGCCAATTACCAAAATACAGAGGATCCTTTGTATACATACACAAGTATGTTACCACATACGTAATTAAGTTGGACAAGATGATGCATTTCATATAGTATTTACATGTAACATTATCTATAACGTTTATTATCTAGTACAAATACAGATTGCTAAACGATATAACGAAAACAATTCGAGGAACATTTTTGGGACCGCTTTGTGATACCCCGGTTAAGCATTTCAAAGTAAGGAATCGTATAAATTTTGGTTCTTTGTGTTCATAGGAAATTATTATTTTATACTTAATTAAAAGGATCGTTGCGTAGGTACTATCTGGTAAAGAATATAAAGCTGGTAAATACATGGTATTTGCAACTAATAAGGAAATAGGTCTTCAAATACTTCCTTTCGATGGGAATCCTTACAAGATTTTAGGAATGATAGGGCATCCACGCAAGGTAAGAAGCGTCGTGTACAGTGTACACGATTGTTTCACTATGTTACACCGTAATACGAAAAAAATCTAATTGTCAGTAATTAGAGAGATATTATTTACAATAAAAAATAAATAAATTTACAATAAAAGCTAATTTTTCTCTGATTTTGATACATCACTACATATAAAGAGTGTCTCGTACTGTGTGGGACCAACTTTAGGAACATATTCAACGCCTGAAGCTACAAGGTAAATTCACATATAAATAATATATTCTATTTGATTTTGTGCGCTAGATAGGGCGAGTTTTCTGCACTTTTTTGATATCTCACATTCACGGAAGATGCATAAAACGTGAAACAATTCCTTAAACGACCACATATTACAAGACGTTCTCTATATATTTGAGATATTTTGATCTATTTCAAAGTCTCGTTTTAATAGGTCAGTAATATTTGCCTTAGCAATGATGGGAACATTTTGTTCACTTTTGGTTACAATGATCCGTGCACACTGATGTGGAAAATAAAATGCAGGTACTTCTCAGCAATACGTAGAAATCAAATAATTCCAGACTTTATTTAATATCCACTTGAAAGAAGAACATTGTTTTCCTCGATATACTAATAGTTGTTTATCGTTTAAAAAGCAAATATATAATACCCGAAGCTTTCGTTGTAAAAATATTTCGTATGTTTTTCTTTCCCTTTAACGCAGTTGCTTTTAATTAATATTTTTACTTACTTATAACTTAATATTCTACTTACCGTTTAATATCGTTACTTACTACTTTCACTACTATACTATTATACATTAAGCTACCTTTTTTACAATACTATATCATATACCTCTGTTAAGTTAGGTCTGTCGATGTACTAGCGCATTTAGGAGGTAAAGGACTTGCACCGTATTATTGTCTGATAGAGGGTGGTGAGAAAGGTTGGCTTATCAATGAAATGAAAGACCTGTTTTATTATGCTCAAATCTTACATCAAGGCGAGAATGTAATAGCTCCCAGATTAATATCCGACAAAGTGAACACTAAAGAAGTGCCGAATCTCATGCGCGGCGTTGGATATTATCCCAGCAACGAGGAGGTAATGATTTTACTTTTTATTTATTTAATTATTTAATCGAAGAGATGGAAAATTCATTTGTCGTTCTAATTATTCTTTTTTAATGTAAAATTATTTTACGCTTTAGATAGAAATCCTTATGGGTGAAATCTCGTACAGAGATTACGCGGAGACCGGTCATTTGATCGAAGAAATTAAATTCGAAGATTTTGTCAAATTTTATATAAATCATCGGCCAGCTTTCGGAATTTCGCTGCATCAAATACAAGAAGCTTTCCAAGTCTTTGCAAATTCAGATCAAATCCCTGCTTCGCAGCCGGAGAATCCAGCGTTAACTCGAGAACAGTTTATGAGAATATTGTTAGGCGAAGGTCCTTCCGAGTTTTTTGTACAAAATGGCATACCTTTTGGTTAGTTGATATATTTTTTTGGAAAACGTCCGACGTGTTATTCATGTTTGTGCTTTAAACGTTAATTTTAATTTCAACTTTAAGCAAGTTTTTTTTTCTAGGAGAACCATTAAAAATTCAAGAGGCATTTGCATACATGAAGTTTCTTGTTGGTTTTAACGAGAATGTGGATGAAATATATAATGACCGAAACGAAAAAAAATCCACATCCATTGATTTTACGTTCTTACCAGAGGTATATTTAACAATTAAAATAAGTTTTTTTTTTAAGTATTTTTTCTTATATTAAAAGTTCAAAAATAGACGGAAACTTATCTAAGTTTACAAAACTAAAGCACCACTTCATTTTTTTTCAATAATAATAAAAGTACATGTTAAATATATTGCAACACATAAAGCATTCGTGGTGAAAGAAATTAATCGCATGATACTTTATATCGGTCGTTATTCGCGTATTACTATATCGTATCTCTTGTATCATAGAGATGTCTCTTCTTACATTCAGAAAAATCTATTATATTTTTATTATTGTATTTATATTATGATAGTATTTTTTTATATAAAAAATTACCTTTACACTTCATCTTCTTATTAAGAAAAATCGACAAATATACAAAGCCGATGGACCTTACACGTCTAAGTATTTATATACATATTTTTTAAGAAAGAAAATTTACTAAGTTGAGGATAACGTGAAAAAGTATCGAACTATGATACGTAAATTATGAATTTAATATTTTTTGAATGGTAAAGTGAAGCGCCGTCGTTATCTTTATTGTTTTATACTTTTATACGTTTATACTATTGAATACAAAATTTAATCGACATTCGATAATTGGACGACCGATAAAACACTAAAAAACCTTCGATACTTAAGTTTGTTTAAAATCATTTTTTATAATAATTCTTACGTTTTTAAAAATAAGTATCCTCGTTAAAGACATGCACAAGCAAATACGAAACAAGTATGATTATCGATTTACTATACTGTTCTTTACAATAAAAGCTGGCATAATCATAGAAATGTTGAAACGTTGAATGGTATTAAGGATGAGAAAGAGGAAAATAATCATTTAGGCTCGCCGAAAGTAATGTATTATTATTTATAATACAGAGAATATCTTACAAAGATTTCATCGCGGACATCATGGGTATTGAATTGCCGGAGGAAACGAGGGCTGACGATGATTAATTAATCTGTGTGCCGTTATTTGCATTGCTGGCACATTAACGTTGATTATTATTACCATACTAATATTATTACCATTACAATGTATTGCGACTTCCTATTAAACATGTACGAACATTAACGTATATTATGTCAATTCGTTTCTTTCTTAAAGCGTTAAAAAGGAAATGAAAATCGTTTTACCGATTAACAGACTCAGTTACGAATTTTGTTTGATAATGAAATTGGTCAGAGAGTACAAATGAGACAAGGGTAAGTTCAATCAGTAAACAGGCATCTTCCTTCTCCGTCAACTCTGACCGATGATTTTTTATTTCCTTTTTTTCTTCTTTTTGTCATACTCTGGTAGATTAAATTACGGCTGATTTCGTGTAGAAAATAAAATAATTTTAATATAATTAATAATAAATACGAGCTCAATAGTCAAATACCATTTCAAAATTAATAATTCTTTACAAACGGAACATTTTTTCGATCAGAAATATATATACGCCAATTCTTCGCTCGTATTTCATCGCTCACGTACATTTCACCGGATTTTCACGAACCAAGAAATATTACACGATGAAAGATGAAAAGAGAGAAATTTCAAGCGTTCTACTAACTAATTTGAATAAAGTACCTACAATTGTACAATAATCCGGAAAATGTTTGTCGGCAGAAGAGCTATTATGAAAAACAAGTAAGAACTAGACTAGAAAACGATAAAAGATCCGCTCGTTAACTCGTTCGTTATTCTAAAACATGAAGCGTGACGAAACGACAGAAATCTTATCATGGAAATTTACTTTCCACGATATACTATTAAAAACGGAAGAAATATGAGCGTGGGAAAGTAACGTAAGTCTCAACGCGTATAATTGTAAAAATTTGAAAAATTCAAGCGATTTAAAAAAAAAAAAAAAAAAAAGAGAAGAGGGAAGAAGAACAAAGAAAGGAAAAAGGAACAAAATGATAGTGGTTCGAGCGAGAACGGTATTTCGAGCCGATTGTCGAAATAGAACGATGTTTATCGAAAATATTCGATCGTTTTTTAAACGGGGGCACAGACACCGCCAGCAGTGCCGACAATCAGCCGCGATTATCGCAATTTTGAATTAATGAAAACACAGCCCTCCCCTCTCATACTAGGCTTCAAGAATTTCTCTATGATGTAGCCTAGAATTTCGCTCTAGAACGCTATTACTTGCCTATTCGGCTACACTAAATTTATACATTGCGCACTTTTTGTCATTTAAAAGAAGTACAAACAAATGTACACAAAAAACCTTACTTCCTTGTTATAAACTCTAAGACGTATTTACAGTTATATACAAACATTTTTTGTTTTTTTCCTTTTTTCTTTTCATTATCGTATCGGCTTAAGAAAAATATCAACGTGGAACAGTGTATGGATTCGTTTGCTTACTGAGAAGAAAGAAAGAAAACGTTGGGAATAGTAATGGACATTCAATTCTCTCTCTCTCTCACTCTCACTCTCTCTCTCTCTCTCTCTCTCTCTCTCTTATTCTTTACCGCCCTATCCTCCTTCTCCCTCTCTTTCTTCTATCATTGTATGTAAATTCGTGTTATATTCGTGAATAATAATTCAAGGCTGTTCGGATACATCCTGTTTACATGATTATTATGTAAGCTTTTTAAAAATTATTTTCAACATAGGAACAAGACAATTCCTATAACCATTTGTTCACATAAAAACTGTATTTGTTTAATACAGATCTAGTATTTTTAGAATGTATCGTATGTTTTTAAAAATTTATAATGTATTAAGGTTCCATAGAATTCGTCAAACTGATAAATAAAAGACGATAAAGCAAGCGTTTTACATTTCAAACGATATTCGAAGCACCTCGAACGTATTCTCGTTAAATTACTTAAAAAACTTTAAAAAAAAAAACAGAAAAAGAGAGAGACACATAGGTATAGACGCATAGATAGATCAACGGAGGAAGAGCGAGAGAAAAGAAAACGCAAGAGAGGAGGGGAGAGAGAGAGAGAGAGAGGAAGAGGGAAAAAGAGAGAGAGAGAGAGAGAGAGAGAGAGATAAACTCAAAGATCCATTATCAAATACGCCTTGATAGAAATTTCCACACGCATTCAAGATACCACCCGCTGCTATCAGTCAAAGTAGTCCTCGCTATTTTGCACAATGCCGTGCTTTTTTCTACAGTCTGGGCAATACCATTTGCCTTTAGGCGGTACCATAATACCAACACACTCGAAGTGAAACCATTCGATGCGACAATCCTCGGCATCGCAAGCTATCATTTCTGACACTTCGTCGTATGGACACTGACAATAGCAATATAAATTAACTGGTCGCTCCGGGGCTGGAGGGTTACCCTCCGACAGATGCGTCTGCATCTGTTGACTGGCTTCTACCTCGGTATCGCTGGAATCGCTGCTACTATCCGCAGGTTCCTCCGATTCGGTGGCAGAAGCTGTAGCCATTCCTAGATTCTCTGATTGTCTCTCGATCGGTCTATAAGCCATATTCTTACCGCCAATAGACAATCTCGGTGGTAATGGCTTTACGCTTGGCACTGTAGCGAAAGAAGGCGTCGTCTCTACCTTCCTCCATTTCACCGTCGGCTGTTTCTCCACCTCGTCGTCGCTGGAATCACCGTAAAATCGTTTTGGTACTCGTTTTCGTTTCGATGACCGTTTGTTCTCTGCCTCGGAACCACTGCCACCGATACTTTGACCTGTTACAACCATCGCTTGGGATTCGACACTCGCGTTCATCGAGTGCACATCGTTCGTCGACACGTTCGACATCAACCCCATGTTCGATTGCATCAACACTGGCGACGAAGCCGAATAACCCGGGTTCTTTTGGTAAAACGCTTTAGGAATGTTTAGTTTAATGGACTCGACGGTTGGCGTCGCGTTACGCTGTTTCGTCTTTTCTCCTTTCTTTCGTTTCTTTGTTTTCACTTTCTTCTTTTGCGGTTGCTGCTGTTGCTGAGGTTGATCTTCCTCCGTGGTGGTAGGAATTATATCTGGAGAAGGGACCGTTGTGTCCCTATCTGTTAATCCGTTATTCAGTGGTGGTATCGTTGACTCCGTGGATGCAGGGGCAACCGCCGCTAGAAGCATCAATTGGTTTCGTTTCTCCGCGAGCAATTTGTTCGCAAGCTGTTGAGGATGCTCGTCGTAAAAGTCTTCGTCCGTTTCTGTTTCCTCGGTTTCTAGATCGGACTCTCTCAGTAACAGTTGTGGCGGACAAACCGGTTCTATCGGAACCGATGCGGATCCATTCTTCGTTTCCACAGATATCTCTTTGTTCTCCAATTCGGCATATCCAGTCTCCGGCTCCTGTGTACTTTCTTTCTCTTTCTTTCGTTCTTTTCGATTAGATTGCTTCTTTGGAGAACCTTCCGAAGTGGAACTATCCGAATCCGAACTGCTACTAGAACTAGAAGAACTACCGGATGACGAACTGCTACAGCTACAATTTGTCCCACAGGAACAAGTGCTCGAATCACTATCGCTAGACGAATCACTCGACGATGTACTTCCACCACTTTGCTTCTTTTTCTTCGGACTTTTCGCTTTTTTCTTATTCGGATCGTCCTCGTTACTGTTTTGAACTTCGTTACCTTCCACGGAACTCTTCTCCACCTTGTTTAAGTAATCTTGGTCCCCGCTTGTGTTTACCTCCTCTTTCTCGTTCACCTTGGACATCGTATCTTTATCCTTTTCTTTGTTTAACCATACAACGCAATAATCATGATCAGCCAATACTATACTTCTTAAGAATGCTACATCGGTTTCTGGCTCTGGTTCTTTGATCGCAAAATTATTAGCCGTCTCTTTCATCTCTAGACTAGCTGTATAACTCTTAAAATTATCCCAGATACCATCCATGATTTGCGCTCCTTGTTCTTTCTCTTCCTCGTTCTGTTCGACCTCTACTATACTGTCTGCAACAGCCTCGGAGGAAGTGAAATTTGGTTGATTCGCTGAAGATGGTGCGTTTTCTTCGTTTGATTTAACTCTTTCCGTGTTCTCCGGTTCCTTCATCTCTGGTTTCTCATCCTCAGAATCCGTATCACTTTCCGAAGACAAATTCAAAGGTGGCAAGTCGTAAACGTCAACGACCTTTTTCACAGGTTCTTTAATATCTTTAACCAACTCGGTTGCAGACATATTACCATCGCTTATGCCTATTTTTTCTTTCTCTGACTTTTCACCATTGATCAATGGTTGTTGACTCACCGTGTCCATCAAATTTGTGCTAACTGGTGGTGGTTCTTTATGAGCGTTTTCATGCTTGTCTAACAGTTTTCGAGAAATGAAACGCTCTGAGCACTCGCTACAAGCATACGGATGATCTCCGGAATGTAACCTTTTATGTACTTTTAAAGCGACGGCTCGTGAAAAACTAGAACCACATTCTTCGCAAACGAAAGCCGTAGGTGGTATACAAAAGTGATAAATATGCGGCCACTTTTTCTGTAAACACTTTTTACACAGTACGCTTTCCGTACCATGCTTCCAAAATAAATGTTTGGTAATGTCTGGTTTGTTTCTATACGCAATCCCACATCTATAACATAAGTGATGAAGCTTATGTTTCCAAACGTGATTCGAAAGACGTTGTTGATTTCCGGTAGATTCCAAACAAACGTCGCATGCATGATGCCTTTTGCGTAAATGTACCATTAATCTAAATGCAGATGGAAGATTTGCCATGGGGCACAGACAACATCTGTATCTGACGTTAATATTTGGAGAGTAAGTTCCAGGGCATAGATGACAAAGTAGTTCGCTATAACTATAAAAAGTGGATTTACACATTATACAGATCAAGATTGTCTTTTGATGCATCTTTCGGTTATGCAAATAAAGTTCCTTGTGTATGGCAGAGTGAAATCTACAATGAAAGCATTCGTAAGTCCTCGCGTTTGGAATATTGTATGTACCATTTGTGCTACTGTAAGAATCTAAATTAAAGAAGTAAAGGTCTAATTCATCGAGAGACTTTTTCACTCTAGTAATAAATTGTTCTGCTTGAATAATTATGGCAGGATGTTGAGGTTGAAATTTATGTTCCGCAAGCATGTGCAATCCTAGTTGTTTACCATTCACTGCTATATGACGTGCATGATTACAGTAAACGCAGAAAGGACTTGCTGCTTCTATACAACGTTTCAATAAATCTTCTATCTCTGTACTGTCTAAAATACCATCAACGTTAAGATCGATGCAAGGAACATCTTCTCCAGCCAATATTATTCCATCGCTTGGCTGTATTTGAGGCTGTGCTATATTTTCCATCCGACTTTGACTAACGTCTTTCATTTCTTCATCCCATTTTTCATTTGTATCTATATTATCTGCTGCTTTCTCATCGGTAATTTCAGTCTCATTTTCATTGTTTTCGATACTCATGTCTGTTTCAATTTTAATTCCTGTTACCGTTTTATGTTCGCTAGTTTCTTCGATATTCTCTGTCTCTTCAGGGACGCTATCTACTACCGCTAATTTCGAACTATCGGAATCGCTGTCTTCGTCATTAACTTGATAAGTAACGCTGCTGTCTTTGTCCTCTTCAAACATGTTACATTCTTTCTCTTCTGTCAGTGAACTTTCTGCATTGTTGTTTTCTTCTTCCTTCTTAACAACGTTATTCTCTATATTTTCGCTATTGGTCGCAACAGAAAACTGCGAATTCCTATTGGTACATATCTTTATAACTAAACTTCTATCAGGAGCTTCACTGGTATTGAACGATATCGAAGATTGAGATTCGTTAGGTACATCGAAATTTTCTTTGTTATCATTGTCATAAGCTTTTTCTTTGGGTTGAAGGTCGGATACATGTGATTCGTGTTGCGGGCTAAATAATGATCGACTAACTGGACTATGCGCAGAACTTTCAGACATTTGAGACTGAGAGTCTGTTTCCAATACGATATCTTCTGTTTTCCTTTTGGCTACATTTTCTTCTGTTTCTTGATTTACAGAATTAACATCGTCTATCTTAATATTAGTTTCTTCGGTCGAATTTACAATTTTTGTATCGAGTTTAGTAGAATTTGTTTCCGATTTATCAGATGTATTCAACATATCGACTACATCTACATTTTCTTTCTTAATTTTGTCATCAATATCTTCTACGTTATTTGTACATCGCGATACCTCCATAATAGTTTCCGTTACACTATCATATGGCATATTATGGCTGGGTGAATCATTTGAATTTAATTCCAAATTATTTGGACAAATCTCTTTTTCATTTGTTTCTCCCTTTTCTTCACAGGAATCTTCGATACACTTTGAAACTTCCATTATTGTCTCTGAAACAGTGTCTTTAATCACATTGTGCATTACTACGTTCTGAGAATTTTCATCTCTGCTTAATGTTTCATCAAATACTTGGCTTTCGTTTGACTGAGATACAGCAACTTTATTATTGATCTTTTTTGCATGAATATTTACTTTTTGTTGATTGGATGTACCGTCTTCCATATGTTTAGACCTATTATTTTTCATCGATTTCCTTGGAACAGTCTTATTTTCACTACTTACATCTTTATCAAGCATATTAGTTGACATTATCCCTGTTTGCGGAGTAGGTGGTAAAGCAGAATTTACTTCTTTACTGGTTTCAATGGCTAAACTGCATGTACTTGCGTGTGAACCTGTTTGTCTACATAATGTGCATATGGAAGCAGTAACATCTTGCTTAGACGTTGGTGAACAGAAATGATTATAAAAATTATCCGTTTCTGAAAAAACTTTCTCACATGTACAACAAACTAGATAACACGATCCTTTGAAAACACCATAAAAATCTTCGACAGATGTAAATGCCATTTCTGGAACACTATGTTTCTTTGTCAAATGATGCGACAACCTTTCAGCTTGACCAAACATTCCAAGACAAAATAAACATATATGACGTTTATGTATATCCCTCATATGTAAAAATAAGTTCCAATTTTCAAAATACGTGCCACATGCTGCACAAAGATAAACTTTTCTTGTAATTTTAAAATTAGGAGAATGTGGCACTGTAGTGGATTCTGATGTGCTGGGCATTGGTGTCATTGTAGAATTGCAAGTACATGAAATTTGTTTCAATGTAGAGCACAAACTTGATGACGGTTGACACTTTGAACACTTATTCTTTGACGAAGGCTGAAGACCCAAATATTGTGCATATTCTGTTATTTTGCCCCGTTTAATTTCTGTCCTTTTTTCCTTGCTACTTTTGGATGCATTAGAATGTGGTGATTGTTGTTCCTGTGTTATGTTTTTCAACGTATTCGTTTGCGTTTCTTGAGCTTGTGCCAAAATACGTTTCTTGAAACCCTTAAACACAATTTTCGGTCCTGTACTGTTATTTTTGCTTGCAGAATCCTTTGTTGCAATAGAATTATATTGCAATAATTGTTTTTCTTCTTCTATCACATCAGTGTATATACTGTCAATTGACGACTTTAGCGAATTTCCAATAGAAGTATCTTTAAGTTGTTGTTTTCCCAAAATGCTCCACATATCCATAACTTTACTTTCACCATCCTCATCTTCCATAATAGCACTGCTTAGCTACAGTGATATTACCTACAACATATAAAATATGTTTTAATATAAAAATATTCTAATAAGAAAGAAATATTTGTCTTGTACAGTAATTAATTATGTATTAGATTAACAACCACTACAAAATATAGTGAATTAATATAAGAGATTACACGATCGTGAAATGATTATTTCATAAACTATTATAGTCTACTATATAGGAGAATGTGGTGTGTGTGTGTGTGTGTCATAAATATTATTCAAACAATTATAACATTAACGAATCATTATATTAAATGTTTAAATCATATATGTTAATTAAACAAAAATTAAGAGCACCAAAATTATATATCAATCCTATTCTAATCAATGTTATAATTGATATATTTACAAAGCCACCTGTTACATTCAGCTTATTAAAAGATCTTTCTTTACTATTTTATGGATATAATTATAACAACAAGAATAATTATATAACCAAATATTTAAAATCACTTTTTATGCAGAATTTAATCTGTTACATAGCAGTTACATCGCAGGAAACAAAAACATTTCAATTAGCTTTGAAAGACGATTCATAAATCAAGTGAAAAACATTGAACATCATGTTGATAATAAATCACAGAAAATTAAACTTTAGATTTAAATTACACTGAGTAAAGTAACAAGCAATTAATTATAATGCCTCTGACAAGGGTATTACAAAACTGAGTACATGGTATGACATGCAAGAAGCCTTTCGTAGTGAACATCATTCCACAATGATTCAGTCCCAAAGTTCCCACAAAAACAGTTTACTACAATGAAATTAATGTTAAAATATGACGAATGGAAGAATACACGAGATCAGGATGCCGTGATAACAAGATTCAACAAAAAAGGATTGCTGGTAAACTTTTATTGCACACAAAAATGATCCCAGTGCTATGAGAGATGCATACCTTCCGGTAAATTTCTGCTTGAATGAATCGCTCCGAATTACAAAAGTATGTATAAGATTTGTAAAATCTGAACGATAGACTCGGACGCTCTTGAAGTGATACGAAATGGAGCACCTTAAGTGGATCCTTGCGATCCGCGCCGAAAAGGTTAGTAAAATGGCGTCATATCAATGAGCACAGCTCCGTCCGTGCTTCCAACACGTCTCCAGTGATGCCACCTTTTGTCATGTTCTACTGTAGTTTGTGATAGAAGAGGTTAGGCCAAAAGCATTGAGAGAAAGATAGTTTGCAGTAATTCGGTTGTGGAATAATCAGTATAAGAGTTCGAATCTTTCTTGAAGAACGTAATCCGACTTGAGCGCGAGTGCGTTGTTGCTTGGCCCACGGCTGTTGTGCAAAAACTCGAAACACGAAACGACGGCATCTCTCGTTGACGTATTCATATACGCCCAACGTAGTGCCTCTAATACCCCCACCTCTCGCTCTTAACCTATGCCAGCTATCTGAACGGTTCAATTTCGTTTAAAACACTCTATTTATCTTCTTAAAAACTAAAGTTCAAATGTTTCTAATATTTCAGTCTTCTTTATCAAATATCGTCGATAAAGCTAATTTAACATGAATTTCTTGTCAGCATTTTTATTAATGATTTTCTTTAAAATATTTTGTGTATGTGTGTGTGTGTGTACTATATATGAATACACATATATATATACACAGTGTATCTTGTCTAATATATAGTTGTGTCAACACATTTTATATAGAACTTATTGGTAAAATTTTTGTCTAAAATTTCATGAAAAACTGCTACATTATTTTAATTAAGTCAGTAGTATGTAAATATGCGTAAGTATGTTAAATGTACGTCATACAATACGAAAATTTATTGATATGTTCATACAATATGATTAAGAATTTAATGAATCTTTTAAATAAAATATAAAACATAATAAATCTATAAATAATATTTTATATTTTATGACTATGTTCCTTTCCTATATTAGCTAAAAAATACTTTTAATGTTTTTACAATTTATCGTATAAATTTTCATATAAATTTTTATTCAGTGGATTTAATTGTATTTTGACATATTGTTTACACATTAAAAGTAAAAAAATATATCATAATTATATATGTTATAATTATCTGATATATTATCTGATCTTATATGTTAATCAAAAATATATCATAATTATACATGTTATAATTATCTGATATGTTATCAGGTCTTATATGTTATATTATTTGAAAATAAAAGGTTTAATATCGATATACATATATCATATATCATTATTAGTAAAATTTATTTAAGAAAATATTATTTCAAATACATCTTATTTAAAATGAACATCACTGTAACCTATGAATATTATTAACTTTATTTTAATACTTTACAAAACATAACATTAAAAAGTTGTTAATTGTATATAAAGAGAGTATATACATAAATATTGTACAAAATTCTTAATTGAATAGAATAAATTTTATTCTTTTATTGTTACTTTCGAGTAATTTATCAATATATTGTTGAATATCTACGACCTTTTCTAATATTAGCAGTTGAGGCATCTATACCTATAAATCGAGTGACATGTAAGTAAAACAACATTTCGAGTTTCGAGATTCGAGTTTATTGTTTTCTTTTGGTAAATATAAAAGTGCAAAAATAACCGGATTCTAAATCATTATAATTATTGTGAACGCATCGAAAGGTTTAACCAAATTTCAATTGGTTTATGAACGCGAACAAGTTAAGTATGTGCATTAGGTAGAATGTGTGAATGCGCCGATGCATAATATACCATCTCATTTATTCAGTATTTCATATATATCATTTGTTGATGCTATCACTTTTTGTGTATTTTTATGTGCTGTCGATTTTCGACGAAACGTAGCGCATATCCTACACTATCAAGATTAAAAAGATTAACGGAAAAACGGAACTAGTACCAACGCACCTCGTTCACGGACGGTCGGACGTTGTCATTTGAAAACGGAAGCCATCTTGTGGCCGAGCCTCTCATATCATACAGGGAATAATAGTTCAGCGACTATTTGTTCCGTAAAATTGTTCCGTATATTTTCCATTACGTCCAGACTATGCATGAATTATTGTATCACATGTTTACATAGCCATGGCTGCGACGAGAAAGTTGCAAGGTGAGAAGAAAATGTTTCCAGCATGTTTACATTCAGAAATTTTGTTATGGGTCTGTACTACTACAACTTTGATTCCACTCTTGCCTCGCGCTCTGCAATTCTCTGCCACATTAAACGTTTGTATTTTGCGATCGGTAGTAGCCTATTTTTAACTCGCGTTATCTACTCTTGCAAGCAGCCTTCTGTGTCTGACAGTTGGTACAGGTTGTCAGGGTATGATGAACTGATGTGTTCTGTTTCAACTTTTCATACGTTTCTTTAATGCAAGTTATTTTTTCTTGCATGTACTGTATCTATGACAGTCTCATACTGCTTCTTTATGTCAGAATAACCTTTAAAATAGTTCTATATATTATTTCCACAATACATACATATAATGATACAAGATATAACATATGTAATGCCTTTGTCGATATAAGCTTTTCAATATATATATTGCCTGATAAACTATACTTTCAATTCATAACTTACTCTGAATTCTTTTACCAATAATTTAGGAGAATTGTTTGCCAGAAATAAATTATTTTTGTTATTTTGGGTCATGTTTTATCATACTTATTAATGTTATAACTTGATTGGTCGTAGTCAAGTATATCATTTAGATTTTATATACATATATAACAAATTATCAAAGTAGTTATTACATTATGCGTTTTATTACATGTAACGCACTAACAACAATTACTAATTTGTATGGGATTTAATAATAATTATGTTACTTTACATGTAAACAAATTTTTATAGTAACTGAATTTCAAAAATTTAATCTATGTTTCTATATCTCAAATAAATGATATATGTAATGCATGACATATATTTATTTATTATCCTAATTAAAATATATTTTTTAAATTCTAGGTGAAATAGATCGGTGCCTTAAAAAAGTAACGGAGGGTGTAGAGACATTTGAAGATATTTGGCAAAAGGTTCATAATGCTACAAACAGCAATCAGAAGGAGAAATATGAAGCAGATCTCAAGAAAGAAATCAAAAAACTTCAAAGGTTACGTGATCAGATTAAAACCTGGCTTGCATCAGGTGAAATTAAGGATAAAAGTACGCTTCTTGAATATAGAAAGTTAATTGAAACTGTAAGTATATTTTGATATAGAATTGAAACTGCAAGAATTGTTACATGTTAATTTTTAAATGTAATACATTTTTGTTAGCAAATGGAAAGGTTTAAAGTTGTGGAGAGAGAAACAAAAACAAAAGCTTATTCGAAAGAAGGATTAGGAGCTGCTCAAAAGCTTGATCCAGCTCAAAAAGAACGAGAGGAAGTTAGCAATTGGCTTGCAAATTCTATAGACGCTTTAAATCTTCAGGTATGAAATACGATGATGTTTAAATAGACTGGAAAATATTTTGTTAAAACTAAAACGCGTTGATGATTTCTATGTAGCTGGATACATTTGAATCCGAGATAGAATCATTACTCGCAGGAAAGAAAAAAAGGTTAGATAAAGATAAGCAGGATAGGATGGATGAATTAAAAGCAAAGCTCGATAAACATCGTTACCATATCCGTAAATTGGAAACATTGTTACGCATGTTGGACAATATGTCTGTTGAAGTTAACACTGTAAGTTTATTAATACAAAGATATAGTTATTTGACCATATTAATACCTTGAAAGCTTATAATTATTTAATCTTTTAATTGGTTTCACAGATTAAGAGGATAAAAGATGATGTAGAGTATTATATCGAATCCTCGCAGGAACCTGATTTTGAGGAAAATGAATATATCTATGATGATATTATTGGTCTCGATGAAGTTGAGCTGTCTGGAGTTGGTATTCCCTCATCAGCAACTACAGATAGTAATAATAGCAACGAAACTGGAGGTACACCAACCTCAACTAACTCTGGTACTTCACCCATACCATCACCTCCATTGAGTTCTACCATGCATAACCATTCAAGTGATAGTTCTACAGATAATGACAAAAAAACGAAGGTATGTAATCTTATGTAAGATCACGATGACAACACCGATGTTTCATTACATGTATACGAGTATCGATAATTATGATATAGAGAACGAATTTTTATTGTATACTTTAATTTCAGCCTGTGAAACCAACAGCAGTCAGGCCATTATTAAATTCACAGGCGAGCATTCCAACCACGGGAAGCACTGCCACCATAAAATCGAATTTATTATCAAGCAGCACTCCAAGCAAGACCATTCCCATGACACCTAGCCATAGCTCGCCTAGTTCTACAAGTAACCACATTGCTACGACTAATGCTGGTAATTTTGCTACAGTAGCTGCATCACATACTAATTCACAAGCCATCCATTCTACCTCTAGTAAAACATCTTGTAAGTATATTGTAAAAATGATTGACTATCATAAGGACGATTAACGATAATATTATGACTCGCTTTTAAAATTTTCAGCTCATAGCAGTGAAAATGGTTTATTGTCATCATCGTCTGCGTCTAGTGTTACCTCGAATGTGCCACAAACAACCTCGCAGCAGCACAGTAATCCAGTGCCCATACAGACGACACACGTGTTGCATAATCCACAAAATCAGAATCACAGCAGCGAAAATGAAATGACAACACCGATCCCACCATCTTCTTCACCACAGTCATCAGTCAGCAGTAGATCTTCACCTTTGCCCGCAAATTCCTGCTCGCCAGCGCCATCCACTGCCAATGGTCTCATCCCTAAGCTTCCTGATGGCATGTCCTCTTTGAAATCTATAGCCCAACAAGTAATTGTCCGAGCAGGTTTGGACATACCGCCGTCCGAGTCGAACAGAAACATCTTTGACACCGCTAAGGCGAACAATAATAACAGCAAAGTCACCGTGGATGCACACATTCCTCCTCTTCTTGGCGTTGCGCCTCTCGGGCCAGTACCTCTTCAGAAAGAACACCAGTTGCAGTTCCAGTTGATGGAAGCCGCCCACTACCATATGCCTGAGCCATCTGATTCTGAACGTTTAAGATCATATTTACCAAGAAATTCATGTGTTACACCTTCTTATTATCAACAGGTACCATTATACCATCTATCGTATCATTATATAAATTCAGTTGAAGTTTACGTGCGTGTGTCTGGGATTTGGTACCGTTCACTTCTTTCCTCACACGATATTATACGATCTAATTTGTAGATATGATACTTTTGGTCAATAACGAAATGTAATATCGATTGTTTGAGAGAAAATTGACCTACTAATGCGTTTTTGAGCGCTATTGCATACCACTTAGTAGAGAGATGACAAGTTCATTATAAGGCTATTTATATCTTGAAGATATAGGTTAAATTAATTTTTAATTTCTTTCTACTTTTGTTCATATGTACTTTATTGTATGTTAGAGTCAACTTCCCCATTCTGATACTGTGGAGTTCTTCCAACGTCTTTCCACGGAAACGTTGTTCTTCATATTTTACTACATGGAAGGTTCTAAAGGCCAGTACCTGGCTGCAAAAGCTCTAAAGAAACAAAGTTGGAGGTTTCATACGAAGTATATGATGTGGTTTCAGAGACACGAAGAACCCAAAGTGATCAACGAGGAATATGAGCAGGTTAATAACATAAAATATTAACTTGTGATAATTAAAAATCGATGACAAGATTTGAATATACGTCATTGCGTACTATGCAGAGTGGTACTATGTAAAATATAATTGTTTCAGGGAACCTACATTTATTTCGATTATGAAAAGTGGGGACAAAGAAAAAAGGAAGGTTTTACATTTGAGTACAAGTACTTAGAGGACAGAGATCTGAATTAACAGTCCTGTTGCTTGTGGAATCTCCGAAAACACTATTTCTGTACCGGTATCATCAAAAATGGAAAAAACAGATTTTATTTTTTACAATTCTATATTTTCACAAAATATAATTTTATTTATTGGTAAAGAGTATCTCAGAAAAAAGTAAATGAAACAAAAACGAAAGAAAAGCTCATGCATAACAGGCAATGAAGATACTTCATTATATTTTGACATTGTGATATTCCTTTTTGAAAAACAGAAAAGCAAAATATGAATCACACAATTGAAAGAAACAAAAATGCAACTAATAAAACAAAGGAGTAAGTTAATCGGGGACAATGTAACTATAAGATATAATGAATGAAAAGCACCAGAAACACACTTTTAATATTTTAGTGTGTGGTGTGTGATACAAGAGGAAGAAGTTATACTCGCTGGCGACTGACTCGTAATACCAGTACAAACATGCGTGCGGCCCATCTGCCGTTTAACGGTAAGGTGGAGGGCGCTCATGCTATGGTATGTCTTAATGTTAGATTATAAGTAGCCTTTTTGTATAAAGTATATTGAGATATAAAACCCTTAAAGTGAATTACTGTACAGAATGTGTAGAAATAGTGAATAATAATATTATGGAATATATTTTATTTCTCATTTAAATGAAACTTAAGTTGTTTCAATTTTTGGCATCTGACACATCTTTGACACCTTGCATTCAGAACATTCCATCCATTAGATTTCTGCCCTCGACCAGGTTACTTACAGATATATTCTAACAATTTAAATACGAATCTTGAAACTCGTCGTCGAAGTCAAAATGGTTTTATTATGTATTTAAAGTAGCTTAATTTACTAGTTACTTCTCTATTGCATACCCTGTCGATTCAGGACATTTTGATTTGATTATTATTCTAGCAACTTTTACCTATTACATACTGTGTTTTTCAAATGACGATTCGTGATAATTATTGTGCATATGTATTTATAAATTAATAAAATAGGGGGAGAGAGAGAGAGAGAGAGAGAGAATAAGAGAGAATGAGAAATAAAGCCATACTGTACGAATTTATTTATTATAAATTGTCGATACTGGTTACGGTGAAGCATCTTCGATAAGAAATAAAAGAAAAAGATTTTCACTAATTTGACACACATGTACATATATGTATATTTCCTTGTACCTTTAATCTTTAACATTTAATCGTTAAATGATGCAAGACAGTATCGGCATTTGAAATAAATAATTTCAGACAAAGACAAAGCTTTTGCTTCAAACTTTGAAGCAATTGCCTGCATACGTGTTATTCATCATAACAAAAGCCTTCGACAACGAGATTAGACATATTGCATTCGTTAGTAATAAAAAACAAAAGTTGAGATTTCTCACCTGATCGATCTAGCTTTAGGATGATGATTAAACTTATTGAACAAAGGATAGATATATTCTAAGCAGATACTCTTGTTATGAATGGAAATTGTGACGACCACTATATTTGCATGATAGTATCTGCCTATGGTGTTCTATTTGTTTTTTTTTTTTTTTTTTTTTAACTTACATTAAAGGCACTATTCGATAAAATCGTATCGAATAATCGTATTTCTTGAGAAACCAATGTGTTGTAGTAAATGTTGATTTATAAGTTGTAATGTGTTTTAGGTTTATTCCTAACATATTTTGCAAACATTCTGCAACATAGTTGTACACCATCCAATTTCAGTAACCCTTTAATGGTGTTCAATATTTTAATATATATCGAAGGTGTCATGCTTGTTAACGGTACATTAACGGAAGTTAGGTCTATAAGAATTGCAGTTTATATTACAGCATTTTAATTAGCATACTTTACAGTGAAAACTAAGTAGATACAAGTTACAACATCAAGCATTTTTCACTTTCTGCAGCATTATATTATTCTTCGGTGCACCTTTGATGAAAATCGTTTTGCAGTTTCAGAAAAAGATAAAGGATAAGGATTTGTTGCTACTTTATACAGTTAAATGATACTAATGTAGCTTTTAAATGTTGCATTATTATTATTATAAAGGTAAAGTGGAGCGTTATTGTTCCTGGATATTTTCTACGATGAAAACATGTACAATGTTAATTTGTGATTTTTTATAGAGATTTGAGAGAAAAATCTAACGAATTTTATAATTGAGTGCAGTATATAATATTTTTGCATTTGTTATGAGATTTTTATTATTTTTTCAATATATCAAATACTTTTAATCTTTGTCTTGCATTTTTTGAGAAACAGAATTCCATTTTAATTTAGACAAAAATGTATAAGTAGAAAATTGAATTGGATATACATCTTGGCGATTGTTCCATAGTATCCTTTCATTAATATCAGCAAATAATGCAGCAAATTTTAAATTATTGTAATTTTGAATAATGTAATTTACACTATTCTTATCCAGATAGAGATGTTTGCTCAATGCAAGAAAATTATTACGATAGAACAATAGTTTCTTAAATATTAAAAATTTTTCCTTATTTTACAATCTTTGAATAGTAGTTTACAACTGCTTGGTTAGATTCATTAGTTTTACGGTAATAAATTTACACAGCGGTAATCATCAAAGGAATCCATTTTCGCCGTTTTAATGCAGATAAATGTCGCAAAAGGGAGTAAATGTGGTTTTGTAAATTAACAGTTACTTAAGGATCTTAATACAAACTATGAGTTTGAAATAGAGATACATGAAATACATAAGAGGGGAATGGTGGTATGATTTATAAAAACAAACAAATAACAATGCCAATAAAAACAAATACTATCTTGCATTTCTATTATTTATTAAGGAAAAGTAAATGTACTTAATAAGGCAGTTAGACCGTTTAACCCTTTCTGCCCCTTCCTTTATTTTTGCCTTTTATCCTTTTTCTGACTCCCATAGATTGTTCTGTATCATCATCCTCATTGTCATCTTGATGCTTCTTTCGTTTACCTAATTTTTTACTGTCCTCGATATCTTTCATTTCCTAAAATACGATAGTGTTTATAATTATTACTATCATTATCGTTGTTGTTATTATTAATATTGTTGCAATAATCAAATAGCAAATAACTGATTGTACCATTTTTACAATACGTTGTGCTTCAGCTACTCTTTCTTGAAGCACCATTACTTCCTCTTCTTCAGTCGGATATAATGGTAATTGTTTTGATATCAATTGTTCTATTCTTTGATACAATTCTACGTCATACTGTGTTACAAATGTGATGGAACGACCAGAACGACCAGCACGTGCAGTACGTCCAACTCTATGTATATAATCTTTACTATGTGTAGGTATATCGAAATTTATTACAATATCTACATGAGGAATATCGAGACCCCTATAAAAAGAAACATATATCACGAAAAAAATAAATTAAATAAGCTGAATATCATATACCTACCTGCTAGCAACATCTGTGGAAATAAGTATAGATCGATTTTTCGCCTTGAATTTAGTAAGAGCAGCTATTCTCTTATTTTGTGACATTTGTCCATGCAAAGGAACAGCAGTAAAGCCCAAATTTCGTAAAAGAAGAGCAGTTCTAACTGTATTGTTGCAAGTCGCACAAAATATCATAAAACTGTTACCTGCTAATTCATTTAAGATATGTACAAGATATACATCCTGCAACATGAAATTTTATTGTAAAAAAGAAATTTCTACAAAAATGAAAAAATTATTTTTTCTCGTACCTTGAATTTAACTGGGATAAAAACATAATATTGCTGTAATTTTTCAACAGTTTGGTACTTTGTTGAAACTTCCACTTTAACAGGGTTTCGCAAAGATGCTCTCTGTAATTTCTGAACCTTTTTAGTCATTGTTGCAGAAAACAACAATGTTCTTCTTTCTCGAGGAATTACCCTTAAAATTTTATCTACTTC
This sequence comes from Bombus fervidus, assembly GCF_041682495.2. Lineage (NCBI taxonomy): Eukaryota > Metazoa > Arthropoda > Insecta > Hymenoptera > Apidae > Bombus > Bombus fervidus. Next base: position 18,002,517 of record NC_091521.1, read on the forward strand.
AACTTCAAAATCCATATTCAAAATTCGATCTGCCTCATCCATAACCTTTTAAAAGATTGGAACAATAAGTGCATCAATTTTTTATCACGCATATATAATAAAACTACTACTGTTACTTACCAAGAATTTTAAAGAACGTAGATTAAAACCTTTTGTGTTTTCTAAGTGGTCAACTAATCTACCTGGAGTGGCAATTAAGATATGTGGCTTTTTTGCCAGTAACAATGCCTGAGACATCATGTCCATTCCACCTACTATTACTGCACATTTTACTCCAATACTTGACCCTAGAATAAAATAACATTATATGTAATAATCATGAGTACATTATTCTAAATTACTACAAAATGAAATATTTACATTACCTAAAGCTTCAAATTGTTCTGATATTTGGAAGGCTAGTTCTCTGGTAGGTGTTAAAATTAGAGCAAAATATCTTTGTGGATTTTCTAACAGTGCCTGTAATATAGGAATAGCAAAGGCTGCAGTTTTACCGGAACCAGTTTCTGCTAATCCTATTACATCTTTACCTAATAAATTTTAAATTCAATTTGACAAAAAGTACTTCAATTTAATTCTAGTTCTTTTATTTTTCATATATATATGTCTATTTCTCTTTTCATTTTACCTTCAAGGGTTAACGGAATAGCTTCACATTGAATTTTTGTAGGTGATTTCCATTTTAAATCTTCACATGTTTTACACAATGTGTCTACAATCCCCTAGAAATATTAACAATTAACATAATATTAATGAAATATTAACATAATATTTGTATTTTATTCATATTCTTCCTAAAAGAATAAAATATTTAAGATATATGTTAATGAATATTAAATACTGAATAATTATTAATCATGTATCTCAAATACCGCAAGAATATAATAATATGAAATGAAGATAAAGATAAATTTTATATATATTTTTAAATATATTTATTTTAATTAAATATAGGGTGCAATTCAAGTATATTTCAAATATAATATTAATTTCTAAATGTTATATTCTTATAATTACGAATATATTTTTGTATTATTACGTTAAATAATTTATTCAATTGTTACATTAAGTTTAATGTATATGTGATTATAAAAGGACATATGGAATACTTTTTTTGTTTTGATTAGGTTAGATGTGTGTTACAGACATTTTTCAACTTACCAAATCTTTCCATGTCAGTTCCTTTATATTTTCTTCATCCTGTTGTTTTGTTGGATTACTTTCTTCCATTTTGTAATCATTAATATACTATATTAATAGTAATAACAATAAATTTTTAATTTTACACACACATTATAACTTATTCCTCACAAGTTTGAAAACATTTATGCTAGAAATTAGGAGAGAAGAAATGACAGTGCTCACACCCGTAGTTCTAGTTGTTTCATATTACAAGTGCTGCACCATGTGGCCAAGTACTGAGTTTAATTGACATTAGAATATATAAGAACTTATAAAATTAGGGATCTGCTGTTCGGTTTGGTTCCACTCTAGTATAGACAAGAACGTATTGAGTAACAAGAATTGAAATATATTTACTAATAGTAGTATGAATAATTAAATAATATATCATAACGATATTTTTATTAATACGTATCATATTTTATATAATAATAACAACCTTACACGTGTAACACATAAAAGCTTTTCATTAAGAACATAATTTTATTCGTAATTGTTAACGAACATTGTTTTAAATATGTTCTCTATTTCTCAATTTCACCAACTTGAAAGTTGAAAGAATACTATACTTAAGTTTGTTCCAGGGATTTCTGTAGCACCTGTGGAGAGAGATACAAGGCATCTCAAGGTACACAGAAGGAATTGAAAGTTTTGAAATGTAAATTTATTTCATAAGATGTTCTCCTCCCTGTTTATTTTAGATTTATTGTAGCTTTTTATATAAATAGGAATTCCAGATTCTTTATATCTCCGATTATATAGTTTAAATGTGATTTACAATTAGATAGGACAGTAATGTAATGACAGTGTAATGTAATGTAATGTAATAGTAATAACGTAGAATAGATGATTTTTTGTTTGTTTTTGACTCTCAATTATTCTACATTGTCATGACAATAAATGTTGTAAAATATTGTTGCAAATTCAAAATAGTACTTTATATAACGTTATACGATTAATTTGAGATTTAATTGAAATTTTGTTTTCAGGGAGGGTCTTCATATGCAGCCAACCTCCACGTGGTGAGACCCGGGCTATCGTTTTTATTTGACATATAATTACTAATTGTATTATATTATATGATATAATTATGAATTATATAGCAAGTAATATGAGCTAATTGATTGCTATTGCGATTATGTTTTTATAGGTCCTATCAATTCCTTCAATGATTTTAGGAGTATCCGAAGGAAAGCTTTCCGTTAAAGTTGAGGAGGATTCGCGCCCGAAAAGATATCAAGAAAGAAGGACGCAAGTCTCAAGAATCGAGAGGGAGGGCGAAGAGCAGTTGAGATGTCCTCAACGGCAGAAATTTATTTATTTTCTTTGTTTTCTGTTAATAAATTATTATATTCTGACATTTTGTACCATTTTTAATACTGTTTTATATCATCGTTGTCATCGTGGAGAAATATAGTAAACAATTAATTTCTCTCTCTTACAGTTAGTTTCATTATTGCACGATTTTGTCATTCTTATATTTGTCTATCTCGGGTAGAAAAGTAGATATGAGCTTTTCCGTAAGACCGTATAATTAAATAGATTCTTGTAGCGTGGAAATCAATAGGTTCTTGTCTATGCTAGTGTGCAACCAAGCAGGGCAGATCCCTAATTTCTTATATAAGGTAATAATCAACTAAATTCAGCAACTGGCCGCATGGCGCAGCACTAGTCCGGGAATAACCAGGTCCATAAGCGTGGGTACTCTCATTTCCTCTTTGAAATTAGTATACCTAGAACCTGCTACAATTTATGCTTACTGATTAAATATTTTAATGCAGAGTATTTAAATATTTTCTAAGTACTTATATATTAATGGGGTAATTTTACATATTTTTGTCTTGTAAGCATTGAAAAATTTGTATATTTTATTCCTGTAATGGTTCTATATAGATAGTATATAGAAAAGCAAAAGAGATAGGGGGAAATGAAATGTGAGAAAAAAGAAAAAGGAAGGAACATGCATGATTGGTTCGAAATCTAGTAACTTATTGCGTATCCGCCTTGATACGTAAAACATATTATTACGAATCGGTGATGTTATCTTTTGATGACAATTTTAAATATCGTGGAATTTCAATATTTTAACTTATATATGAATTTATGCAAATTTAGGTAAATTTATGTTTAATATCATATATTATATGTTATGCTTTTTGTCGCATAAATGTGTTTCTGTTGTATTACCAGGGTGAGTAAGGAGATCGCCGGTGATTATCGTTGGTAATTCGCTTACTTTTGACTGAATTTTTCCCATAAGCATCGGCGATCACCATATTCTTCTGTGGTTACGTAATATAGAGTGCATAAAACGAAGTTAAAGATACGATCACAAGTGGCGCTGTTGCATTGAATGTTCTACAATGGTGGCTTCGGTCTACCGTTTATTTCGTAATAAGTTTGTTTAAAAGAGGTTTTCGAAAATTCTGTGTGTATTCATTGTTCAACCGATTCTTTTGTATGAACGTGAACCGACGGTAGTGATGTCCACGTACACATTCTCACAGAAGGTACTTACATCCATACCTCCGGAGAAAGGTAGTTTTCCACTCGATCATGAGGGTGTCTGCAGAAAGCTTATGATCAAATATATGCGTTGTTTGATCGACAATAAGAACGAAAACACAATGTGTCGAAATGTTATAAAGGATTACCTTGGTTGTCGGATGGATAATGAGCTTATGGCGCGAGAAGATTGGTCTAATCTCGGTTTTTCTGATGAGGTCAAGGAGACATAACAGCAGCGATTTATTACTAATCGATTGTCGCGACGTTGTAGATCACCGCTCTTATCACTTGGCTGGTATTTATGAACTTTTTCGCTGGTCATTCTTGTTTCACTTTAGAAAATACTCCCACGAATTTTAAGAATATATTTACAAATTTTTAGCAACATATAACTTACGTATGTACATCACAAATTATAAATAATATATATGTAGCGGCACATGAGTCATAGGACGAGGCGAAGCGAGAGCGACTCATGTTGTTGCTGTGCCTAGGAACACGGACATCGCCTCGACACACGAAATTAACATTAAATTATCTCCGGGCAAAAACAATGTCGTCGTTGAGAGCAACTGTTGATCTAAGACAAATTTGAATTTTTCGACTCCCACCCGACCAGTACAGATAAGCGGACGCGATCGCGAACGAGCAGTTATTACCGAGTTATTACCGATATTTATTTAAAAGGATTTGTGAACGACGATGACTCGACATTATCAATAGAAAATTTCTTTCTGATATACAGCCAAATTAAAGTGATTGTAGTGCAGTGAAGAGACTTGGAAGCAAATCATTAAATATTCAAAATAAACTGTTAGAAATAATAATACATTTAATATAGAGAATAATATATGTAAGAGGAAGAGAAATTATTGTCTATCTCATACAATATCGATCTCTTTTAATTATAGTTTTCAGTTATTCAATGTAATTTAGACATTTTGCATCAGAAGGCCTAATATATAGGGATATATTATATATATTTCAATATTGTTGTAATTTCACATCGTCTGTTGATATAACCGATAGAACAGAACTAAATAACACATTAAAAAAAAGAAGCAAACGTAAATTTGTGAAAATGTCAAGCACCTCTAGAAAAAAGATACTAGTTGGTTGTACCGGTAGCGTTGCAACAATTAAATTGCCACAATTAGTAGAGAAGTTATGGCAGAATAATTTGGATGTAAGGGTAGTAGTCACCGAAAAGGCTAAACATTTCTTGAAAGAAGCAGAACTGCCTCCAGGAACTCAAGTATTATCTGACACTGTAGAATGGGCAGCTTGGCAAGATAGAGGCGATCCTGTATTACATATTGATCTGGTAAAATGGGCTGATTTATTTTTAATCGCTCCACTAGATGCCAATACCCTTGGTAAAATAGCCAGTGGCATATGCGATAATATCTTAACTTGTGTCGCACGTGCCTGGGATCCAGCGAAACCTTTGATTTTTTGTCCTGCCATGAATACAAAAATGTGGGAACATCCTGTTACTGCACCACAGGTACGTAGTATGATATTTAAATATATAATATTCTTTATATATATTATACATAAATATCTCTCTTTAATCATATTTATGGTTTAAGTTAATTGGATTTAAGATCGGGCAATTCTTTATCATAGAATTAATCTTCAAACTAGTGGTTATGGGAAAAAGTTTTGTAACGTTTTAATTAAATTAGACAAGATAAGCAATGAAAATCTGTTTTAGTGGAATTACTCGAATTTAATTTTTTTGTCTTTATAGTTTACTAAATTAGAATAGTAAAAATTTGAAAAAAAAGAACCTGGTAAACTTGAAAAGTTTGTTGGAAAAAAAAAAACACTTTAATAGAATTTATTAAACATAAATCTGCGGTATTGTGTGATTAAACTTGATTATTCTTATCTTTTCTTAGATAGCTCTGTTAAAGTCTTGGGGATATAAGGAGGTTACATGCATTTCTAAAACTCTTATGTGTGGCGATGTAGGAATAGGTGGAATGGCAGAAGTAGACAGTATCGTTCAAACTACAATGAGGTTGCTTAATCCTTGGGATCCATATTCGCCGCCGGATTTGCGCCTTTAGCATCAGGAAGTTAAAGTGAAACATTCAACGAAGCTTTATCGTCATACGTATAACATGTGAAAAATCTTGCGAAGAAAAGATATTTAAAAGCGAAAGAATAACGCGCACTATGATGGAATTTAAATAATTTATGCTCATAGTGAAATTCGAGTTCAGTCGCAAGTATCGACTTGTAAGATTACGCTTTCCCGAGGACACTATGTCGCGATATTTTGCTGCTCAAACGAAACGTCTAAAACAATTGCTTTAAGAAGAGTAAATAAAGCAGAGTCCGTTTGTTCACTCGCCAAAATAAAATGTAAAAAAATGTAAAAATGTTCTGTTAACATATCGTTCAACGTTGATACAGTAAATAAATATGTACATGTTTTTGTTAAATATATGAGTTAAACGAGACAACATAATTTAAGGCTCCCTTGATATTTCTTTCTTTTTAAAAACAACTTCTCGCTTCGTATATTTTATAATTCACAATTAAACTGTTCATGCAGTGAAAAGAGTCGTTTGGAAAGATAAAAAATTCACAAATTAGGATAAGTCATCGTTTATTATTAAAATTTTCGTTGAAATTATTTAAAAATTACTTTATTAAAATTATTTTATATATACTCGGTATAAGGAAAACGGTGTGCGTGTGTACGTGCGCGCGCGCGCGCACGCGCGTTTGTGTATTTCTTTGTTTGTGTGTTAAAATTTGGGGCGCATATGCATATACGCACAAATATTTATACACGACTTCACATAAATATCACAGTTTACAAATATTTATTAAAATACGCTATAAAAAATATCCCGAGGAAGAAGGTCGATCGTGACGACGCGTTGCTCGAGGCCATGATTTTTGATTTTCTTGGATAACTTTCCACATCGTTCGTTTCCAATTCCGGAGGGCAGTCCATCCAAAACGGGGCTGATAATTTTTGCTTTTCGTGTGCAACCTTCATTCTTTGATCGTCGAATTCCCAAAAGCCTTTTCCTTTGAAAAAGTATGTTTTGCCTAAAAGATATACACGTTTCATCATTTTTATCATATAACGATTACATATACTTGATATTGCGATTATCACAATCGATTCCACGAATACAGACCATCTTTCCATTGGAAAACAGCGTCGATGTCGGTTCCAACACCAGCGAACATGCTTATATTTCTTGGATAGTCGAGTTCTATGTGGTTTACTGATTCATCAAACCTGTACGAATATCATAATCGTTAAAAAATTTAATCTTCATAATCGTTAAATTAAATTCGATTTAAATCATTTGTTTCCGCTGAATATAATTTTCGCCCGTTTCAAAGCTATGTGTTGACGTTACGTATGTTCTAATTTCATTTTAACTTTGATATCAATCGCAGATAAAACATTTTTGTTCGATACCTCCAATACTCGGATCCACTAAAGAAGTAAGTTCTTCCATTGTGTCCCCAAATCATCGCACCGTCGATTTTTTCCAATGATTCTGGCAATCCCAGTTTAGTTAATGGCTTTGGATAACCCGGTTCGAGATTGTTGGCGTTGAAAACATAGTACCTTTTGCCGATAAAGAAAACGATTTTCTTGTCTGGCCTCTCGTACACTGCATCCACGTGATCGATGTTCTCAGGCAGATTAAACAAACGCGTGATCTCCGCTGGATATCCCTCGTACAATCCTTGGTCACCGATTCTCCATAAATACTACGAAAGACACAGATTACGATAAATTAGTATTACATTTCTTTATTTCTATTCGATCGCTGTATATCTCTTTTATTCTATATCGTGGAGAAAATTTTTCAATAAAACGTTTATCGATACGTCGAACGTCCAAAAATGAAATTTCCACGCGTACATCGAGGATGTTGACAATTTGCAATCTCACGCGACAACTTACTCGTCCTTTGAAAACAAAAATTTCCCTGCGAATAATGCTGATGGCATCGTAGCTGGTATCGCATTTATCCGGTTTATCGTTTTTGGGTGTCGGCGTTGTCCATCGGTGCCTTGGCCTTTGCGTGTACGGTGTCCTGACGGTGGTGGTAGTGGTGGTGGTAGTGGTAGTGGTAGTGCTGGTGGTAGTAGTAGTAGTAGTGGTACTAGTGGAGGTGGTGTGATGTTTGTGAGGTTTGTGAGGCCTCTGAGGTCTGTCCTCCGGCCTCTCTGGTCTCTCTGTTCTGTAATCCGGCTTTTGAGGGTAGCGATCAGGGCGGCGAGGCCTGTCGTCGTTTGGATAGTGATTTGGCCTGGTTGGTCGTGTTCTCCATGGTCTGTACGTCGTCCCAACGCTTGTCGTAGTTGTCCGGGCCGTTGTAGGTCGTTCCGGAGGTGGCGGACCACCTGGTATCTTGGCCCAGAGTTTCTCTTCGGGTGCACCTGTAACACACGATCACGAGGTACTCGTTAAACAACTATCACGCAGATAATAAATCGATCGTTCGCTTCAACTATTTTAATATCCATTAAGATCGGAAATAAAGTATAGTTTAAAAAATCCAGGGCTTGAAATATTCTTTTTTCGCTTCTTACTCGATATGGTGTTAAACGATCGATAAAATAAGACGAAAGTAAAATTCGGTGTACCGAGTAGCAAAATATTCGATAAATAGCTGCAAGTATAATTTAATTAATGTACACCGATAATTCGAATCGTTTCGCACAGATCGATAAAACTGGGATGAAAGGTACGATAAGCCGTAAATCGTTATCTTCCTGGAAACATATGCAGAGACGTAAAGATTTACTATCCCGCGAAGATGGTTCAGCCCTGAATTCATTTTCAATACGAAAGAGACGAAAGGAGAAGAGAAAAGCGTATTCTTGTGTTTCGAAATTGAATCAATTCAACGCATCTTTCACGGCATTACTTTTTAATGCCGAAACAAACAACTATTTCCGTATCTTGATATCGAACACAACGTCAGCCTCCCAGACTCTACGTTCGGCAACCAGACGTAAAATCGGATTACATTATCCGCACAGAACTAGTTTTATTTATAATTCAGGATAAGAAAACAAAGGCGAATCTCGAGCTATCTGTATGTTCCAATCGTGTACAAGATGTAATTTCGTTTTTTCATTGTTTGTAAAAATCGTTATTAATTTATTATTTCTACGTTAAATGATAAATGACCTCGTAGAACTTTTAGAGTGAAAGTTATTCGCGGAACACGTCTTTCGGTGATCAAAGTTTTTAGATATTCTGCGACTTGCATCACTGCAGATGTTCCAAGCTGTAACTACAAGCTTTCCATTTAAACCAAAAGTATATCGTGCACGTACTTTTATGGGGATATTAATGCTTACCAAATTACCATATAAAATTGAATCTTTCCTATTTAGAATAGGATTAATTAGAATTAATTAACTCGAGAAATGTCTTTGACTCGAGGTTGAAGACGAAAAGAGTCTCTGAGAATTTAAGATGTCAATTCATCGATGTTGTCATCAAAAACATTGTAATTGGAATTTTGAATGTATCGTCACTGTAATTACATCGATAGTCAAAGAGATGATGTTAGACGGGTCAGTTTTTTCATTTTCATTCTCTGTCTGTTTATTCGTTTCTCTAATCTCTCCCTCCCTCTCTCTCTCTCTCTCTTTCTATCTTCACCACAGCAGCCGCGTGCAGATTCCGTTCGCTAATTGGTAGCTCCCTCACGAATATTAATTATCATTCGATTCTGGGACACACGCCGTTCCTGAATAATGCAATAATGCAGATAGTACGGGGTTGCGCATGATATATACATACTTTGCATGCCGCGATGTATTATGCATAACGTTTATTGCCATTGACTTCTCGTTCGTATACCTGACTCCAGCTATTTATAATGGAGTTTTCAAGAAACCTCGGTGGTTTGACTATTAATTTTGGTTTGTTTTGCTTTCGTTCGACTGTTCATTTTGCTCAGGTTGACCGATAGAAGAACCAGCGGATGAATTGGTAATAGAAAAATATATCGAAATAAATAAAGGTGAATAAATAAATAAATAATAAGTATACTATCGAGATATGTATAATTTTATGTGCCGGACTAGACTGGCCGTGTAGTAGTGACACGCGTATGTGAATACGAGTGTGCGGAAGTATGTGTGTGCACAGTATCTGGAAAAGCAGACGAACGCAACTGTTCCGTTGACAGTGTGGTATGGAAGAGACTGCCGAGACGCGTGCAAACGTGTATCCACGAAGATCCTGGAAATCGTTTATTAAATAAATCTAAAACTATTTTAATACGAATTCTAAGTATAACCTTAGCGTCCCTTTACTTTTATTTCGGCAATTAAGATCCACAATTTTCAACGTATATGTTACGCCGTATGAAGCGGCCAACAAGTCAGCCCTTATTACCTGACTGTCAACGGCCCTCATACCGTTATTCTGACCTTCTACAGACCCACGGACCCACCATATACTCTAACGATAGTTTAATGTCTAACGTATATAGATGGGTCGATCGGTCTGCACTAAAATTACGGGACGTAGAGTCCCAAAAAGTACTTTACGTTTACAGCGGGTTATTCACCACTACCTGGAATTTATTACGTGCTGGTAACAATCACGAATAAAACGGGTATCTGCCATACGGAAAGAGCGGATGTGTATACAAAGAAAAAAGAGACTTCATCCCAAAAAACAATATCATCCACTACCTAAGACGGTAGAAAGTCTCCTACTCCCGAGATGGCGAAAGAACGAACTGTGAGTCGAGTCTAGGCCAGTCTGTGCCACACATCTCCCGGGTTCCTTTGGCTCTTCAAGCCCTCGCGACAGTCAAGTCAACCGTTCGTACGACAATCGGGCGTTCATATTAACTCTACGTTCCGTCTAAGTAATCAAATTCATCGACTTCGCTTGTGTATGAGAGTGTGTATCCGTGTAAAATAGAAATAAATATATATATTAATAAAACTGTAGACTATAGTTTTATTCCAACTGAACTACCCCTATTATCCCAAAAGAAATACGGGGATCGACTTGCTCGTGGTGTCGATTGATACAATCGTAACGGGAATTTACGACACCCGTTGACGCGCCTCCTCGCGAACGCGTCTCCCCGCGACTGGCCGAATTTACAGTATATAATGTATGCTGATCCAGATCGCTCTTATAGTGTTACGATACAATAGAAGAAGCGTAGGGAGCGCATTCATACGTTAGGTTGTCCGAGAAGTGTCTTTCTTTTAGAGACACGTCTTTTACAACGATGCATTTTTGTACAAACGTGAAACCTAATCTGTCGAACGTTGTGATCTTTATTTTGATAGAACAAAATGGATCGTACGTAATTCGATAAAATAATACAAAACGGAAAATGTGCATCCATTATTTTTTTACAAAACGAAAGAAACTTTTCGGACGACCTAATATTTATAGGAAAGGACATTATCAAAAAATTGATCTTGTAACTCTAACTAAAGGGTACAAGATACGGCAATAGAGATCTGCTTATAGCTCTTTTCTTTCTAGAGCTTGTAATCCAAAACAAAATTTATATTCAAAGGCGCAATAATATGCATCTCTGCTTATTCCGAATTCTTTTCTTTCACTAAATTGTCTTCTCTTCTTAACAGCGGTCTCCAGGTCGCGGGTATACAAGAGAAAAGGTGTAGAGTTTTTCTTCTTTCCTTCGAGTAATTACTTCAACAAATTTCATGCCAGCTTTAACAATCGTGTCAAATTATAATGTATATGGGTATTCTTTTTCTCTGTTTTCGTCGAATATTCATCCAATTTTTGCTCCTTCGATCGCAGGAAAGAAGAGAAAATTACGATCAAAAAAAAAAAAAAAAAAAAAGAAAAAGAAAGAACATTTCCTTTCTACAAGGAATAACCTGAAAGATTATTACAATGACGATTGATTTTCACACGGATAGCAGAAATTTACGTCTATGACAAAAATAACTTCAAATTCATCGATCTTATTGTTAAATAGATGGTACATTTATACTGTACGTGTGAGAGTGTATATATATGAGCGTCGAAGGTCTCAGTTGAGATAAAAGCGATTAAAAGCGGTTAGAAGTTATTAAAAGCCGTTAGAAGTGATTAGAAGGAATCAGAAGATAACAAGCAATCAAGCGAGTAGTAGGTTGTCCAGTCCTTTAGAGAGTAACGTACACGTAGAGCTGAATAATTTGTAAATAAATTTTAAACTATTCGTTTTTCCAAATCCTCTCTATACCTTAAACACTTATTTTATTCGGAGCGTTAAAAACGATTTTACGAAATAACGCTACGAGTTAGGATGCTGCTACCTTCCTGCTTTTTGCTTTCCAGTCCACCGGATTACGTCGCTGATTCAAGAACCAGTAACAAAGTGATTCGCGATTAAGCGACACGCTTCTTCGTGCTAATGAGTTTTTATCGTTTCCGCTACATCGGCAGATCGGAGGCTAAAAGCTGGCGTAAAAGCTTCGTTTTTCCTATGTCCGTGACGGAGAATATGCGCGTACATAAACAATTTTATCAGAACCTAGTGCACGATTTCGTAGGAGAAAAATCGTATTTAAAAGTCATACTTTAACCGAGTTTTCCTGCGGTTTATAAACGGCACCTCTATGTTATTACGTTGATTAATGCGAATAGTTTGTACGTCGGTGTTCTCGAGTACGTGTAACAGCAAAATTTGACGAAAAAAAGGGAAATCACGTGGAAAAAGAAGAAACACGAAAGGATAAAGGAAATATCAGCTTTGAAGTGGTAGACTCGAACGAAGCTGTCGATTATACAGAGCACGGTGTGTCCGGAGAAGTGAAGTTTCAACAGGAAAAAAATAGGAAAGAAAGGAGAAGGTGGGATCGTTCGGGAAAGGAAGAGTTACGGGAAAATCGGGGTAATTAAGACAAGAAGCAAATTGTCCTGAGAGGAACGTTTATGAAACGTCGCGTTACGATGCAACGAAAAGAGAGATATTCTCCTCGTCGAACTGAAAGAAACAGAGAGGAGAAGTCTCGAGAGATTTGCGTTATTTTTTCTACGTTTTTCTCTTTTAACTTTATCTCTTTCTCGAAACAAGCATCGATGCACGCAAGATTCGAATATCAAAACCCTTTTCGTCGACTTTTCTTACTTTTTGGGTACACGACGATATAGCAAATTGCTTTTACGTATCGGCAACGTGTTTAATTTGCATGCTTCGTTTACACGAACGATCATAAAACGACCAAACGAATAGAAACATGATGAGACGTTAGAAGATGGCAAGAGTTTAAAGTTCCAACACGTATGAAACTTGTAATTTCTCGTAGTAGTTACGTTGGAAGATTTTAGATGAAATATTTACAGAGCATCTTACGTACTTCCATTTTACGTACAAGCCGCGATTATTCGCCTAATCGCGCTAATCTGTACCGGTGGTTAAGGTTGCGCGGTTCTACTCTGCACGGAATTCGAACAAAAACAAAAACGCTAACGCCCTACAGTTTGTTTTCATTTAAGTTAGGATTTTTGGATGTTCTCGTGACACATAGCCCGATCGATAAATAGCGGAAGCTGTGAAAAGCCGTCGTATCGCGATGTGTTTTTATCGCGAACGAAAGTTTGTCGAGCGATTTTTATATCTGCACCGTGCGTTGCGCCGTATACGTATTCAGCCGATAACCTATGCTACAAATGAACATTGCAAATACACACGAAGTTTGCTTTTTCAAGTAGTACCACATTCGTTTCACGCGACCATCGGTTTATTCGTAGGTAAATATTCCCGAAACCACAACGGCACGAGCACCTATTCGCTGTTCTTCTTTTACAGGGATAGTCGATACCGTGAACGAAGGCGATGATCGTGTTAGCACATAAGAGTATTGCAAAAGTATTGGATTTTCTGTTTTCGTAAAAATATCGTTACCTATATTTCTCTGTTTATTTTCGAATGAAATTCAAAAATATAGTCAGTAACGATAGGATTGCTAACTATTTATGATTCAAATGGAGTTTAAAAACGAACGCAGTAAATCGAAACATTTGTCCTTTAAAGCATCGAATACGGAAATATTAGATTGTCTGGAAAGTGTTTTTCTTTTACGGACACGTCTTTTACAACTTTATACAAACATTGTTTTTTTATTTGGAAGAATTTTACAATCAATTCTCATTGAGAATTATAAGTAAATTATTCTAGCGTGGTACTATAACGTGAATAATAAATGATTATCGTATTTAAATCTAGAAGGTAATGTCTTTTTAGCCTGCGGATCTGATCCGTCGTGTCAAGTAATTGGGTTTTGGTAGTTGTTAACTCTTATGTCATATCTGTTACTGAATTTGGATATTTCTTCTTTAACCGTGGGTATCTTAAGGTCGCGATCCGATTCCTCGTTGAAAGGAGTTCGTTTCCACCGTCTGAAGCACTATCGTCGTCTACTATCTTGTCAGGTTCAAAATAATGCTAGTCATCGCTCCTATCGCTATCGAACATGTCCTTTTTGCATATTTTAGGCATCGCGTATAAGGTATTATAAAAAATATATGAAACATAAAAATCTTGCCGATTCGTCTGGTATTGCCAATGAAAAATTTCTTCTTTTTTTATTTGGAAGAATTTTACAATCAATTCTCATTGAAAATTATAAGTAAATTATTCTAGCGTGGTACTATAACGTGAATAATAAATGATTATCGTTTTTAAATCTAGAAGGTAATGTCTTTTTAGCCTGCGGATCTGATCCGTCGTGTCAAGTAATTGGGTTTTCGTGGTTGATAACTCTTATGTCATATCTGTTACTGAATTTGGATATTTCTTCTTTAACCGTGGGTATCTTAAGGTCGCGATCCGATTCCTCGTTGAAAGGAGTTCGTTTCCACCGTCTGAAGCACTATCGTCGTCTACTATCTTGTCAGGTTCAAAATAATGCTAGTCATCGCTCCTATCGCTATCGAACATGTCCTTTTTGCATATTTTAGGCATCGCGTATAAGGTATTATAAAAAATATATGAAACATAAAAATCTTGCCGATTCGTCTGGTATTGCCAATGAAAAATTTCTTCTTTTTTTATTTGGAAGAATTTTACAATCAATTCTCATTGAGAATTATAAGTAAATTACTTTGGCGTGGTACTGTAACTTGGATTGTAAGAGTTTATAGTATGTTTGACTCTAGTTGAATCTAACGCTTCAATCTAAGGGCTATTGTCTTTTCAGTCTGCGGACCTGATCCGTCGTGTCAAGTAATTGGGTAACTAATGGGTTTTTGTGATTGTTAACTCATATGTTATATCAATTACTTATCCAAACATGAAACCTAATCTATCGAACGTTGTGATCTTTATTTTGATAAAGCAAAATGGATCGTACGTAATTCGATAAAATAATATAAAACGGAAAATATTGTACATCCATTATTTTCTTATAAAACGAAAGAAACTTTTCGGACGATCTAATAGATACACCGCGTACGAGTAGAATCGCAAATGCACGCTCAAAGGCTCGCGTTTCGTTAAAAAGAGAATTTATTTGGAAATTTCCGAAATTGACGAACGACGTCGATCACGCGACTGTTTAAACGAAAGCAATCGTTACTGCTGGAAGAAAATCTTTCCCGTGAAAAAGTTTAAAACGTCGTGAGAATGACGCGTTTGTCGTTGAAAAACACGCCTTTCCACGTGGAATGGTCGTTTGAATAAAATTATCGTCGCGTTACTCGCCCAGTCTTTGCGACAACGTTGCACGAACTTATTTACTTGCTTTAATAGACGCTGTCCTAGTTTTTCTCGGTTAAACTTTGTCCAGTATGTTGTACGCGCAGAAATAAAAAAACAGATCTACCTGTATGAATATGAATTTATATAATTTGTATAAGAATCAGGTTACGTTATAACAGTTATATCCCTAAACGATAGGACGTAAACGATCTACTTGATTCGTGGATTAAGGAGCTCTTATCCTGCGCAAGAACAGGGTCGTGCGACAAAGACGTTTTCTTCGTCGGAATATTCTTTCCTGCAAACTGCAACGAACATACATCATCGCGGCTAAAAAAAGAGAATAAAGACTTAGCGTCGGAGAAATGTAAAGAGCGAAAATGAACGTGGGAAATGACGAAGAGAAAACAAGGTGACGTAAAACGACGAGAAAGACAAAAAGGATACGGTGGAGATGGAAAGTACGAACAATATACAGGAAAAATTAACGACTGCGTGATCCAAAGTTAGAAAAGTGGAAGCAGAAGAGAAAAGCGAAGAAGAGCAGAGGGGATAGAGGAAAGAGATGGCGGATTGGAGGACGCGGAGGAAAAAAAAAAAGAAAATCACGGTGATGAATAAAATCGGGGGAGTCGGGATGAAGGAATAAAAGAAGAAATTGGCCGGTATAAGAGGTAGAAACGGAGAAACGCGTTTAAAGAGGAAAGAGGAGGAAAGAAAGAGTGAAATAGCGGGAACGAGGGAGGACAAAAACAGAAGCGGAAGGGGCAAGTGGAATGCATTTGCGATCCGGGTCTGGGAGGCTGGAAACCTTTCTCATACGCTAAATCACCCGAATCTACGGCCTGTATCCCGCTAGAAGCAAAGGGAAAGGGAAAGGGAAAGGGGACGGCCGTTCTTTATATTTTATTCACGTTTCATTTCACCCTGTTGTTACCAACCGCGGGGACATCTTTCTACGCTCTACCGTCGCGATTATTTCGCGAAATTGTTTTCTCGATTTATCCTGAATTTCGTCGGTCGACCATGTATATTTCAAACTTCAATTATGCCCTTTCGCGAGCACTTTCGTACTTTCAGTCTGTACCTTCGCATTTTCATACGACCGCGCGTTACTAGGTTTTGCGCGCTTCTCTAGAACGAATAAAAACCAACTTGCCGAAGGATCGGCAGACGAATATGCGAGAGAACAATCTTGTTAACTCGTCGACAGTTATGCGCGGCTTTTCTACGTTTTTCCTCCGTGGAAATATCGCTGTGGACCGATATCGAAAGAACCAGCGTTGCCGGTGTTACGCGTGATTGATGCCTGACCTAACCCAAACTTAACGCGTTCGAGCTTCCGATAGGTCAAACGTATTACAAGAAACAGTTCTCCCTTTAGATATTTTACTCTTTAGATACTCTAATCGAGAGTAATATCTAAAAATGCTAAACATATGTGGAGGATGGTTGGTCGAGTCGTTGTTTAAACGACGAGATTACTTCATTTTTAAATCGTCAAATATATTTTGAAATATTATAAATATAACTCAGAGTCAACCGTAGATCGCTCGATACTGGTCGTTAAAAGAATGTTCGACAAGAACGCTCGATACTAACTGCAGAGAGAATAAAATTGCTCTAGACCGAGATTGAAGAACTGGTCATCTTACGATCGCGCTCGTTTATTTATACCAACTCGGGGGAGTAGCGTAAAGTTTAAATTCGACTTTGTTCGACGGTTGCACGTAGCGGTGACGTTGTTTTGGAGTTTGTTTATTATTACATTATGCATATCCTAACGATACCGATACTCCGAGGCAAAAGAACAACATGATTCGAATTGTCCTGCAGCTCGTGTGCCGCTACACATAAATCATATCGCAAAAACCAGACAGAAACGTAAGGTCGCGCGAATGGTTTCCCCTTCGTGCCGGGGTGTAAACGTAAAAGTACACAAATGGACCGCGAGTTCGTTAATTATTTATCGTACGACGCGCGTGATTCGATTGTTTTCTTTATCGATTCTACCCAACCCCGTATAGCCTTGTCCGTTCGTTTGTGATTCGAGTCGTCTGCAAAATTAGTAGGCGAAAGCGTAGAGTATTATAATCGTTGTTATTATGGCAACGAAATTATCGAATATGCAAACTCACTCACCGTACATTTGCTGAATACCGTGTCTGTCGTCTTCCGGCAACTCGTAATTAGAGCTCAATCCTTGGTACCATGGATACATGAGCGCTCCAGAAACCGAGCTGTGTGCTAAGCCAAGAGAATGGCCAAATTCATGCGCGGCCACCGCGAAAAGGCTGGTTCCTGAAAGGCAAAAGAACCGTTTCAAACTTTGCCCTGTTACTCGGTTATTCATTCTCCTATCTATACCTTCTTATTTCCGTTATTCGCGTCTTCTTCCAACTTTCTTTCGCGAGAAAAAGCAAGAGAAATCGTTATCGTTAAGAAACTAAGTAAAGAGGATCGGACAAAAGATACTTCCATTATACGAGGAACGAATCTCGCGAGAATGGCAGATCGTTTGGACGCTGTTCCGAAAAGGTCTCTCTCGATATCCGTATATTTTTAGTTGTAAAATATATGATATCGGAAGAAGGGTTTTGTTTTCTCGATAGCAACCGTTATTTCGTGGATACTGTGAAATATTCTTTCGATAAACTGGTTTCGTGCTACCCACCGTTCTTTCATTAATATCTCCAACGATATTTGAAACGAACATCGAATTTTCGATCGAAGCAAACACCAGCAACGTAGAAATTATTTTACGAATTTAATTTGTAAGAGTTATTTTACGTTTCGCCTAAACGGCGAACCAGATAAAAACGTCCACGAAATAGATAAATAAGAACGGAGTAAACGATAATCGACGTCTGATAATATCAGTCACTTTGGGTCGTTTATCAGAGGGATATCAAAATTTGTCGACGGTTTGACGGAAGCTCGAGTTTGGCGTTAACGTACTTTCCTTTTGATGGCTTTTTATCTTCGTTCCGTCTCGTTTCGCATTCGGAACGTTCGTTGTGAGATGTGGGTCGAAATCATAAAATTAAAGCTCGCGAGGCTGGCGATAAAAGAAGCGCGCGTTCAGTCGCTACGAAAAGCGAATAAATGCGATCGTCTTCTTTCCGACGTATCACCGAGAAAATCTGCATCAATTTCTCGTTTCTTCGTCGAGATATTCTACCCTGAGAGACGAAGTAGCGTATCTTCGAAGAAGAAAAAAAAAAAGTTAATGTAACGGGACGACAGAATAAAGAAGAAAAAAATAGCTTAACTCGGAACGGTGTTCGTACAATTAAATAATACGATAATTTTATATAAAATAACTATAACGCGACTCTTAAGACTTGGCACACGTAAAACCCAAAAATGATACAAATGAAATACGTAGAACGTGGAAAAAGGTAATATGTATGCGTGGTACGTAGCACGAAAAATATAAAAATATCGGAATATCGCATAACGTTAGCGTATAGAATATAACAAACTGCGTCCATTAATATTTCACACGGATTGATATATCTGCGTGCAAGTATTGTCCTTTCGAATGAAATGTTAGCGAAATGTCGGAACACTTTTCTAAAAGAACACAAAGCCGTGAGCGGCATAAACTTGGAAAACTCGGCTCGCGAAAGCATGAGGGAACTTACACCTGGTGTTACATCGTGTTGAGGTTTATCTCGAAATGGAATAAAGAGGAACGCGTGGATGAATGTATAATAGAAATATATTTAAGTAAGTATAAGTACAGTGTATACTGGTCCAGATCCGCACGCTGGCAGCGTTACTTCGCAACAGAGCTCCGAAGCCACGCACCTATGGGTTTTTATCTAATTACGAAAACTGGCCCGTCTATACCTCCATTGCATCGTCTGTGCATGGCATGTTCCTGGAAGAGGCTACGAGTCTGAGAGGCTTTTCAAATCGATTTAGAGATAAACAATACTCGATGGCTTCGAGGACTAAGAAAACTAAACACCAGAGAAGACGTAGAGTTTTCCTCCAACATATCGAAGAATTTAAAATGGGATTACCAAATGGAATTCAAATTTATCATGTTTTTTCCCTCTATATTCCTTGTTTTCGTTGGATTGTAAAAATATACGGCGTATGAGAGAGAAAAAAAAAAAGAAGGAATAGACTCTGTAAATTACGAATATGACGCAGAGAAGGTCAAGAGAGAAGGCGAGTAGCGTAATCTTGACAAGTGCAATTTGCGTAGTGACTGCAAGCACATCGCAAAACGTCGATCAAAGGAAGGGCGTTGATGCAAAGGCCTAGCGTGGCATCCGTGGCGCGGCGCGATCTTCTCGGTGAAGTTTCCTCGTTACGAACTTTCAGCGCGTCGCGTCGCGTCGCGTCGTCGTGATACATACTTCGAAATCTCGATGTTAACAGCAGCTAGCTGCAATATACCGGGAGTCAAGTGCTCTTAATCAAAAGCCTGCTCGAGGACGAGCATGAAAATAAGTGGAACGGATTACGGTCGTCCTCGAAGGGCTCTTCAGATTGCCGAGCCTCGATATTCCAGCGAGTTTTTTTTACAGAAATTACACCACTCTCGTCGTACCTTCGTGTACCTTCTTCATTTAGGTTGTTGCATACGAATTATTTGGATAGCGGATGCCTGCGCGATCACGATAAATATAAATCTGCAAAAGTGTAACGATAACGCTATATTAAAGAATTTTTACAAAAATATAACGAACTTTTCAAACAAAATTCTTACAGCGACGGTACGATCGAACACGAGGTGATTCTACGTGAAAAAATAAGTCGAAAATATAGAATACAATTTTTTCTTGCGACGCTTCGTTTCTGAGAAAATCGAGCTTAAATTTTCGGACGAATAAACGTTGCGTCAAATTTTGTTCTTTTATCTTCACGTAGTATCACCCTCTGTCCGGTTGTGCTACGATTTCCGACTCACCCTGTATTCGCACGGTAACGTTTTTGGAATATCAATGTTAAATCCGGCAAAGAATTTATCGATAAATCGGTTGCTCGAAAAATCTCTCCCGCTACGTCAGAATTCCAGATGAATTCGTGTCAAGACTATTCTAGGAGGATGCTAATTTTCCGATGGATTTGCTGATCGTGATGTTCCGGTTTCTCGTCGTTTGCAAGCGTTCTGTGGTTCCCGACGGTATGTGTCAGACGTGACATTAGTTGTTCGTAACTGACACTAACATCGCCGAATATTACCCATACAGAAGCTTCGTCTCGATAATAGGAGAACGAATTTTCCAAAGTTAAAATATGTTACGATTCCGTAACATATTTTAAGTCAGATTTTCATTCGTTCGATTCGTAACTTGACATTCTTTCTACGCATCGTGTAATAGTTTACAAGGAAAACTGCAGACAAATTCGAAACCACACGTTCTTTCGTGAAAATTTTCGTAAAACTAACAGAATGAAAGATAGCTGGTTTTACGAGCGAAGACGGAGAAAGAGAAGAAGAAGAGGAGGAAGAAGAAGACGATTGTTTCTTTAAACCAGCAATTTAGCCAAAATATTTATGCCACTTTTGGAAAATTACCGAAATTATAGGCATTAGCGGCGCTATTAATAGGCGGACCCTGAACGATGTCGGTGAATCCAGGATAATTATGACCATGCTAATGGAAACTATGCAACGCCAGCAGCAGAGAATGAGAGCTAAGCTGGAGTTATTAACGAGGCCAATCGGAATTGCACCGACCATCTATCAAAATCGAACCGCGAGTAATAATTCGCTATACAGGCAACAGCCGTTGACCGATTCTGAATAACCATTTCGATTTTCTTCGTGCATTATCAAGCCAATTAACCGTCGTAACCTCATCGTGGATCGTAGAAAATCGCATCGAGTCGCATCTAGGTTTCAAGCAAGCGTTCCCACATGGCGAATTGGGAATTTGGCTTTTTTCCTTACTCTACTTACATTTTAATTAAAATAGGGAAACGTATGTAGTCGTTACTTGACCATTTGCTTCAAAAGTGACACGACAGTTTCATCGTTGTTCCAGTTGATTTTCCTTGCAACTTTGTTTCGAATAAACGAACCGAATAATCCATCCTCTTAACTAATTTACTTTTTCTCTTTTCCAAAGTTGTACCATAAAGATTCGTTTCATTCTCTTAGGTAAAGCGTAGTTAAATCGTAGTTTAAAGAAGAAGAGGAAGCAAACATAGCAGAAAGAAACGGTAGTAATTTCAAGTTTCTCGTCTGATATTCTGCTATTCGATAGGAACGAAAATTATAACGACGAAAGTTTCATCATACTGCATAAAATAGAACGTGAATTACGTTAAGCGAATGATCAATTCCTCGGATATTTAATAGTTAGATAGTGATTGACTTATGCGTCAATTTAACGTCAGCCAAGTCCGAGACACGTTTCGAGATCGATTTAGGCATTAGGTTAGCGCTAAGTCTCGGATTTGCCTCCAAGTTTCGATTTTGCACGGAGTTTCGCGTTTGGGCTGTCTCGGAATTAGATCTTTAGCAGGGATCGAGTGTTGGATAGGTCAAGCCACCATAGAACCTTCTCTAAGCCAACATCTAAATTATCTCTCATCATTAGTTATCGATAAAAGTTTGATTAAATGGGAAAAAATCAGAATGCACGACACGCTGTTAGATCTGTTGAAGCGATCGACGCTTCTAGGAAAAACTCTATATCTGGTCTTCGGTTTTCTCAAGCGCCGAGGTCATCGATAGCGCATAGACGAAAGAATGCGTCGACGACAGACCATAAGCGGCACACGTGCGACGTTGGCTTCAGCGTTCTGCTAGTCTCAGGGTAACATTGCTAGCGCGTGGATCTGGATCAGCTTACATTGTATTCCACAAATTGTACTTTATATTCACAATAAATATACCTTACAATTTACCCACGCGTTTCTTTGATTTCCACATATATCGAATAACTTTAACAAGATCGTTAACGTTTCTCGTAGCTTTGACAAAAAATAACAATACGGCAATATGATGGAACAGAGGGAAGATTTTGGCGATCGTTTTCTTATTTCTTCTTTCGGCCCACGGGATGACCGAATTGGCGTATCTCCAGCAAATGGAAAAAGGCTCGATCGCTCTTGCGAGAATTTCTCGGTTCCGGAATCTTTTCTTTTCATCCGCAAATCCCTTTAAACTTCCTCTTACTTTGCTTCCTTCCATCGTCATTGCAAAATCCTGCTTTGCACAAAGTGGAACGCGTAGAAATTTTTATTTTGACATGTGAACGAGCTAGGCGTCGTTACTTTAAAATTTCATCGTTACCGTTGGTCCGCCGATTTCGCTCGATATTCCTAGTTGAAGCCGCTCGAGTTACGAATCCGTCCGATTTGCGAACTTGCTGGCACGTACAACGATATTAGGCACGACGTATTTCTGCTTTCAATTAAAAGTTGTCGAAACTTTCTGCCGTTTTTTCTAGGAACGACGTAGCGTCGTATAAAACTTTTCGTTAAGAATACCTTTGTATAAAAATCAAGATTTCGCGGTACAGGGTTTCCTAACGACGCAAATATTCGCATGGTTCCGAGTTTAAGCGAAATACGCCGCGATTATGATCGAACGATTCAGAGGGAATGTTCAGTTGGATAAATGTCTGGATAAAGTTGAACTCTACGTAGGGAAATCCGTACGTTTCGAATTATCAAATGTTAATATATACAGGCTCCTTTAGATTGAAACGTTAGATTCAACTAGAATCAAACATACTATAAACTCTTACAATCCAAGTTACAGTACCACGCCATAATAATTTACTTAAAATTCTGTATGACAATTGATTGTAAATAGTCTACCAAATAAAAAGAAAAAAAAAATATATATATATATATATATAGGCAGATGTAGCGAAAAAGAAAAGCTAGTTTTAAGGAAAGGACGGATTTCTGTTCTCTACCTTGGTCACTGAGCTGCCGAATTCTTACCTTCTTCGTTGCTGTTGTCGTCCTGCAACAACCATATTTCTTCCTCGTCAAAATGAACGTCTCCGCCGCGATCTCTACCAGGAAAGAACGCATGTGCCAGAATCTGGCCTCTCCCATCGAATGGATATCCATCGCCATGATGACCACTGAAGCAGAATACGTAGAAGAGTAAACCAATCGACGTTAAATCGAACCGAATTATTTTCTATCGCTACTTATTCGATTTGGCAGAATTCACAGGATATTCGCCCAGTTACGCGTGTTCTGACGTTTCCGCGCGAACGCGACCTGACGATTTCTATGCTATTTGCTGTTTGTTCGGACGTTACTGCAGCTCCAAGTTCTCACGGTATCTCGGTCGTACGATGCGCAATCTCTCGCTTCGTTTTGCGGTTCGTTTAATTTGCCGTTTCCCTAGAGCGAGTCTAGAACAGGGACGAGACGCGGCATACCCTGAGCCATAATTAAATTCCGTTCGCGAGTATTCGTCGATTATCCGGACAGCCGATACGCCACTGTTATCGTACCATTCGGATGGCTAATCGGCAAACCGAATCATTCGTCTTCCCTATTCTTCCCTTCTTCCTGGTTTCGTTCGATTTCCGCGCGACCTATAGTTTCGACGTTTATCGCCACGGTCTCGGAATATTCGACGGGTTGTCGAATAAATCGCTTTCGATCGGTAAGAATATCGATACCTATGAATTAACACGGCGACCGGTACGAATATTATATCCTCTGAGATGCGTTTAATCGATAGTTTGCGATCGTTTAATTCCGACGCTTGTTTCTGCTAACGGTATCGGCTCTCCGATATTATATATGGTGGAGTCGAAACGTGTACCAGCGGAGTTAACTGCAACTTTTATAATCCTGAGAGAATTGGTAAGACAAGTCTGCTTTGCTCGTTTCAGTTCGTGATCTTACGATGCGCGTTCGATGTAACCGACAAACTAACGTTTCATAATTTGTTACGAGCTATCCAATACCATATTAATTACGTATTGCTTACTATTAGTATATCGAATTCGAATTTAAGTTAAATTTATGCTTTTTACACGAAACACGATTAAGGTCCCAATTTCGTTAAATTTTGATCGAGAGGACAGGAGAGGCAGACGCAATATTAGGAGAGAGAGAGAGAGAGAGAGAGAGAGAAATCGCAGGAAACGAACGTGGTTGGTAGGGACGCGTTCGATAATAATTATTATCGATTCGATTCAGTCGGTCGAAGACTTCCATGCGGTTTCATGCACGTCACAGATGTTATGCGCGAGATGTTGATCACAAATTAGGTATACATTATGCAACAGTTCGTCGTTACTTACAAACTATAGGAAAACCAATAAGTTAGATAAATGAGTTCTATATAGATGACCTAACGGATACGCGGAACCGATATCGGTTCAACAAGCACACCTTTATTTTTTTCATAAGTATAGCGAAATTTCATTCTATAAATGATGCTATTCACGATAAAAAAAAAAAAAGAAGATTTTACGCTATAACGTATCTAAACTGTGTTTGCATCGGAGAAAAGTGACGACGATTTACACAATATGCGTAGAACACGCGTATAGGAAAATACATAAAAAATGTATCACGAAATGCAGCTGATGCGTCTTTTCTTTTACGAAATTAACGTAAACTCCAAACCAGTAAAGTCGTTCCTTAGTTGCGAACGATCGATTAATTAAGGAATTAAAAATACGAAACGTTTTCAATACTATACCATGGGATTTCGTACCCTCCGGTTACTTTTGCTTTAATCATTTCGAAGGAGTGGTAGATCTTCTCTTTCTTATTTTTACGTTTCGCTAATTTTTTGACGCGAAAAAACCAAAATTGTTCGAAAATTAAATTACGCCAAAACGATGTTCTTTGATCACTGAAATTGTAATTTTATGTGCTTTCATGGTTGAGGTATACGATTCCTCGATTACAGGGATCGTGTTTAGGCGCATAATACCATTGCATAGTTAATGTAATAAAACTATGGTGGTTGAACATTTTTGTTCGTTCGACCGCTAACGACCTAGTATCGTACGGTATCGTTCTGACGGCGCGGTGATATAATCGCAGGATATAATCAAGTGGCGATGTACATTTTCGTTGAAAAAAGCGTAAAACACTTTCGGCTTTTCGAAGCGTTTACTTCGTTTAGCTTGTCGAATCGAAACGTTTTGCGCGATATACGTTTCTATCAAGATATTAACATAGTACCGTAGTAGTATCCACGCGAATCCGTACGATAATTTTAAGCCGCGTCTATAAAGGCACAGCGGTAAACAAAGAGAAGGAAATAATACGAGCAAACAAAGAGAGAATCAATAGCCCGATTCTCGGACTTCCTTGTTATCGGGAAATTTATCGCAATGGCGTAACTGGGAACGGGCGTATGATTAAACGGAAGAGGTTTATTTAAAATCTGCTGTTCGCGCGAATTGCTCGACGGCCATGAAGAAAGCTATGTAGCGCCGCGCGCTGTGCACTCGTCAATATGTTTCGGGATAAAAAGAAGAAAAGACAAACCGAAATGGAAAAAAAGATGGAAAAACAACGATCCCCTGCCATGTTCGCTTCGAGCGAAGTTCAAATTCGTCTCCTAGTTAAAAAGCATTGTGCTGGGATAAAAGAAGGTAAATCTAGCCGTATGAGCAAAATTTCCATTTTCGTTTCTTTTCCGATCTTTTCGCTCATCCGTTTCTTTAAATGCCATTTATTCGTACAAAAAAAAGCGCAAATTCTAATTTCGATTATTAACTAAACAATCCACGTACGATGGAATATATAATAAGTAAAATTGAAATATATACACGTAGCTATCGATTAGACTTTATCGTTAACTATCCTCGCTATTTGTCCACTCGCTTTTGTCTCCAACTGTACATCTGTATATCTAAATAATCCAAGTTTCGCGATTTATTCTAAAGTACTACTGGCCCTACATTTCTACCCGATCTCTAGATTGTCCGTTCTTTCTGTAGAAAAAATAAATATACGCGATACTTGCACAAGATGCACGATGTTTTCGCAAATGGAATTCCTTAAAGTTATTCGTCTTATATATTTTTCCTTTGATACTCTGAGATGTTCCAGACGAAGTAACGAAACAAGTATACGGGCGTTATTACCGTCGTTATTACCTCTGAGCTTAAGGGGAATACGAAAAGTCGGACAGCTGTGGCAGCGATAGCTATCGCGATCCAGCTAATTTCAGATTCAGCTAATTTCAATAAAAGACGAGAACTCACCTATGAAAGTAAACCAGAATATCCGCCCTATCGCTGTTAACCTCCTGAAAAGTAAGCTTCGAGTTTCTCGCCCAGAGATCGAGGGCTCTGCTTAGCTCGAAACGAACGCCGCCCGTGTCGAGGCCGCTCGGTTGCTCGGTTCTCAGGCTGTAACAAAAAGAAAGAAAGAAAGAAATAAAGATCGTTAGGAATTCGCTAAAAATCGATCGCACCGATGAGCGATGCTTTTGTCCTCTTTATCGGCTCTGTTCGAGAGCGGCTTCGATCTAATAACCGCGCCAGCAAACCGGAGAAAACGTTTCGCGGCGAGAGACGCTGAAAGAGAGGCGATTCGATCGTTGCTCGAAAGACGAACGATTTTAGCGAATAAGGTCCGTTATTTCTCAGTGAGAACGAAAGAAACGAGGAAAATATCGTTGAATATCGGAACGCGGAAATCCCGTGAAATTGTTCGAATTACGGTCCCGCGAAAAATTAGGAATGGAACGCGTCTTTCGGCCGAGTCTGGCAAAAATTCGATATTTCGGCGAATTGTACGGTTGCGTTGCTAGATTCGTACAATTTATTCAACGATATAGGTTCAACGTAAAAACCAAACGCGCCACGATCGATTCATCGAAAGTTGATCAAAGAATATTTTACTAGCAATGTGGCAAGGGCTATATATCTCGACGAATCATATCGCTGTACGAAACGATAGACGCGACTCGGAGGAATTGCAAATGGGAAATTTCATTCTCCATATAATTAAATATGGAATAAAAATGATCAAACGAGAAACTATCGTTTAGCAAAGCGCAGCAAAGTTTCTCGTATCTTCGATTTTACGGAGAACAGCGATTTTATGTTTCCTATGGCTATAAAAAGCCGACATTTAGTAAACAATCAGGCTTCAGTCTGAAATAAACTGCGGATGAACCTATAATCGAGCTTTATAGCCTGGCAGGAAAGTTCCGTACTACAACGACCTATTTTCCATCAAACGATCGGAGGAATTTTAATCAAATTTTGATCGAGTATTCTATCGATATTTCTACAATTTTACGTTTGCCGCATCAACGACGAGAGGAATCCACTCGTTGTGATATTTATCTTAAAAGAAGTTTCGAAACGTATCTTGCAGAATGAAACCAAAAATCGCGCGTTTCGAAGCGTATAATTTGAGGAAACGTTTGGAACGCGTAAGCTTAAGGTCGAACGATTAATTACTACGATTATTTACTCGGATCCTTGAAACGGATATGGCCGTTTTAATCGAGCGAAACTGGATATCCCGTGATTCTGACGACATCGTTCGCGTAGCTTACAAAACCAAGCCTTTAAACTGCGACGCTTATTTCCACCGTGTCCGTAATTAACGTCATCCTGCTTTTAAACGGGGACATTTCAAAAGCACGCAAACAGGACATGCTCGAAGCCTATCAGGCTATTCCTTAAAAGGATTGCACCTCGCGTAAACCACTTGGGCCTTATCGATGGATCGATTTATATTCCTGAGAAATGTCGCGTCGCAACGGCCGCCACGTTTGCGCCGGACTCGTCGTTTCGATCTTTAAACCCGACTGGAAGAAACGTGGCTTTCCTCTCGATATTTCCAAAGCATATGGCAGTGTATACGCATCGTGTTATCGATCGATCGATCCACCTGAGATTTCAAACAAGCGTAGAACTGGAACTTTGGTAAATAGGTAAATAGTTTGGTTGGAACGTGGTAAATAGGAATCGAATGTAAATACGCGTAATTGCTAATAAGATTGCTCGAGTATAACTACATTTATTAAACGATCGATCGCTCAAGATCCGGATCAGGATGCATTTTTTCCGCGGAGACTTCGAGAGGAAGAAATAGGCGCGACGTAGTCGTTAATTAAACCGTGTCGAGATCGTTCCATCGAAGCCTAATTAGAAGAAGAAATCAGTAGGAAGGTTCGAAGGAACGGAAAGTAAGCTGCGAGACACGGTGCAACGCAGCTGGGTGGGGCAAGCGAAGTTCTATTCAGTCAACCGAAGCGAACTGGCTTTATTCGCTTTTCTTGCTAGAACACCTGTGCATCGCGGCCTGGCTGAATTTCGAAAGGTCGTTTCGCCCTTTCCGTGTACCAGAACGAGGCTGAAAGACTGAAAAGCTGACGCGGAGGGCCGCGGGCGATGCGGATACACGGTCGTGCAGCTCCGTGACTCGACCAAACGGCGCGACGTCGAGCGACGCATTGCGTCGTCTCTTGCCATCTCTAAAACGCGATCAAAACGCTGCTTTCGAGCTCTATTTTACCAGGAAATTGGTTGAAAGCGAGCAACTAGAATACGCTTGTTCGCAGGAAATGTCGTCAAGGTCTGCGGCCGAACAACGAAACGCGAGTTTCAGGTTGGAACGAGCCTCTACATGTGCTACGTACATATTTACACACGCTTGCGTACCACTTGTGACGAATTGCAAATTCATCTGACACTGCAACGTCCGGATATTTGGTACGTTATATGTGTCGCCAAATTACTAGATCAAACGTTGAATTTTAAGTGAAATACGATTTACAGAAATATCGTTGCATCGGCGGTGCTAAAGTAGCAACGACCAATCGATATCTCTTTTAAACCGACCTTACAGGAAAAAAAGATAAAATTCTGAGCTTCCAGCGAGTTGTACGGGAAACTAAGAACAGATATTCTACAGCTATTTAGTGGCAATCGCGGAACAGAGATCTATTCAAGCGTTTATTATACGTGTCGTTGATAGTTTAACACTAGAACTACCGATAGTTAACACGAAGCTATTTCTACCAAAACCGGTGAAAATGACTGGTCTTTAAAAAATACGTAATAGTAGAAGGAGTTCCATGTTATGTAGTACATTTTTGGTATTATTAACACGTTCGTCGCCCAGCGTGATTCGGCCAAGTTTCCTGCGGAGCCCAAATCCGACCGCCGGTACGCAAAATGTAAATAGAGCGACAAGCAGGAATTCATCGTTTATCGCCTTCGATTCATTGTAAAGAAAAGATTATTTATTTCTGAAACGGAGAAAGCGATAAGCTTTCCAGTTGGAGTATTCCGAGGGATTTCATGGCAGATATCTCAGATCTTTCATTTGGTCGAGAAGCATACTCGTGAGACGTACATCGGTGATTTTTTCATCCTCAAAATGTTCGGTAAACAGCGTGAAAATATATTTGAAAGTGAGGAGAGTAGCGATGGCAGAGTCTGTAACTATCGTTCGAAGTGCCCAAAATCACCCCAAATGTGTTTGGAATGTTTTAACGAATACCACGCGATATAGAATAATGTAATATATTATCCAGAATATAAATTAATAAAAAGTATGGTATAATGTGTTTTTAATATTTCTATGTTGTACATCCTATATATAATATCGTATATTTAATTAACTCTAACAAGAAGAGCGTCATTATACTTTGGCGACGGGGTCCCCACGGAAGTATACCCGTCGCATAGATACGTGCGACGTGGCGACGAACGTGTTAATCCATTTGGAACCATCATCCTTAAACGAGGATTAACACATTTGTAAAATTGTAGAACCGGTTATTTTGATCGGTGCGGTATTCTTTAGCGTTAGCATCTAGCGATCATCATATCGAACGATACGGAGTAAAAATTTGAAAAACGTGCGGCAAGTTGTACAAAACGAGGAAACTGGTTAAATTGGGTTCGATAAACACATTGCAGGACTCTTTTGCACTTTGACAAGTACCGGTAATTTTGATTGGTATTGGTATAAGTAGTCTTGATACAAAATTATTTCCAGTTTGAATACATAAAAAACAAAACAAAATTCATTATATTATTCTTTTAATTATCGTTGCGAAAGTCATTACATCATTGCGGAAAAAAGATATAACACGAAGTAGGAATTTTATAATAAAATTGTAAAACCAGTCAATTTGATTAACTCGTTGCCACATTTGAGAATCATCGATAATATTATCCAAGAGTTTAAGAATACGAAGGATGTTCAGCTGTCCAAAGGGATGTCACAATCTCGACGAAATTGTCAAATGAAAAAGGAAGTTTAATCGACGAAGAAAGTATGATGGATGGATCGCAAACTTTTTTTATTATATAATTAAGTTGTACTTTGTACGAACTTTGGTGTAGTCGTGCGTCCTTTATGGATATCGATTGTCACATTACGTCACGTCGCCAAGGTGCACTGTAATTTTCGCGTTTACGCTGTTCGTATCCGTCACGTCACGTCTTATCAACTCCTTTCAAACTTGCATTATGCCAGACCAGCGGTATTTTCCTTTGATCATGTTGATGTAGACACACGGTCTTTATATCTCTCACTGTTTTTCGTCTTTCATCTAGCATATTCAAAATTCTTGTTTCCGTTTTTCCGTTGTATTTGCAACTTTGATCGTACATCGCTCCCTTTTACCAAGTTGAATGGCTGCTGAACGTACGATGCCTGTTTAGAATTCATAACTTTCGCAATATACTACATGCGTTACAAATGTACGACTGGCTTCGGATATTAACACTCCATGCACGAATAGCGAATCGGAGAAGAAATGCTATACGTATTCTTTAAATTTTACGACAGTTTTCCTTTGTAAAATAATTGTCCGGTTCAAAATGAATTTACTACCATTTTTAAAAACACACGTGTATCGCGTGTTTGCGTTGGGAGAATTAACGGTCCGGACACGGTTATTTTACGTGGCTAGAAAAATATCCAATTAGTATCTAAAATTGCAGAGCAAACGAATGGAATGAAAAGGTGATCAAGGGGATAATCGAGACGTTCGATCGGACCGAGATAGAAAGAGGGAATAATTTTCGTCTGTGGAACATTTCTCGCGAGCTTTTGTTCCTTTTCATCTTCGACGTATCTTCACCGTGCAAAAAAAGTACGAGGAAAAAGAATATGGGATCGTAAGAACAATGGGATGAGCATTTGCGACCATAATTTCTTCTTTTGACTCTCTGTGGCTTTGTGTACGCGCGAAATATATCCAAGAGGTGGAAAAATCGTTCGAAAAAACAAAAGAAGTACCTGATTTTCGTCACTCGTTAAGTTGCTCGGATACGAGAACAATACCCCGACGACGTGACAGATCAATTACCCTAATATCAACGCGTCACACGTTCATTAACTAGGCTGTTGTTCATCAACACGACGACATTCTACGTAGTATTGAAAGCACCGTAGCTACATTTTGTGTTGAAGTTATTAGATGCGTGAACAGAGGAACGTGGATAAATTGTAAAGTAGAAAATATATTTTAATACAGAAGTAAGTACAAGTAGGAATATAATTGCGCTGATCCAGATCCGCACGCTAGCAGTGTTACCCTATGACCGAAAGCCCTGTCGTCTGTCTACTGTCTATGGTCTGCCTTCGTTCCAGTCTTTTGTCTATACGCTGTCGATGGCTTCGGTGCTTGGGAAAACTATAAGACCAGATGTAGAGTTTCCTTAGGGGTGGAGATCACTTCAACAATATCACACAGTTAAAGATTACTGTTGAAGTTATTAGATGTGTGAACGGAGGGACGCGTGGATAAATTGTAAAGTAGGAAATACAAAAGTAAGTACAAGTAGGAATATAATTGAGCTGATCCAGATCCGCACGCTAGCAGTATTACTCTATGACTGAAAACTCTGAAGCCTTCGTCGCCTGTCTACTGTTTATGGTCTGCCTTCGACCCAGTCTTTTGTCTATACGCTGTCGATGGCTTCGGTGCTTGGGAAAACTAAAAGACCAGATGTAGAGTTTCCTTAGGGGTGGAGATCACTTCAACAATATCACACAGTTAAAGATTACTGTTGAGGTTATTAGATGTGTGAACGGAGGGACGCGTAGATAAATTGTAAAGTAGAAAATATATTTTAATACAGAAGTGTAAGTACAAATAGGAATATAATTTGAGCTCGTCCAGATCCGCACGCTAGCAGTGTTACCCTTTGACCGAAAGCCCTGTCGCCTGTCTACTGTCTATGGTCTGCCTTCGACCCAGTCTTTTGTCTATACGCTGTCGATGGCTTCGGTGCTTGGGAAAACTAAAAGACCAGATGTAGAGTTTCCTTAGGGGTGGAGATCAGTTCAACAATATCACACAGTTAAAGATTACTGTTGAAGTTATTAGATGTGTGAACAGAGGAACGCGTGGATAAATTGTAAAGTAGAAAATACAGAAGTAAGTACAAGTAGGAATATAATTTGAGCTCGTCCAGATCCGCACGCTAGCAGTGTTACCCTTTGACCGAAAGCCCTGTCGCCTGTCTACTGTCTATGGTCTGCCTTCGACCCAGTCTTTTGTCTATACGCTGTCGATGGCTTCGGTGCTTGAGAAAACTAAAAGACCAGATGTAGAGTTTTCTTAGGGGTGGAGATCACTTCAACAAGTTCGATATGTTAATACTGTATTTTTCAAATGGCAAAAAAGATATTAAAAGATGAGGAAAAATATTAGGTATTCGTTCGTGATTTATTACATCATACATTATCTTGTTAAATTAATTGTAGGAATATATCGATCTACAGTGAACGTTTTATTTTAACACGTTATGGAGTCGATGCCGTGAAGACGTACCGATATTATTATTCTTTGACGTTTCTCAATAATCTAACACGCGTAGGAATTTTTTAATGCAACCGTACCCTCGATATTTTCAAGGACTCACTATAAAACCATTTTCATAGTTAAGGTCCTTCAGGCCAAAAACTAGCGTTCTTTATAGTTTTGCCTATTACGGGAAAATACAGGAAAGTCAGTTTTTCTCACGTTCAGGTAACTTCTGTTAGCGACTTTCTCTCAAGGGCGGTTAGCACTCTTTCTCACCCACCAATCTAGAAATCGAAGTCTATTTCCCTCGCTCTCCCAATGAAAACTTATTCTTAACAAATCAGCTCTTTTCGTGTCCTTAGACCCATCCATCGCTAGATTTCCTCTGCCACAACATCGTCACTAAACTTCATCGATTCTCTAACTTTCGAACAGTCAACATCTTTTTACCGCGTTTCTACCCTTGGTGTAATTTATACGTGCCAATTCAGTTGTAATTATTAAGTACATAATAAAGTGCGATAAAAAAAAAGAAAGTTGATAGTTGTGTTTCGGTTCAACCTTCTTATATTTTTATAATCCGACTTGTGATTCGTGATTTTACGTGACATTGTCGATGGCCTCGGTGCTTGAGAGAACTAAAAGGACCAGATGTAGACTTTTCTTAGAAGCGGTGACCACTTCAACATTTTGAAATAAAATTTATCGTACACGTATAACGTTGTATCATATATTTTCAAAGAAACTTTTCACTCGTATCACGAGGATACAAACTTACTTTTGCTACGATCCTCGTAGTTTTGCCAAGGAATTTTTTTTAACGATGAGGTATCGTTTGTAGCGGTAGTTGAGAAAACTAGCTGTGGCAGATATCACGAGAGGAAGGCTTCCTTTCCACAATTTTCGGAACGATGTATGAATTCAACAATAACGAGTAAAACGAGAGAGTGAATTGAAATCGTGCCACGAAATAAAATGGTCGAACGTTCATGGGCTGGCACGAAGTAGAACGAAGGAAATAAAGTAGAGAATGAAACGATACATCACGCTGCGATATTAATTTTCTGCTCCCGTTTGCGCGGTTCTGCCCCTTTCTCTTTTCCTACCTATCGTCAACTCTGCGCTTGATTATGCGGATTACATGCCGCGCAGCAAATATAAAAAAAAAAAGAAGAAAGGAAGGAAATAAGTCGAAGAATCAATGCGTATAAAACGGAATAAATAAATATGACGCGCCAACGATTCGATTTAAAATCGTTGTCTCGCAAAGCTTTGAATAGTCTCGCGTTAAAGGAAGTAACGTCTTTTATTAAAGTTGGGTATCTTTGACGACGCAGCAGATGTACCGAAATTTACGAGAAAAATCGAAAGTTACGAGAATCCAGTGAGAAAATTGCGTAAAAGCGGAAGATATAAGAGGATGCGCGATGGTCGATATATAAAACGGAAATAGGTGGATGCGTCGAGCAGATTACTATGTTCTAGAAAGAACAATATAGTATTTGAGGCGGAAGAATCGTAGCGATAAAATTCCACGTACTTCATAGCAATCTGAGTCCGCTTATGTCGAGTTTCTTTGAATCGAGCCAAACACGACCCTCTTTACTTTGGATTATCGAGACTACCGCGTCCTGCATTGGCAACAAGTCATCGAAAACTTACATTTTCTTCGAACGAGAAGAAACAATCGTAGTTGCACGAAATAACGTAAAAAATCGAGGCGTGGAGAACGTTGAAACGTTGTATAAATTGAATTTCGGGAGCCTTGGTACCGATACATTCTTGAAATACATAATACAAATATAAAGATAGAAGATATCGGCGTTCATCCGTTTGGTACGCGGGAAAAATGAAACATAGTTCACGTATCGAATTCTCTTACTTTATTTCTCCGTTTGACTTACCTATTCGCCAGTTTCAATCGAAGAACAACCGTGCTTGCAATTCTAACGGCCAACGGAATCACCAACCACGAATTCGGCTCGTAAAATTTACGACAGGCATAAAACGAGAAGATGGAGGGCCATCGTTACTTTACGTGGAAACTCTCAACATGTCAGTTTCCGTTCGCGGAGAGCTTTTCAGCGTCTAGAGTGAATTATTTTGCGCTTCTTGTTGCGACGATTAAAACATCGACGATCGTTGATACCATTTACGTTACGTTCGTTCGTATCTACTTATTTTTATAGTTGCAAAGATTAACGAGATACGTGCCAGTTTTCTCACGAATTTTCAAAGTTACAACGAACAGGAGACACGAATTCGTAACATTTTTATTCGCAGTTCGAAGTTGCCCGCAGGAGTTCGCTCGTAGAAATTACGTTGCAATTTTCTGCTCGCCACACGAAATAACTCGCGAGTAATTACATCGTTTCGCGACGTACATTGTTATTCGAATCATAATCGTCGATTCCTCGAGAACTCACCTACTTACCGGATAAGAACAGGCGAAGAAGGAAAGTAAATTTCGCTTGTCAATTTGTCGTGTTTAACGAAAGATCGAATAGAGGCGAACGCGTTCGCGTCGATCGGAATTCTCCGACAAAACCGTTCCGTTATCGTGGTCGAATAAACATCAAGAGGAAAACCGCCTCGACGATATCACGCGAAACAAGTCCTATTTTCAGTTCTATAGGAAATTCTATAAACTGTTTCATGGCGTTTCAGCGTACCACGGAACGCATTGTGTACCTGCGATTGCAGTACCGGTATTCGATATTCCGGTAAATTTCCAATAGCGACGTGACTTCGCGTCACGAGTTCACGAAGATCGATTTATTTCGCTAAAACGATTTTCCAAGTGATATTCGTAACGCATTCACAGGCTAAATCGCGGACAATGTTTCGCGCTAATATTTCGTTCAACACGGTACCGTCGATGAGAC
Source organism: Bombus fervidus (assembly GCF_041682495.2). NCBI lineage: Eukaryota > Metazoa > Arthropoda > Insecta > Hymenoptera > Apidae > Bombus > Bombus fervidus. The sequence continues at coordinate 18,038,495 of NC_091521.1, forward strand.
GATATTTCATCCGTTAATTAGAAAATAGATTGGAAATAATATTTGTAAAAGTTGGAGCGAAAAACCGAGATGGTTGAAAAATTTAGGAAACACGTTGTACTTTTTAAAACGACTGCTATTAACGTTAACGTTAATTTCCATCTCGGTTGAATATTCATTTTATCATCGAGTAAAATCGAGCGTCGCGTCGCGTCGCGTCGCGTAGTAAAACGATTTCGTTATACAGCGAAATCGATAGGATGGCTAATCGCAACGCAAAGCCAGTTTCCGTAACTATCCAGTCGCACGACTATCGAATTGCAACTTTTAATCGTCCCAACAGAGCCGTACAATTTTTCTTATTTCACCTAGATGTTTTTACGAGCGCTCGGGGAGACGGTACACCGACGGATGAAAATCCTTCCCTCTACCCTCGTGACCGATCCTCTCTTTGCCAATGGGATTCCCTCGACCGCGAATCCAATCACTCGAGTCGCAGGCTAAAAAGCTCTCGAAGCTTTGCCTGGGAGCTCGTGTGATCGACAGATTATAGAGAGCCGTCCCGTAACCGAGTGGCATTCGACGCTCTGTGCCTTCGGTGTCAACGACGAGCTTCGACATTCGCGGATCCTACAGGATCGAGTGAATCGCTCCGTCACATACACCAACCGGAATATACCGTGCACCTGTATTCGACAAAGCCTGCTTTTGACAAACGCCGTTTATCAACCGTACACATGATCCATTATACGCAGTTTATGCATACAGGCTGGTCCTTTCTTTCTCTTCTCGTTTTTTTCCTTCCACTCCGACAACGTTCAGCCGTTAATTCGATAAAGTTTAACGCAATTTCTAATTTTACGTCTTATTTTTATCGTTTCGACGCATTTGCATTTTCCGAGATTTCAAACGTCGTTTAAAAATCGAACTTTTCTTCGCAAACTTGTTTCAAATTTTACGGCCATTGTTCGTTCGAGAAAGTCAGGTCCACGTTTTAAATTTCGTCCAACGATAAACGATAATACGCTTAAAAGTTAGTATCCAAGCGATACCGTTCGCGTTTTAGTTAAATTCCTCGGTAGTTCTCTATTACCTTTTCGTTAATTAACTTTCTCCGCGATATTTCCATTAAAGGTAAGAAAAGTACGATGGTTTTTACGACACAATTTCTAATCTGCGTTTACATTGCTTTCATAATGAACGTGCAAAAGCGTATGCTAGTCACGGATCGCGAATGGAGTAGTACGTAGAATTAATTAGCACACTGGTTCATGCCGGTGAATTCCTTCGGAGTGTATTATGCATCGATGTTGCAGGCAATATTTCCTACGTTATTGCAAATGCGTTGATGAGAATGAAAATTAACACGAACGTTACGGTATTCGGAATAGGAAATTCTCGTGATTGTCTAGCAGAAATGGATCGTCAATTTCGCCAATGTTATAAACATTTGGATATTCGGTGCAATTCCGATCAAAACACAAGTTCCGCGTTTATCTTTAACGAATAGCTAACGTTGCAAAAAATTAGATCAACGCGATTTATTTGAAACGTTAGTTCAGAAGTGTCCAAATACGATATTTCTGCACGCTATTGCACATATGTAAACTCCCTAGAGTTCACGCGTGATAGGGACTCTCTCTGTTTACGGATAGCACGACTTTCTTTGTTTCACGGACAGAGCGTGAAACTTTCTTTTGTTTTACGGACAACCATTTTGAGAGACACTCGATTCCCAAACGGACGGACAGAGAGCAACATCGGAGATAGACGAGATCACAGAATAATTGTTTAAAACATCGAAGATCGACGGAGAAAGATCGGTAGCTCAGGACGTTGAAAATCGAGAATCGATTTTCAGGTAGACATTGCACGGAACTTGTTATTTATTGTTTACCGTTATAGATTGGTATTAATTGTTGTTTACTCCTGTATTTCATTTAAGTATTTTCACGATAAACTCGATTTTTAGACTTCAGAATCGATCACCCGAATTATCCCGAGATTTACGACATTACGCATATTATCGTGAAACTTGGTCATTTATTCAAGAATTGCATCGTTCCGATCGCCTAAATTGTATGCTTTGCAACTGTAAATATTTTGTACAAGATCGTGATAATTTGTACAAGCTTAATCGACGTACAATTAAGCTTGCATTTAGTTTTGTTTAGAGGCACAAACAGGAACGTCGACGTTGCCTCGAATCGGTTCATTTAACGAACTGAAAATGGATTTATCGATGCGTCGGAACAGGTAGCGACGTAGCGGTGACGATACGAATAGCTAGCGTAAATCTCGTTAGGTACGAAAAATGGAGAAATGAATTAATTAGCAGCGACGTGGAATAATACGCGTTGCTTCCATACAGAAACTAGATATGTGCGAACTCTTTGCTATTTATAATTTATAATTATATATGTATTTTCAATATATACGTATACTCGTTGAATTGTTATATTTCACGAATTTTGTTCGCGAATTTTATACGCAACGCAAACATTCGCGCTCTGATACAACAGATTGTCGTAACAGGCAAAATGTAAAGTAACTAGAAATACGCGACATTCTTTCCATAATGCGATAAATTCCTAGAACTCGTGAAACGCAAATTCGTTTAACACGTGAAATATTTTTTTCTCTCGCTGCACAGGATTTTATGTTTATTTCGTTGGAAGACAGTCGCTAATTCTTGGCTCGCGGCTCTCTTTGTTCGTAGAATCGGAGGAACGGAAATTCAGTAGCACGCACCAACCATAAATCCGTTCTTCCTGCAGTGGAATTACCCAACAGGTTTTCCGGAAAACCCAATTGAAGTCCGCTACGTGGATACTGGTCAGCCTGGCCGATTTGACCGTAGCGTACGACGAATTTGGTTTACGGAATCTGAATCGTTCAGGTTGAAATTCGCGCGATGACCACGATGAAAATTGAATCGATTTCGCCGTGTTTCAACGAGTTTAACTGGTCGGAAGATGAACATCGCCGCTATGACTTTGGACGATCTTGGTCGCGATGCTCCTTCCCTCTTTTCATCCATTCTCTACGTAATTTAGCCTCCAATTTTACGGTGGAAATATCAAAACGGCTAACGGCGATAAGAACGGCGTTGCTAATTCGTCGTCGTAAACTCGACGGAGCGATGGATAATCGAGTTTTCCTCGATTCACAGTTTGACGAAACAAGTGATAAATTGATCGAGAGTGATGGACAGACGATCGAGTAGATAAATGGAACGGATGGACAAGTACTTAGATAAAATGATCGACGCGAAAATTGATGAACCGATCGAGTGACAGGTCGTTATACGAATATACCGAATTTCCCCATCGAATCTCGTAAAATCGCGAATTAATTTTTCTCCTCTAACGAACGTGACTAACGACTAATGCGTTTATCGCGCTTGAAGGTGTATGACCAGCTTTTCGAGTATCGTCCATCGTAACAGCTATCATCTCGTACTTATTAAATATATATTATTCGTTGTACGAATTTATATATATCGTTATACGAATAGATGTCGACATTCGACAAGATCTCGGTGCAGTCGTTACGGACTCGTAAAACATTCGACGATTATTTTCGGAAGATTTCGATCTATTAATCTTCGATCTATTATTTGTTAGAAATTCGGAACTATTTGTGCGCGTGTATGTGTCTATTGAGATACGTATAATTTTATGCGTTACATTAGATTAGATGCGTAATGGTACTACTTGTATGTGAATATCAGTGTCGTGGCGTCTCGAAAACAAACGAATGTAAATTGTTCAGTCGGTTAACAGTCGGGTATGGAAGAAAGTGCTGAGACTGAGACGCGTGCAAGTGTGTATCGATGAATATCATTGGAATCATTTATAAAATAAATATACAACTATTCTAATATAAATTCCAAGAGTAAATTTAGTGTTCGTACACCATTATCTCGGCTATTAAGATCCGAAATTCTCAACAGTGTCTTATATTTTTAGTTCAACTTATTAACGTTAACGACAGAATTCGTATATGTGCAATATTGAAATTTGGTCGATCGGTTATTAGGGAATAAGAGATTTCGTTTTAATCGTTTAACGAGTCGAACGTGACACTTTGCGCTTCTCTTATCTTCGTTTAAAACTTTCTCTCAAACTGTCTTTCAAGCTTCCACGAAACGTCATCGATATCTTCTTTGTCTTTGGGACAATTTTCACCGACATTTCGTTACGAAAAATCCTATTCACGGATTAATCGTACCATTTCCATTAAATAAATTCGGTTCCCAATAAATATTTCACGATTCTTCCTATTTTCAACATTTTTAGAAGCAAAGTTGACTTTGATTTATCTTAATAGGAACTACAATTTTCTCCTGAAACCTATGTGACGTGAGTCAAAGAAAGTTATATTTTGTTTAACTTCGCGGTAAGATCAATTTCTACGAGAATAAAGTAAAAGTATATTTTTCCGTAAGAAAAATGTCGCAAGTTCGAAAAGCGGAAGCGAAGTCGCGTGTGTTTGAAAGTTACGAGTTAGGTACTCGAGTGCCGGCACATGCTTCTTCCAACGAAATAAACAAGTTTATTCGAGGCGAAGAAAAGCTCGAGGGAAAAGTCAGCAGAATAGACACATTGTATAAACGGATAAATTGCTGCGACGATTGTTTTTTCTTCCCACAAAAACGAACGTTCCAAATTCGAGTTTCCGATTTTACATTGCTCTTATCTCTCCCAACAATCTTCCAATTTATCGTAAAATCTTAGTCAATGTTACGCGTAACGCATAAAAACGTGGTTCCACAAATGGCGCTTTAAAATAAATGAAAATAAATCCAGTCGTATAATCTTCACGCTGCGAAAACAATTCTGGCCACAGGTGACCATAAATAATATTCCAATCCCAAACGAAGATTCAGTCAGATATCTGGGTATGATTCTGGACAGAAGAATGGCATGGAAACGACGCATCGTGGATAAATCCGAGCAACTTAAATCAAAATTTTAAAAATTCTACTGGCTCATTGGCAGACGTTCCGACTTACGCGTGCAGAGTAGAATAATGCTATATAAGGCCATATTAAAACCTGTTTGGACCTATGGGATCCAACTATGGGGAACAGCGAATAATTCCAACATAGTAATTCTTCAACGATCCCAATCGAAAACTCTAAGATCCTTAATAGATGCACTCTCGTATGTTACCAACGAAACGATACATCGCGATCTTAAGATACCCTCAATTAAAGAAGAAATATCCAAATTCAGTAACACATATGACATAAGAATTAACAATCACTAAAACCCAATTACTTGACACGACGGATCAGGTCCGCAGACTAAAAAGACAATACCCCTTAGATTGAAGCGTTAGATTCAACTAGAATCAAACATACTATAAACTCTTATAATCCAAGTTACAGTACCACGACAAAATAATTTACTTATAATTCTCAATGAGAATTGATCGTAAAATTCTTCCAAATAAAAAAAAAAGAAATTTTTCATTGGCAGTACCAGACGAATCGGCAAGATTTTTATGTTTCATATATTTTTTATAATACCTTATACGCGATGCCTAAAATATGCAGAAAGGACATATTCGATAGCGATAGGAGCGATGACGAGCATTATTTTGAACCTGACAAGATAGTAGACGACGATAGTGCTTCAGACGGTGGAAACGAACTCCTTTCAACGAGGAATCGGATCGCGACCTTAAGATACCCACGGTTAAAGAAGAAATATCCAAATTCAGTAACAGATATGACATAAGAGTTATCAACCACGAAAACCCAATTACTCGACACGACGGATCAGATCAGCAGGCTAAAAAGACATTACCCTCTAGATTTAAATACGATAATCATTTATTATTCACGTTATAATACCACGCCAGAATAATTTACTTATAATTCTCAATGAGAATTGATCGTAAAATTCTTTCAAATAAAAAAAGAAGAAATTTTTCATTGGCAATACCAGACGAATCGGCAAGATTTTTATGTTTCATATATTTTTTATAATACCTTATACGCGATGCCTAAAATATGCAGAAAAGACATGTTCGATAGCGATAGGAGCGATGACGAGCATTATTTTGAACCTGACAAGATAGTTGACGACGATAGTGCTTCAGGCGGTGGAAACGAACTCCTTTCAACGAGGAATCGGATCGCGACCTTAAGATACCCACGGTTAAAGAAGAAATATCCAAATTTAGTAACAGATATGACATAAGAGTTATCAACCACGAAAACCCAATTACTCGACACGACGGATCAGATCCGCAGGCTAAAAAGACATTACCTTCTAGATTTAAATACGATAATCATTTATTATTCACGTTATAGTACCACGCTAGAATAATTTACTTATAATTCTCAATGAGAATTGATTGTAAAATTCTTCCAAATAAAAAAAGAAGAAATTTTTCATTGGCAATACCAGACGAATCGGCAAGATTTTTATGTTTCATATATTTTTTATAATACCTAATACACGATGCCTAAAATATGCAGAAAGGACATGTTCGAATGCGATAGGAGCGATGACGAGCATTATTTTGAACCTGCCAAGATAGTTGACGACGATAGTGCTTCAGGCGGTGGAAACGAACTCCTTTCAACGAGGAATCGGATCGCGACCTTAAGATACCTACGGTTAAAGAAGAAATATCCAAATTCAGTAACAGATATGACATAAGAGTTAACAACCACGAAAACCCAATTACTCGACACGACGGATCAGGTCCACAGGCTAAAAAGACATTACCTTCTAGATTTAAATACGATAATCATTTATTATTCACGTTATAGTACCACGCTAGAATAATTTACTTATAATTTTCAATGAGAATTGATTGTAAAATTCTTCCAAATAAAAAAAAAGAAATGCATAAGAATCATCGTTCGTGCCGCGGTTAAATACCACGCGTGTATTAAATGTGTGTATTAAATCGCACGACTTATACTCTACCAGAAGATTACAGAGGGGATGAAGATACGAATTGGGTTTTATTAAAAAGACGGCTGTATTAGCAATCGATTCGAACGGCCATTACTGCCAGGCTTGGTCCATTTTCTCTAGTGTCCTTGACAAAAGATACACTTTTAATCGGTTTTATAGGATGAAAGCTGCATATATACATTATACGTATGTATATATGTACATATATATATATATATACATACGGGGAAGGTTAAAAACGGCGAGTGCTGCATCGCGCCGGTTCGAACATTACGTACACCGGTCCGATGGAATCTCGTTCAGTTAACGCAATTAACTATCCTAGAGCGCGTAGTGAGACTCGAGTGCCGCGTAAAAATGCAAAATTGGATTAAGCATCGGTGAAAGGACCATTAGAGGGAGATATTAAAAGTTAGCGACGCGACGGCTTTAGTTACTGGTATCAGAACAGAGCGCGCGGCTGCCAAAGAGCCTTGAAAATTGGTGCGGATTCAAAGCCATCGACTTCCATGCGAGAAATTCACGTTCAATTCGTTTAATAACGAACGAAGCCTTTGAAAAAAGGAGGGAATATTATTTTCTCTGTCTTTAACAACGATATACCTATCTCCTTTTGGAAAGATCGTTTTCTAGCGACCATTAAGTCCAGAACGAGTAACATTTCTGACAAAGTATCGGTATTGACACACCGATTAGTCGATTTTTATCCGTGGTCAGACTTGTTTGCCAGCGTTTGATAACTTAAAGTTGTGAAATGCAGCGTTGACGTATAAAAATATATTAGTATTCAAAGTATACAAAGAGGAATGCAGCACCGATCGCTCTAAATTGTTTCGTTATATCTTTGTCTAGAAAATGATCTTGGGAAATGTAAAGATCCAAATTTTAGAAATGAGTTTATAACACAAGCGGAACTTAATAAAAAAGGGGAAACTAATTTTGTAAAATTCAGTAATTGTGAAATAAGAATTGATAATTTGTAATAGTAACAATGTCGTAATTTGTAGGAAATGACAAATTGTCGTTCAGTGGCGACCAATTATTTAATTAACAGACATCTCGGCCTCAATGATAAATAACGTTAAAGAAAGTATATTTAAATGTCGCAATACATATCTCTTAATTTTATAATAATATCACGATAGAAAAGTTTTTCATCGTTGTCACGTTAACTGTTTGATATTATTCATATTCTGTATTTATTGTTTCAAAGCGAAAAGAGTTTAAAAAGTGTAAGAAATTTATTTTTTAATAATGCCACGCAATTATACGAATACAAACATTATACGTCACATTTTCGCTCATAACCGTAAATATTTACGATTTTACGTATTTACGATTCGTTGCACTGTGCATCGCAGAGGGAATTTCGCCTGTCCCCAAACAGGTAATGAACTTGGAAAGCGCTCCGATTCTAGCGTAAACGAGACAAGTTACTAATAAACTTGACTAAAGAAACGAGGATAGATCCAGTCGGTTAACAGTGGATGGCGGGAGGAAAGTAGTCCCGCTTTTCTACTTGTCCAAAAACTCTAAAAATTTGCATCTACTTGACTAAACCGTCTTACCACGTTTACTCCGGACGTGTCCGATCGGATCTTAAATCTTCGATAGTAAGTTACCTATTTGTCGCTTCGCTAAGCTACCGGACAAGAGAAAAGCTGATTTTCGTTGACTGGCCGATCTCCCTGGCAAAAGGTAGGTATCGGTTCACGATTGTGACAGTATGACGAAGGTGTCTGTAGATAAAGAGATGATCCGCGAAGCGAATACCGGGTGTAAAGGGGAGCATCGGACTCTATTCGATTTTTGTACGATCTTCTTGTCATCTATGTAAACGCGTGTGAAAGGTCGTAAGCTCTCGAGCAAGCAGTCGAGCACATGTTCTTCTCATCGAAGAAAATCCGGCGATGATATATAGTCGGAGGATCGTCCTTTGGTTCCCGAACTTGTTCGGCTTTTCGTATTTTTTTATTTCTTCGCATTTTTCATCGACTCGTTCCCATCTCATGATAATACGAAATAATCTCGAAATTCGTTCGCATTTATTTTCAGAAAGTGTTTGCTTAATAGAGACAAAATACGATTCGTTTGTTGACTATCCTGTCATGTCATCGAAAATTCCATTGCCTAACTGCTGTACCTATGTATGTAAGTCCATGTCGTCGGTGAAATGTTGTTTCGTCGAGAGAGTTGAGAAAGGGAGGGAGAGAGAGAGAGAGAGAGAGAGAGAGAGAGAGAGAGAGAGAGAGAGAGAGAGAGAGAGAGAGAGAGAGAGAGAGAGACAAGGAATTTATATCAGCCGCTGTTATTCATCGTTCATCTAGTTACAATCTCCTCGTTATTTCGTTATATCTATATTAAGATCCAAGTTGAAAGGAAAAAAAGGGGAGATTGTACGAGGATTAAATAAACGAAGCAATTTGCTACGAGGCGCGAAAGACAGCCACTAAAGTTGGACAAAGGTAGAGAGGAAAGGATCGTCTTGAAGGTTTCTCGTTTATCAGAAAGCCGCTGTGTCATCGTGTCTTTACAATAACATCCCTCCTCTCTGTCAGCTCTCCGTCTGCGTTTTGGTCGCGAGAGAGCCTCTCGTCTCCCTCGTCGCCACAGGCTGCACCCTCCAATGCACTCGTGGAAATGCAAGACGTTCCATCTGTATGTACGCACGTCGCTGCATCGTTCGGTGAATATGTCGTGGAGAGAGTGGTGTAGGCACTCCTCCGGAGAGAAAGAGAGAATAAAAGAGAGAGAAAGAGGGGGGAGAGCGGGAGAGGAAGAGGGAGATTCCTCGTAGAGACGCTGCCAGAGGGTGTACCTAGGCAAGGGCAAGGGCATCTAAACAAAAGATATCAAAGGGAGAACACCATCGAGACTCTTGAATAAAGAACGTGCAACCGGAGACGCGGTGAGACAGATGGGAGACGCGACAGAAACAGGAAGATGCTAACCTGCTTCCTTCTTCGCTGCGTACCAACCCGATGCGCTCCAATATCTTTCGCCCTTCCTTCGCTTTCTTTCCCTTTTTCTTTTCTCTTTCTTATCTCCGTTGTCTCTCTTTCTCCTCTTGAAAATGCAACCACCTAGTTTTTCATCTTCTGGAATTATTTATGCACCAAGGACCGAGATTCATGGATTCCTATCTTTTCGTACATCGAGTTGAAATTCTCCGAGGTTTCTGCTTGTAAATTCTATGCCTTTTTGTTTTCTAGTACGCTCGATACGTTGAACGTTAACGGGGAGAGTACAGAAGAGGAGTGTACAGGTAGATTCGAGATGCAAAATTATACACGTACATGACTGAAATCTATAATCTATGAGACAAAGTAGAATAATAATTTTAAAGCGTATGGTTCTAAACCATATTTCAATATTCTGTACAGAGTTTTGTATGTGACAGTATTAACGATCGATCGATCAAAACGCTTACTAACGATAGAAATCGGTGTTTGTCAAATAAGCAATTACGATCTATACTCTACTACAATTTTGGTGAACCTGTCTAAAAGCTTTATCGTAACGTATATATAATAAGAAAAATAGTAAAAGACATCAGTAGTCGGATCACGCACATGACACGGTGCTGGTTAAAATTTAGAGGAAATCAATAAACAATATCATCGTTGGATTTTTCTATGAATAAAACAGTCATCTGTTTCTATATCTTCTATTCTATAAATAGAATTGCTATTTCTTTCAAAGCTTCTAATACTGTTTCTTCGGTATAATTCCGTTTATCTTCCATTAAATTCCTCGGAATCCACTGTTATTTCTGTTGGATAGCTAATAAAAATAAATTGAAATCAAGCTATAGGTCTCAGCATTCTCAGTACCTTTCAAATAAAATACTATTTCAAAAAGTTCTTCTCAGAAATAAAACGCTTTATTTTCAAAGGTACACGCACGATCTAAAAATAGAATGGACTATTTACTATCTGGTACTTGAAACGATAGTCATCCTTTACATTGCGGCTGCTTCAAGGCGGTCGATTAAGGTAGCATACAAATTTATTCTCGGCGAATGCATTCGCGTTAACGTGACTCGTAAGTGTATGCTAACAACTTATTCGATTATTCTTTCTGCTATCCGTATGCCATAAGCGTTTATTAAATTTATTTAAAATATCCCGTTTAAATTCGCGAAAGCGTAGATTTGCAATAATTAACGAGTTATCTTATCTTTTTCAAAGTCATGGGAGACCGATTTTTTCATTATTTTTCTTGTTACACGTACGTCACAAAAAAGGTGATTAAAAAAGTTTCGTTAAAGTCCACGAAGAAGCAGCAGCTTTCTTTTTTACAAGTTCACCGAAAATTCTATCAAACGACGTAAATCTCCCAGATATATCTGGCTTTAATTTAATAAATTGAAATGTAAGCGTGATCTAACTTTGTTACAAAGTTTATTCAACGTTATCCGGAAATGTATAGAAAGGCGTTAAATCTGCTATGATTCGTAGCAGCGCGGGCGTCGCGTCGTGAGGTAATCGGCGAATCCTAATTAACGAGACGAAAGCCCCAAGGCAGGAGCGACGAAAGCGGGAAATCACGACGCCGTTCGAATTTCCTGAGGCGTTCTAAAAGGCGTCGCGTCGCGTCGCAACGATGCTTCTATTTTATTCTTTTCACGGTTTGTCACGATTATTTATCGAATTTGCCGAACGATTCTGATTCGATTCCTTGACTGAAACTACTTTCGCCTGTCTGTCTGACTTATCGTTCGCCTGGAATAACGACGCTCTAAGCGTATGCTTCGGATAATTATCGCCACAGGTAATTTTAGAATGAGAACACGAGCGTATGGTCTACGATACCGTCTTTGAGTCGACTAGCGAGAGAATTTCCTTATAGAAGAAAGAGGAAAGGTAACGAAAACGGGCCAAAAGCGTGAGCGACCATTCTGCAATTCGGTCGTTTCAGTCGTTTTCAACGTGCAACGGAATTTTTCTCGGCTACTTTCGCACGCTAATGTCATCGTACGTATGAAGTCAGGGTTCAGGCTAAGAGAGTTTCGTCGAGAGAAAATTTCCCTAGGAAATAAATGCCGCTCCGTAGCAATATTTTTATGCCGTTATGGACGCACTCGTTTACGACCATGGGAAACACGAAAAGGCCATAGAATATTTGGAAATTTCTCGCTGGAATTTCGACGGAATTTCGAATTATAACTTGCTCGGTTCAAATGATTTTCGAGCGAGACATTAATCGTATCTAACTCGCGTCGACGATTTGTAATATCGTTACTTGCGCTGGTTTTACTACCAGTTGCAATTGTCACAGACGTGCTAAGCATAAATCGCTTACGATTACACCGTGCTACGTTTCACGGCTTCGATATATTGAAAACAAAAATTATGAAAAATAAGAAACTATTTACGCTTGGACGCGAAAGTATTTGGACGCTTACTATGGAAATCCTTTACAACTATGTCATGCAAAAGTCTTCGAAATTTTATCGACATCGTAAGGGATACGACTATTACGATTGCATTGATAAAATTTAACGCAAATCCGCAAATGTACGTAATGTAAGATATTTATTGGAAATGTACATTTTATAGAACTCGCAGAGTATTCGATACAGCTAAGAATAGTCTTAAACTTGTAATTGGTACCGAAATGAACCAATATGTATTATTGGATCGCTATTGTAATATCGTCTTTTCCGGATATTAAACCGCATTAATCGCTGTATCGTACACTGCAACAGTTCGCGTTTCTACGAATCATTATGGAGCACTATTAAGCGCTTATGCTACTAATTATATGTATATTAGGTATATTATATGTTTATCCCAGGCTATTCGTTACTTTACGAAAGTAACGTGTACAAGTATGGAAGTTTTATATTAAATATTCTTGTTGAAGCGGTCGACATTTTTAAGAAAGCTCTACATCTGGTCTTTAGCTTTTTCAAGCACATCGACAGCGTATAGACAAAAGAGTTTATGGTTTGCGTGAAAGGCAAGGAGATAGGCGACGATGGCTTTGTAACATCAACCACATCTTAGTCCGCATCGGGGACCAGGCCGCGCTTCGGAACCGATAGGCTGATGACGGAAATAAAGAAGAACGATGTATGTCGCCTAACGAATCCTCGATATCCTAACGGTCCTTTCGTCGAATGTTCGAGAACGTCTAACAAACGCGTGGATAGTGGGGATATCGAGGGACGACGAAGAAAAAGAATCGGATTCCGCCGAAAGTCAAGTAGTTGTAAGAGCTTCCAGTCTTGAAAAGTCGCGGCTGGAGTTCAGAAGTGAATCGTAGTTAGTGCAAACCAACTGTGCTAAGAAATAAATTCTCTCTTTTTATTTCTTTATTTTTATCTTTTATTTTTCGTCTTCGATTTCTCTTTTTTATTTTACGAGACAGCTTCAGGGTTTTCAGTCATAGGGTAACACTGCTAGCGTGCTAGCGGATCTGGATCAGCTCATATTATATTCCGAACCTTGTATTTACACTTTAGTTTTAAAATATATATTTTCTACCTTACAATTTATCCACGCGTTCCTTAGTATTCGCATACATCTAACAACCTCAACAATTCTAAATAAAAAACAAATAGCAATAAGAAATTATCTTGGTGTTGAAAGGAATTCTTCGTTAGTTATCTTAAGTACTGTGCAAACTTTAAATCTGTCGAGAATAGAAACGCAAGAAACGTAAATGTCGTGTCTGGAACAAGTTTACGCAGCGTGAAACACGCGACACTGTACGACCGAGAATACATCGATCACCGACGCTGTCCACGATTAATTTAAATTACCACCAGGCTAGTAAGATTATAAATTCGCTGTACAGCATTTAACCACGCAGTCATTATCCTCTGCTGCATCCAATTTCTCTTGTAATCACGTCAATATAGAGGTATACGCGGAATCTAATTCTAGCTTGATAACGTATCAGGGCATAGACTGGGCAATCGAATGGCTGGGTCAAGTCGATATACGACCACCGAATTGAAAGTAGAATTTTCTCGTTTGGACACGCATCGTCGAATAGTTTGTTAAAATTTCTCACGCGAGACGTTATTTTTGAGAAAATTGAATTTCAGAATCCATTACGTATATGTATATGTGTGCGTCCACGTATATATTACAGCTAGCACCTTCGTTTATAAGCACCTCACCGATAAAGTAAAATATCGTCTCGACTGCTTTTTAAATAACATTATGTATTCGTTTCATATTTTATTCTTAAACAACGCGAACTTTCGATTTCTGACTGCCGCGTGTGGCAAACAGGCGCGTAGACGAAGCGAGAGAAGCAACGCTAGGATCACGTTTGACACATCATTCTCCAAGGCGACACATCGTACGAGAAGTTTAGCCGAACTGCAAATTGAAAATTCGAGCTTCGTTCTGGAAGACTTTCAAATATTGACAGCCGAGTTGTTTGGCATTGGAAGAGACACGCTTGGCAGCAAGGGACATCGCAAAGAGGTTCAGAGTACGTAACGTGTTCAACCAGTTTGGAACAGGTCCACAACTTTGAATCTCTTCAAACCGATCCAGCCAGCTAGTGGCTGAACTAAGCGAAAAGATTCCAGCTAACGACACCCTCGACTCGTCTTTGCTACTCTTTCGACACGCGGTTGCGTGCCAATACCGAAATCCTTAATTTATATCTCGCTGGTTCTGCGAATGTGTCGGCAACCCAGAAATGACTTCCATCGGCGAAACGAAGTATGTAATTACAATTTGTATATAATTACTGTTACGTCGCGTGAGATGGTCCGTGCGACGTCCCTCATGGTCTGGCCGCCAAGACCTACACATCGTTACACTGACCCGCGATAAACCTAAGGATAAACCGAATCTTTTTAGCTTAATCTCTATTCATATCAAGTATTTTCGGCTTGTGGATGGTCCTTAAAACAGTCCTTATGTTTATTGCACGCTCTTACAAATTACGGAGAAAGCGGATGTTTGTCTAGCGAAATAGCAGGTTTTTCCCATGAACAAGAACACCCATGAGCCACATCCGCAGGAGACTTTCTCCTCATATTTTTATTTATTAACGTTGGCTATAACCAATGGGCATCGCGGATCGTTACCCTCGCTTTTCTACCGAAAAGTGTGAACAACGAATCCGCGTTCTTAGTTCAAAAAGGCACATCCACACCGAGCTTTCCTCCTTAATAGTACGAGGCGGGTCTACTACTGTTCTTCCAATCTTCGTGCAGTCGAGTCAACGGTCTTATCTTTAGAGCAGTCATCTACCGTTTTTTCCATCTCAGCGCAGTCATCTACTATCGCTACACATTTAGATCAGTCGAATCTATCGTTCTTTCAATCTCGACGTAGTCGTCTACCGTTGCTGCGAACTTAGACCTCGCTACGGTCTACGCGACGTTAACTTAATCTACTTTTTGCTTATACGAAGCAACTAGCAAGTATACAATTATCAAATATATCTTCCGACACGGCGCAATAATAAGTGTAATAAACTGTTGAAAATATAAATCTTACAAAACTGTTGATTACAGTTTTATTAAACGACAAACACCCCTATTATGCCACAGGAAATAAGGGGATCGACCTGTTCGTGGTGTCGATCGTTATAATCGTAACGGGAATTTACGATTGACGCGCTTCAACGCGATCGCGTCTCCCCGCGACTGGAAAAGACATTTACGGACGACAAAATGCTCGATGCTAGTTTTCAAAGTAAAAGCGTTGGGTTATTAGCTGAACGACTTATGTCAAGGGATCAAGCGATCGAAATAAATGTCAATTACGTTACGTAACACTGCACGATGAAACAACTTTAGAGGCTTGGTAAATTGTTGCAACGTTGTACGATAAAGGGAAGAAGGTCGAATCGGAATAGTACTATGTTGGAGAACAATCCTCTTATGAATTACGATATATTCGATTCTAAGAAAAATAAGACAAAATTTCGTTATTAACTTGTAAAAATAGGTCTGGGTAAAGCGATTGAAAATTAACAAAAAGTAGAATCGATTAATTTGATTTCCGAGAGGAGTCGTATCGGTGCGAGCGGTCGTCGAAAGACGATCGTCCACGAGTATTTTACATGGTATCGATTAGTCGTTGAAACGAGGTTCGATCGGCATCGTAAGTCATTGTTAAACGTCATGAAACAGTGTCGTCAATTGACTGGATCGATCGGCCTCGAACTTTCGTAGCAGCCGACGTTCAGACGCCAATCGGCTCGGCTGCAATTGCCAATTTACTCGAGCATGTGATTTCTAATTTATTTCCTTACTCGATCCCTCGGCTCGCGTTGTATTGTACAACGGTATTACAGGTTACGTACCCTGAGCGTTCTCCTTCTTAATTTTAATTTAATTTTAATAATTGATTCTTCTGTCACAGTCTTCTCATAAATATTTAAGCGAGCGAAAGCGAAGGTTTTGGAAGATATTTATATACATTAATGATAAATTTAGTCGATTATCGACTTATTGTTACGAAAGATTTTGTTTGAAAGAGTTTAGAAATTTAAATTGAAAACAGCGAATCATTTGAACGATACACATCGAATTAGATAGATCAACCGATGATCAACGATCTCGAACCTTTGCGATTCTCGCGAATCTCTGGTTTATTAACCGGTTGCTCGTCAAAGACAGATGGTCCCATTGCCAAGATATATCTTTACGCTGATCGGCTGCACAAACAACGAAGCCAATATCATCTCATTGAATCCTATTGCGAGCATTATGGATAGCGTTCTTCTATACAGTCAAATTGGTTTCAACGATGGCCAATCGGTGGCAAGTGCACACACCGAGAAGAATAAGAACTTAATTGCTCCGTATCCAAGGCTAAAATATCTCCCTATTTTCCAGCCGGCTGAATAAATTAGGTCACGACCCCGTTTAAAGCAAACTTCTGCCTGCGATAAGAAGTCACATAGTCCACAGAATCATCCTAGTTGCTTTTCTTCACTTTTGCATCTAACGCGCCTCTCCCCGCCATTTTTTTCACGCTTTTCCTACGCTTTTCCGCTGGGTCGTATTATACGGTACCGGTACACCGTTCAGAAACTACGGTTTCAAAAACTTGTCTAGTTAATAACGCAGGACAGATCGTAGAAATAAGAGAATCGAGATCATTCGCGAATAATAAGAAATCACTTTTTGTATTAAAAGTCGCTTTTGATCGATAGAATTACACGACAACGTAGATGAAATTGCCTACAAAATTCGGAGAATTCTATTTGCTAACGAAACTGACATTCGAAAAAAATTCGAACATTGACAAAGTGACGACGCTCGGACAGCTCGCGTTTTAGGTCGAATGCACGCGAAACGATTCGAAAACGATCTAAACGTCGATTTCGTCTCTTGCGTTCTCCTTTCGTGGATATACGGTCGATATAACGGTCGCGTTCGCTCACTCAAAAAGGTTGTGATGACCACTAGGGCCTGGTGAACAGGCAAGCATCACACCCAGGTTGAGTGAGTCCACGTGGCCGTCATTTTCCAAATGCTTCGTCGATGTCTTCGATGTTCTTCTGACTCTCCGATTATTCTTCGCTTTCAACCATGTTCGAAGATGGAATTCCTCCACGCGACGTAGATACAAAAGTACAATTCCATGGAATCGCTAGTTTCATAGACGAACGATGTTCTTTCGCGAGAAACGGCCATGCACGAGTTCCAGCGACGATGGTTTCACATGTATATCGTACAACGGTTGCAAAAATGGATCACCCACGTCTACGGAAAGGTAAATCAAACGGTGTCTTCCAACGGCCATAGAGCGATTTGCTTGGCTGAAGTTCATCGCGCGAACAACCGAACGAACAGGAATTCGGCTGTAATTTCCGGCACGGGAAACGCAAGTGAATTTCATCGAGTGTC
Organism: Bombus fervidus; assembly: GCF_041682495.2. NCBI lineage: Eukaryota > Metazoa > Arthropoda > Insecta > Hymenoptera > Apidae > Bombus > Bombus fervidus. The sequence continues at coordinate 18,056,252 of NC_091521.1, forward strand.
AGACGAAGGAAAGGGGACAACCAAACGCACGGACCAAGGTTGGAGCTAAGGAGATTAACCGAGCGAGGCTCCCGAGGGAACCACGTAATCGAACGCCGCCAGAAGATCAAGAAACGAAACGAACGTGCGGAGACAATGATATCGGAGCGCTTGGATTATAAGAACAAGCAAATGAGATTTCAACGACCGTCGACCGAGAGAAATCGATTGGCTATCGTCACGGATAGATATACGAGCTATCGAAGAATATCCGATCGAGGAAATTAATTGAGACGGGCTTAAACTTTGGTTCTTATCTTCTTTTCCAACGACAGTCTGTGTATTTCAACGGACGTTTCTATCGGTGAGGTAAATTGAAATCTTTTCCAAGCGTTAGGTACTTTCGCAAACGCGTTCAATGCGTTCCTTTTTACACAGCAGCGAGAAGCCGCCTGCAAGTGTCACGCGGTGTTATAATTCATGGAAAACGGTAGCTCGCATCGACCATCGCCGCGAACCTTTGTAACGAAAATCACCACGTTCGATCTCTGTTTTCGCTCGCTTGGACGTGAAATCTTGCTTTACCCTGCAAACGCGTTATTCTATCTCGATGCATAGTTTCGTTGTATCTTTAAAACGTGCCAGGCAACCATAAGACGAATAAAGTAACAAAGTATTCGGTCGTCTGGAAAAACCGAGGCGAGTGTCCGATACGAGGAAGACAAACGCGCGAAAAAGGAGGAAAGCAATCGATTTTGCGGTGACGATATTAAACGGACAGGAAGCAGACAAACAGGGTCGAGGGTCGAGAAGCTGAAGAAAACACGGGCAGCTAAAAAGAGGACAAGAGCGGCGAAAGAAAAGGGTCAACATGTATTTGTCCACGCTTTGCTTGAAGATAACAAGACCGAGCATAATAGAAGCCGCGAAAGAACGTTTCGTTGGAAATGCCTCTTTAAAAGGCACGGTTAAAATGGATTAGAGGAGATCGGCCAAGTCGTTCCTCCTCCAAACTTACAAAGGAATATTTAATCGTGGCTGAATTTCTCTTTTACCTTTAGCACCATAACGACGATCGTTTTATGGATTTGTACGATTCAACCTTTTGAAACGCGTTCGTAATTCGCGTTGCGTTTATCCGCGGATAACTTTGCCGCGAGATAACGCACGATTCGCGTAATAAATTTCGCGCGATTACGGAAAATTAAGACACACAGTCGGAACGAATAAAACGGTAGAAGCACATTTCGAAATTTCCTACGTCTTCTGGGAAGATCATTGAGTCGATAGCCACGGAGTAAATTAAAGAAGCATACGGCAACACGAACGCGACGCGTGAAATGCCGCGTAAAAAATGCGAACGTCCGTTCGCATCGATTTGGACGCTTTCTTCCAATTAACTAGACGATACGGCAAACCGAGTCCGGTGGGTTTCCAGGCGCGGTCGTTACAAAAGCCCCGTAAGTCTGTCTCCTCGACGACTAGGTGTCGACTTTCATCGGCGAGAGGGTGTTCCCTCGTCCAGCACGATTTCAACACCGTCTACTCAGGGCCCGACTGAAAGGGTACTCCCGGTGTCTCCCTTCGAGCACCGAAAGTGCTCCTCGTTGATCACGAAATGCAACACCGCTGCTGCACTCGGCGACGTGGAAAAAAAAAAAGGAAAAAAAAGGAGGGAAGGGCAAGGAAAAGAGACTCCTGTAGAACCCTTAGAAATGTCAGTCGGGTGATACCTGCGCCAGGCTGGCTCGTTTCGCAGCAACAAAGCTGCCCCTAGTTCTGTTAGGATGCGTGCGTGAATTTTAATTAATATCATCCTTCCCCTCGTCCCTTTCACGCTTATTTAAATCGATCTTTTAACCTTTGACTCTCGCAGCCTCACCTCCATTAACCTCAAAGGACGATGAATCGCGTCAACGATTTCAAACGGTCGAATCTGTCTCACTGGCTATCAGAGTGCCGCGTATCAAACGTCTCTTCTCTCAAGTTTCAGTTTGGAAAATCGAAATTCGAGAAAATATGGAATTCGGGAATTAGTCGAGTACGCGCGTATCGGTTTGATTCTTAGCCGAGTGCGTCTACGATTTCCATTTATTTTCTTGGCCGTTGAATCGTCACCTGGTCCTGATCCTATTCTAACTGAAACACTTTCTACTTAAATCTTAATCGTCGTAAAGTTTGTTTTCCACGGTGGGATATAAACGTCTAGGATGGATAGAAGAGCGCGTGATCAGCATCCGAGACTTCCGGTAAAGAAAAAATTCGTCAGTCCCGCGATATCGGCTTGCATTGGCATAGAAGAGTTTAATGATCGCCACGGCAGCAGCCGTAATTAACGTAATACTCGTTAAAGAGAGTCCCGCCTCAGTCTTGGAAGACTTAAGGGTGATTGCCCTCACACGCGACCGCCCTTTCAAGAGCTTGAAAAAATATCTAGACGCGACTAACGATCAAAAGAGAGACCAAGAATTACGAGGCGACGAGAAATCGGAGAAAACTCCGTCTTCTTCTTTTTTTCTTCTTTTTCTAACGACGACAGGACCAACGTATTTATGTCCGCGCCAAATTAGAATTTTCATTACGGGAATTCATAGCGTACGAATATTTCCGTCGAAAACGTTTTCCACGTATCGATGATATAACGATTCGCTGGCGAATCGAACGAGATCTCTTTTCCCTTGGGAATTCCAAAGTTAAAGGTAATGAAGCGAAAAGCAGAAAAGCAAAGAGATCGGTGCTGCGTCTAACGAGTGGAATCTATTTAAATTGGTCCGACAGGGGTTTGAAGAACGTGCGGGTGTGGAAGCTAATCGAGTCAGACGTGAGAAAACGGGAGAGGTACGCGAGTCTAATGGACGCACAGGACTGAAAGCTTGGTGCGAAGTGGCACATGAGAAGCGTCTAAATTGATGGTCACACAGGCGTATGGATGTCGCGAGGAGACATTGCGTTAAAGCAGATTTACCTGGCTGGAAAGAGCAACCTCGGAACAGGCTGGCCGCAGCGTAGCCCGCCGAAGGCACGCAATAACGAACGACTAAATTAAATTGAAAGCCCTCGCCGGCAGACGACCCTTCACAGCTTCGCGGCTAACGTAGGCTTTCAACTAATTAGGTCGTCTACCCGCAAGAAGATACTCCTTGTCATCTGACACATGTGCGCTTCTCGCTTCCTTCTCTCGCCAACCTCAACAACTCTGTGCGAAGAAAGTTTTCCTTCGCGCGACTCCGTTACTTCACCCACCTTTTTCATCCGCCAAACAATTGCTACGACAGTTTTGCAACGAATTACTTGACAAATTGGCCGACTCGCTCGATTTCGACAGTTCGAATCAGCAAAGTTAACAGCCTTTCAAATAATCAGCCAATTTTCCTGTTAATTCCTGCGAATTAATATGCCGCCACGTATTCCGACGAATATTCCACGAAGAGCCCGACGATCCTCAGATCGTCTGGATATACGGGCCAGTATTATTTCAGGGTAAAATAATCGTTTGGTTGTTTTCTTTTCGCGATAATCGCGTATTTTCAATGGTTTACAAGTAACGAACATTTGGAATACGCGAAAGTTGCGTGGAAAGTACGCGACTAAATAGCACATAATAGCCTTAATAAAACAATTAACAAGCTTCGAAGCGGCACTCGACAAGCGGGAAAATTAAGCTTAACAGAATTACCGCGGCCATGTTCGAATTGGCTGAAAAAGCGGCACCAAGTTTCCACGAGAATTCAGGAGAAAAGCGCAGGGTTTTAAGCTCTTGTTGAAAGAGACAATTTTCGCGTCAAAATTCCTGCTGTTTTAACATCGTTATGAGAATTGAAAGATGTAATTACGAACCGAATTACCGAGTAATAGCTGATATTAAATTGAACATTTCAGACTATTTAATACGAGCTAGTTTAGCGTGTCACCGTGCCACGTTATCACGTTTAAATCGCAATTGGATATTTCGAAGCATCTCAGGTCATCGACCGAAATCTTTAATCTTTCTTCGATGCTTTCCAAGCAACGCGATATTGAAACGAAAAAAAGTGTTCCACAAACGAAATTCCATGCTATTGGCATATTCTCTGGACGTATTCGTGTAAGTACGAAAGAACTACGATGAATCGTAAATAGATTTAAACGTTGGAGCGTTATTCAACGAACGATGATTCCGAGCGAGAAAGAGATAGAAACGAATCTTATTTCATTCGATAAACGATATCCGATATCGAGTGGAAAAGGTGAGAGAGGATAGAGAAACCTCTTCTGTTTGTTAATCTCTCCTTTCCACACCAGCGCAATGCACTCGTAATTATTCCCCTCTTCCCCCGTTTCAACTGCGTAGCAGGAAAGAGCTTCTGAAAGACGCGAAGCTATTTTACTTGTTCGTAATACGTCCTTTGTGGAAAGAAATGGCAGGGGTAGACGCGCAGCCTCCGTAAGATTTACACCGACTATAAAACGTATTTATGGTTGTACAATGTCCAATTTCCTAGAAAACTGCTCGTATTTTCATCTACCGATTGTCGTATAAAAAGAAAACAGACAAAGGGAAGAATTCTTAATACGTTAAACTTTGCGTACGTTAAAGAAAGTGTTAACAAATGTATGTATATATATATGTATAATAGATTATCATCGAACGATTATCGTTTCGGAAAACATACTCGTAGATACGATTCGGTTTTTGTTGAGGTTGTTAGATGTATGTAAATACAAAGGAACGCGTGTATAAATTATAAAGTAGAAAATATATATTTTGAATACTAAAGAGTAAATACAAAGTTGGGAATATAATTGAGCTGATCCAGATCCGCACGCTAGCAGTGTTACCCTTTGACCGAAAGCCCTGTCGCCTGTCTACTGTCTATGGTCTGCCTTCGACCCAGTCTTTTGTCTATACGCTGTCGATGGCTTCGGTGCTTGGGAAAACTAAAAGACCAGATGTAGAGTTTTCTTAGGGGTGGAGATCACTTCAACAATATCACACAGTTAAAGATTACTGTTGAAGTTATTAGATGTGTGAACAGAGGAACGCGTGGATAAATTGTAAAGTAGAAAATACAGAAGTAAGTACAAGTAGGAATATAATTGAGCTGATCCAGATCCGCACGCTGGCGGTGTTACCCTATGACTGAAAAACCCTGAAGCCAACGTCGCCTATCTACCGTTTATGGTTTGCCTTCGACGCGGTCTTTTGTCTATTGTTTAAAGACCAGATGTAAAATTTTCAAGTTTTTAATCGTCAATGAGAAACGAGAACGCCTCTATAACCTCTATAACTTTGCAAAGGATAAAGAAAAAAGCGCTTGGCGTCGAATTCTCGTTTATTTTAAAGAGGAAACTTGAGCGAAATTTGCGTTATTTCACTTTGGAGGAACGCCGATGGAAATCCACGGCGGATGAACGCTGTTTTCATCCTTCTCCCATCCACGTACGATACAAGGATGATAGCAGCGTTCATCCAGCGTGTTCCTCCAAAGCGAAGCAGTGTAAATTCGGCTTTAGCTCTACAAGCGTGAAGGTCTAATTATTACAAAAACTTGGAAAAGGGAAACGAAATATTCAAAATATAATAGGAAAGGAAAAGTCGAACCTCTGTATCCAACGAGCAACGACGATAATCTATATCGTACTTACGTAAATCGATAAATAGTTGGAATTATTTACACGAAGCGATTAGAAACTTCAACAAAGATGTTGGAAAGGTTCCGCGTTAAATTCTTTATCGGCATTTGCTAATCATTATTTCCAGTAAAATAAATACGATGATAACGTAATTCTGTTAATTCCTGCGACATGTACATGTATATTGTATCGGAGTTTGTCTTCCAAGATCACTGGTTTTTCCGTCTTGGAAAGATTAATCGTACTATCATAGCAATTCGTCGATGAAAAAGTGAAGCAAGATCGATCGAAGCAAGTAATTGATGAAACGTCAAACGTAATGTATCGTCGAATAAAATTTCCACCTAACACCAGGCTCTTCGATTCGCGTTTCATTCCTTAGAGAACGGAAATCTATGGAATTCGTAATGCTGTGTAATAAATTAAAGTTTATAACGTTACGTTGCAACCTATTGTTATCGAACAGTTGGATAAGTTATTCGAACGATAAGTTGTTAATTCGACGCGTTCGATGTATTTGAAACGTTTATCCGTGGAATATCGCATGAAAATTAAAGGAAAATGAGATCGCGCCAACAGTTCAACTTGCAAATACGAGTAAACAAATTTTTACGTTTAATCGAGTTTTCCGACACATGTTCATCCACGTAATTGCGATCGTATAGATCGGTGGAGCGATTATTACATCGGCTAGTTGATCAATTTGTCGGGAATCAACGAAATAAAAGAACTCGATTAAAACGGAAACGTCAAGCCCATGACCAAAACGTTTAACCAGTTAAGGTAGCCAATTAATTTGCCGACTTACTTCGTTACTCGTTCGGCCAACTAACCGTACCACGTATCGATATAAATTTTATTTTGCGAAATTAATGTTTTCCTAGCGACTGAAAAATAAGTTGCCTCTCGCGTTTCAACTTTTCAAACGAAATTTATATCGCGACGCGAAACAATTAAACTTAACGCGACAATGTTCGATTCGTGCAATCTTTTAAATAAAATGTACCTATAGTATAAAGTTTAGTTCGTAGCGCGTATTCACCGCAGTCGAATTAAATCGTGATTTCCATCGATGCGGAAATCACGTCCAAGAAAGACTCTGCTTCGATTCTGGACAGTTTCCAACACCAAAAAATTTCAATATGAAATTTCAATCGCCGTTTCCTTCTTCCCAAACAAGAAAAATGGAACGTTATCTCGTGAAAGCTCTCTGCTACTTTAGTATAAATTTACAAGCACAGGCAAACGCAAAAAGCACGAGATATTAAACTCGGTATTTCTATTAAACTGACGATAACCCGCCGTTTCGAAACGCTCGCATTCGCATCTAGTTCGTTTTCCAGGAAACCAAAAATATCGATTTCGTTACGTTCTCAACGCCAATAAAATTTTCTTCCGTCTGTAACACGGTTTAGATACGGAAACGTATATTGTCGCGCAGATAACCAAATCTGTTTAACCTTTCGAATACACCGATCGTCTACCGATAGCGTAATTTCGTTGAAAACCAGCCACGAAATCACATTCTAATCACTCGTAATTACCACTAGCGCAAAAAAGCCAGCTGTGTAAATGAAAACTAAGCAAATCCAAATAAGAATACTTCGGTTCAGCTAGTTGATAAAACGTTATAGACGTTTCATTCGCATAAACGCTGCGTGTATACTCGAACGTACGTACCGATCCGAGATTGAAACTCGTTTTCGTTCATTTGTGACAGAGATAGATCTTATCCATATTCTAGTACCTGTGTAACAGTACCAGACGAATTTGCAACTGGTTAATCCACTGGCGAAAGATCCACTTTTTCCAATAGGCGGACGTAGGAGGTTCGACTTTACTTTGGTCTGGCAGCAAAACTTTTTGTAGATTAGTTCGTATAAATTCAGTAGCTGTTCGATAACCTTCAAGACTCATCAGCGTGTCTTCGATTCTCGTTTGTCGACCTGTTACAGGATTATCGAACGACGTTCGAACTTTGTCCTCTTCGCTGATAGATTACGAATTTTAATGGAATTCCTTCTTAAGATCGATTTCCGTGCTTTCTTGCAAAAGAATCACGCTGTTACCGCTACCTCCGATTGTTCGTCCGACTTCGAAATTTACATAAATCTAGCACGGAATTTGTAATTATGAAACACACGACGGACCATGATCCGACTTTTACGCGTCTTACAATACATAACTTTGGAGAAACTACCGCGAAACTTGCTGAAAACATTTCGCCAAGATCAAACGGATCCTCTACTACGCCTCTACGACAATTTTTTCATTTGTAAATTCCTTTAACTTTTAATTCAATTTTAATTTTTAGTTTGAAACTAATAATTCCTGCAAATACGACGAAATTGCTTAACAGCCCGTTGGTTAAGTGTATCGAATCACTTTGCAATTTACTTTGACTAATACGTAGCAATATTTTTTTTTTTATTTGAAAGTAGTTTAGAATCAATTCTCATTGAGAATTATATGTCTTTTTAGCCTGCGGATCTGATCCGACGTGTCAAGTAATTGGCTTTTCGTGATTGTTAATTCTTATGTTATATCTGTTACTGGATTTGCATATTTCTTCTTTAACTGTGGGTATCTTAAGGTCGCGATGTATCGTTTCGTTGGTAACGTACCAAGGTGCGTCTATCAAGGATCTTGGAATTTTCGATTGGAATCGTTGAAGAATTTCTATGTTGGAATTACTCCCTATAGTTGGATCCCATAGGTCCAAACAGGTATCTGTAGCAATATGTACGATGTCTCGAAGAAAATATGCACGATTTTTATTTTAAAACGACGTTTCGTATCCTCCAGCCTAATAATAAAACTTCGTGCAAGACTAAAATTACGTTCGATGGAAGAAAGAAAAGTTCTCGGAAAAGTCAACGACAATCGAAAAAGGAGGGGCGGCAGTTTGTCGGTTGAAAAATCCCACGAACGTATGGATGCTTGAAAAGATACATTAGGAATTCAGGATATTTAGGTCAGTCACAAGCAATCGATCGCATTCGAATGGCTCATTATGGCCACGTTTCGCAATCATATTGCCGCGTGTAGCTTCATAAGAACGGCAAAATAACGCGTAGCATCCATCATCCTGTAAATAACTATGCATCTTTCCCCGCATCGTTTCTCCTTTCCAACTGTCGATTCAAAATCGATGGAATAAAGCCTGGCTACTGATTCGTGCGTTCCAATCATTTTTTCCCTTTCTATTACCGACGCGTACGCCAGAGCGGAAAAGCTTTCCTCCCTAATGATCTTTTTCTCGCCTTTCGAGTCTCTCGATGTATTCGTCGGTTCGGTACATCCTCGATAATTTTTTATTTAAGAAGACAATCCTTCCGATCCTTCGAACGTTTAAATACAAATAAGCGATTAAAAATTATTGGAAACGCGCTTTAACGCTACTACCGTTTCGTTTTCTCTTTAAGAAAACATTTTAACAACATTTTCCATTTATCTTCTATGTAGTTTCGTTAAATATTCGCAATTATCGAAACGACGATCCTCTAAAGGAAAGAAAGTCTCGTAGTTTATAACGAATCAACGGAATTCTACGCGTTTTTCTTTTATACAATGTTGAGAAATTAGTAAAATAATATTGTATATGCGTAGGTATCGGAAACTACGAAGAAAATCTTTTCCACGAAGAAACTATTTAATTTCTAATTACTCACCGACGGCGTTTTAATACTTGGGCATTCGAAGAACCGTTTTGTTAATGTTTGTTCAGCTTCTTCACTTACCTGAAAAAATATTTAATTTTCTATCAGTTCCGGTCATGGAAAATAAAATTCAAAGGGGGAGAAGCCTTCGGAGGAACGCGCGGCTTAAGCTTTTCCATTACCGAACAGGATGGAAAACAGAATTTTATTTTCTCTTTCATCGCGCGTCACGGCATTCCACCGTTCAGATTTCTGCTGTGAAAAACTGCTATTTTTTACTAAGACAATTCGTAACGTTCTGTTGATGAAACAACGGTATATAACGGTGAGCGTTTTCTCAGTGCCAGCAGAAACGAACACTTGGAAAAATACGACTTTCCAAACGGCAGAGCGCTACTCCATGCTTTTTATCCCGTGTACTCCAAAGACGGTGCACATCCATGTACCTCCACCACGTTCCTACCTATATCTAACTACACGTCGATACGGCCAATATGTACATATGATACATCGTTTCAGAAATCGAAATGATCGATTCCAGACGATCGCACAGGCGTGATCGTTCAAATAATCACGCGTTGCTGGCCGCTGTATAAATTGTTACATCACGGATATTTGCGCATTTGAAACAAATAAAAATATGCATATACGATATTTGCAATATGAAAATCTAAAAAGAAAAATAAATACTGTGGCGACACACGAGTCATAGGACGAAGCGAAGCGAGAGCGATTCACGTTGTTGTGCCTCGGATTAAGGATACCGTCTCGACATACAAAATTATCCTCAGGCAAAAACAATGTCGCCGCTGAGGGCAATCGTCGTTCCAAGTCAAATTTCGATCTTTCGACTCCCCCCCCCGACCAGTATACATAAACGGACACGATCGCGAGCGAGCCAATAATTACGAATTAGCGATTTATTCCATCTTGTTACATACTTTGTACGAACGTCTATCGACGCTATTAGTTATTTAATTAATTTATTCGAGATACATTTCGACGGTTGCAGCAGCGATCACTCTCGTCATTTCATTATTTCAAACATCTATACATCATCCGCTACGATACCAATATATGGAAAGAATATGCAAACCGTGCAATAATATTGGAAATATATTATATCGATATAAACGACGATGATTTCTCGTAATAATAGAATAACCGGTAAAACTTTTCAATCTATTTGTTACGAACATATTTTTCTTTTCGGTGAAGATTTCGTTGTATCGTGATGCGACGAAAACGGAAAGCGACGAATATTAAAATGAGCACGAATCGTATCTATAATTTTTATTAATTACTACATCCCGGCAGGAAATAAATTGTTATCGCTCGTAAAACAAAGACAAATTATTTAATCTAGATAGGAGCTATCTCGTGTAATAACGAGGGCAAACACACATGTAGATATCTATCTTGGCAGGATACCGCGAACGATGTCGAAAGAGAGAGAACTTGCCATGGCCGATTAAATTCGTAAAATACGTTTCTTGTCTATTGACTTTTCAAAATATCCGGAAAATACGTGGGCCATTACGCGTATCACGGAACAAACTAAACGCATATTGTTTTAAATTAGAAAATTGGAAATCGCTTCGTAAAATATAATATTCCTAGTTTTATCTCGCTATTCGTTGTTACACGGCTAACTTTTATCCAACTAAAATTGAGATTAATAACTCGGCGAAGTATTTAGATGTAATTCACGTTCGTCGTTCGGGCATAGCCTATGTTACAAGCGACATTCGACGTTATAAGCCAGAGGCGTGAAATTTATGACCTTTGTACAACATGGAGATAACACGTTTGCCAGGGAAGAGAATGTCTAAGCAAAATCGGGATAACAAATTGTGTCATAGCCGTTTCTTCGACGTACTTGTACATCCGATCGGACAAGTGCGACGTTGTAACGAGACTGCGATCGAAAGGACGTAGCCGTTGCTCTCGTTCGCGAGAAAATTAAGACAGGATCGGTGGAGAAAGAACAGTATAAAACCAATGGAAAGTTTATACGTGGGAATATTGCGCGTATACGTGTCAGTTAGAGGGTATAAAAGCAAAAAGGATGAGTAACACTCTCGATGGAGCATTTTTATTCGGCCCTGGAGAAAAGCCAGGAAAAAAAAGGTCTTCCGGGGAAACGGATAAAACTACAGATAGTGGTTTCACGTGAAATCCAACTGAAACGAATTGTTCGAGGTAGCAAGTGACCAGATAGTTTCCGATCTTTTCAAATTCCGCCTATTTTGTATCTTGGTAACAATTTTTTCGAGCTACGCGTTAACATGGAAGAACAAAATGCAAAATTTTCTAATCGTTGCGATACGTTTGAAAATATTCGATTGGCAGCAAAGTTGCATTAAAAAAGTTATCCCTTTTGCGACATCGAAATCGAGGGAATCTGGAACGAGAGAAGAAGAACGAAAGAGAGTGTCTTCTCGATCGTTCCCTCAACCCCTTTTAAAAACTCGAAAAGAGAAAGCAATTTCACCGAAGTGGATCGTCGGTCGTAGAAAAGAGGTGGACGTCGTCCGACGTATTTCATTTTCCGTTCTATTCGTTGCGTTATCAACAAATTTGAAACTACTCGATATTCGGAAAATCTTTCCATGTTTTATCAAGTACGCCCACTAACTTCCCGACCACTAACTTGATACATAATTTTCCGGTATTTCTCAGAAACTTTCCTACTCTACGAGTTTTCGCGGAATACAATTTACAATAATGCAATTGCAACGTAGAAAACGTTTATACTCTTCTTAACATCGTCGTTATTCTCAATAATATTATTTACATTGTCACGAAGCAAGTAAAATCTACGCGGATATCTGAAAATTTTATTATTACGACCTAACGAACGAATGATGAACTATGAATGCGAACGACGTAGTCATTTGTAAGTAAGTTGAAAATGGAATAATTTATCCCAACTGTTTTCCAGTTGTGATTACTAATTTACAGTGCTCTAGACAGTGTCCTACCAACGTGTCTACCAAAGGTAAGGCGGCTAAGTTAAATAATTCCAAGTTAACGTTTGAAAAGCAAATAGGATATTTTATTCTGTTACGCATGATCGCTGTGTCTACGTTTCATTTATTTAAATCTGAATGATAAATTTATATTTCAACCGTAACGTATTTATATTTATAATGAATTAACGTTCATGTTCAAATTATTCATGTCTAAGTTTCTGCGCTGATGCATCTCTAATTTACGTTTAAATCATATACGTCGAAAAAACTCATTATTATTTAAATACGACTTCAACCGTATCCTACGAGAAAACGTTTCGTCTCGACGTCAGTTTCTTTATAAGATTAAAACGTTTTATCCGAAACGTTTAATTAATCGCCAACAATTGCCGATAATACGTTCGCTGCGTGTACGCGGAATAGAAAAAATTACGTAGTTTGTAAGAAAATAACGACGAGAGAGAACTTTAAAGTCAATAAAAAACAAAATAAAATAAAATAAAAACGGCATCGAGAAAATAATAACTCGCATCCCATATTTCTCAAATGTGACATTAGTTAAGGCAATCGACAAAGGGGGGCAGTATGATCTATCGCGTTGACCAGAACCGAATTACAGCAATTTGTCATATTTTTTTGCCCAAAACGTTATTCCAAAGATAGACGATTATCTTGGGCAAATTTTCGCTAGCTATTCTAACGATACGATGTACGCAATTTTGGAATTGTTAGGCCTTAATAACTCCGAGTTAAAGAATCGTGCGACGCGTTTAAAAACAGCGGTTAAATGGAAAATTCAAATGTAAAACTTGCCATGCTACGTTGAACGACTCGACGTTGAGCGATCGTGGATATTCGATTCACAGACCCGACGTTCGAGACAACTCCTGTTACCACGGAAGTAAAAAGACGGAAATCGCAGAGCGAATGCGAGCACAACATTCACGAAACAGGACGCGGCGGAATACTGAGGCAAAGCCAGATCGTTTCTACGCTGACTCTGTATACTTCCGCCGGTGGTAGGGGAAAGCTGTGCGCATGCGCGTCCTTATTCGCAGTCCAATGATTACAAGACTCAGGATTTTGAAAAAGCATCCCTCGGGATTCTTATTATCCGTTCAACCTGCCTTTATCACTTAACTTTCTTCCAATTACATTTTTCCCATTTAATTTCCGGTCTACTAAAAATATATATATATATATATATATTCGAATTAATTTTTATTCTTTGTGCGAACCACACAAAGAACAATATCTCTACTAGTAACTATTTTTATCTTATTTGCAATGATTAAAAAAACGTTACCGATGTACCATACACCGTATCAAGGGACTTTCAGTAGGAATATAACTACTTTTTGAACACGTTAGTAAGGATAACGTCTCGTTCTACTTTAGAAGTCAAATTTTCTCAAATTCTGTTTATACTTTACGATTCGATACTTTGGTCGTTTATGTTTATTTTCTTCCGTTTTATCGATATCGGTAAAAGTCTCAAAACGTCTTCTTCTTGAAAGTTTACCACCGGTATTTCCGTTTCAACATTTAAACGCGTAATACTCGGCGCAAACATCCGTATTTGTATATGAGATAAAAAGCTGCGAGTAAACTTTGTGCAACGACATTTATCGAATCGTAACGAAAAAATAAATTGTGATTTTTGTACGATCGGAACGATCGATCGATCGTTAACGTCCGTGACAGATTAGAAATTCTGAACGCGAGTTGTTTAGGATTTTGGAAATTTAATTGGCGAGTTGGCACGTTTCTTCGGGTGCGACAAATTAAATAGAGAAAATCGCTGCAGGGGAGCAGAAAAAGTTGAAGGGAAGGGGGAAGAAAAGGGAAAGAAAAGGGGAAAAGGAAGAAGTCGACGCTATGCTTCTCTTTGTAGGCGTGCGTAAGGTCGGGTGCAATAGCGCATTTAGCCCGTTTTTTGGCACAAAGAACCGCAAGCCAGCAGCAGGGGCGAATAAGAGAGCCTATTGTTTCCTGTTCGATGGTACACGCCGGCCACTCCAGACACCCGGTATATTTGAGCGGGCGTCCTACGAGGGGCGTCTCTCCGACTATCGCCAATAATTGTTCCTTATCAAAAGGGAACGAAACGGGCGTCGACCATATGCGAGTCACCACACGCAGAAATTAAAAGTTACTGCGATTGTCAGCCGTCCTGTACCTTACCGATATTCGTCGGTCTCGTTTCACTAATTTTCCAACCGATACTGGGACGTGGTTCGCCGATTCACGCGCATATTTCCACCTAGCCACGTCGTCCCAATTTTCACGATACTCTTCTTAGCTATCGATTATATTTTGTCAGAAAAGAATCCGCACCTCGACTTCACATATCGTCCAAGTAAAAAGACAACCTTTACGCAGGGAGTAGTTAAATTTCTACGTCTAAAGTTTAACAACGAAGATTAGATATATTACTAGAAAAGCGTAAGCGCGAAGGCCGAAAATCGAGAAACCGCGGAACTTGGAGAAGGCTGATATAATTTGGAGAAGTTTAAGTTAATTCTATAACTCGAAAAGCTGAGAGAATTCTCGCCATTCAACAAGTTTAACAAGGTCTCGATTAAAGAACGTTTCTGATCTGAAACGATCTACTAACAACTTCTGAAAGCAACTTCTCGGGAGTACAAACTGCGAACTAAGGATACTTAGGAAAGATAAGCCTTACCGTTTTCCTTTAGTTCTGCCATTTATCAGCAGAGAAAGCTGCGAAATTTTTCATATTCGCTCTCATAATACGCTGCAGCGATACTCGATTTCTTGTCTTACGTCTTACGTTAGTGCCTCGAGTCAATCTTCCAGATACGCTATTTATTAAGTTATAAATTTGGTTAAAGCAGCGACACGAATGAACGCGCACGAATACGTTAACTAAACGTTCAAATTTGTCACAGAGAACTTCCTCTTTAATTTTTGAAATCTTACGTTGCTTGCCTCGTGTCGACTTGCTCGCACGTTAAACAAACGTACTCGCGATATCCTAACACTATCGTTCGTCCAAATAAATCCAAATGTTGGTTATTAATGGCTAAACGAGGGAACGATTAATTTGGCCAGATCCCGTGCGAGTACCAGAAGCGACAGACTTTGTTCCAAAATCGCGTATAAGCGCTATTTCATGCTTTCTATCGCTGTGATGGCGCGTTGCGTCGCGTCGCGTCGTATCGGGTCGATTGACGCTCGCCAATCAACTTTGGAACTGAAAATTTACTACTACAATGCAGCCACTGCATTTTCTGCGCTTCATCGATCAGCGTAAAGCATCAAAAGAACTGCCGTATCGCGTGGCGAATTTATCTTTACGACACTTACCTCTCTAGCGTTTGTAATTCGTAACGCACAAATTTATCCTTTCAAAAATTATTCGACGCGTCACACATCAGGGACGACCGAAGTACGTATAGCAGTTGGAATTATTTATATTTTCTCTAGAAACAAACGACAACGAACGATAATTTGCTCTCTTCGTAGTTTATACTTCGTTGTCTTCGTAATTTGGAATATTATCTTCTCAAATTATGTCGTACCGATGGCAATAGAAATAAATAAAAATGGAGATTTCAAGATTTTCAGAATCGATAATAACGTGGAACTATCGTTCGCTGTGAAAAGTAGCAGCGTCGAATAGAATTCTGAGAGGTTTCGGTAGACGAAAGACGCGCATGTAGCTGTAACGTAATAAAGAGGAAAAGGCAAATGCAACGAGAGTACACGTTGCAGCCAGTAGATCTGTGCAGCGACATACCGCGTTGCATTATGTTCGTGGTTCCTAGTTCGAGAACACTCGAGAAGAGACCAGGTGTAGGTTAAAGGCTCTGAAAGAGGCACTGTAGCCTCATACAACGAGGCTTCTGTTGCAATTGCACCGCGGATGCAATGTAGGTCGGCCCTTTTGATAAAGGGTCGACGAGAAAAAGAGTAAGTGGTATAAAGTAAGATTAATTAAGGTGACGCTTGATTCACTGCGAATTCCTCCAAGAATTTTCCATTTCTTCCAGCTCTGGCTGATCTTGCGCAAAAATTTTATCTAGATTTTCGTTAAAACTTCCGCCGACAGTTACCAACAAATTACACGTTTCTTACGTTTTAACAACGTAATAAGTCTTTACTTGTACACACTTTGTTTTATGATCTAATAGAATCGAGATAGTCTGTTCGTTTTTATATTTTGTATCCTTGCCTTATGCGTTTATCGTATAAAAGTAACGAAGCAGTCGAAACGATCGATCATCTCTTATTTTTATTCGAAGGAAAATTTGTCGGAGAACCTGATCTCGTCGCTGTCACGTAAGTAGCGTCTTCGAGACAAACCGAATGTCTTAAAACGGAACCGTAAGTTGTCGCAGAAATCGTCTTTTCGTTTCCGTCGCAAGACACAGCCAAGTCGACGGTGACGCGACGTAATGCTTTGCCAAGAGAGAGCCGATGGAATAATTCTCATCTTAATTGCTTTCGCTGCACGTAGGAAGGTTTTACGGATAAGCGACTGTAATTTCGTCCGATACGAAACGAAAGAGCAAGAGCTTTCCAGTTTCTGACGAGTCACGAGACAAAGTTAATATATCATTCGGTAAGGAAGCGACATCCGAAAATGCCCACAAGGTACAACGAACGACAGAAGGTAGAAGGAGCGGAATTTATCGCATCCCGACGCGACGCGGCGTTCTCCTTGGAAAGCCAAATGATCTATATTCGTGCGTATCTTCCAACGACGCACTTATACAACTTTTCACGGAAATTCCTCTCGAGGAAACGACAAATTTTTCATCAAACTAAATCATCACCCCAACGATAACCAGCTAACCGTCTCGATGTATTAAAATATATTCGAGACCTTCGAGAAACGTGCGTCCAGATCGACGCGAAAAAAGAAAGTCTAACGACGATAATTCGATATTTTGGTCGATTCGATAATCTTAAAGGCGTCTACGAGCAAGAAACGGTAAAAATGGTCGAAGAAGATAGAGAAAGGAAGGAAGAAAGAATCGATAGACGGCGAGCGAACACGACGAAATTCGTATTTTCGTTTCCATCAACTTGCCAGGTTAAATGAAATTAAATGGACTTTGAATGGACAATCGCGGGGCTTAATATCGACTAGAACGAATAATTCAAATTGCAAGGAGTACAGCTAAAGCAGCTTATTACGGATTGCTCGTCGCTTAATTGCGTCGGAACTAATATTCTTCTTTGATTACAAACAGAACGTGTCTTCGTTACTCCAACTCTTTTCCATGTTATCATCCAATTTTTCTGTGTCGATTTCGAACGATCTTATTATTTTAAGATCTCTTTTACTACATTATATATAAAGTATCGATCAGAAATTACGGCTTCGCGCTGTTCAATCGTATTAACTTGTTCAAAAAGTGTCTTTCTTTCGCAAACGTGCTTTTTACAACGGTGCACCTTCGTACAAACGTGAGAGCAAGTCTGTGAAATGTCGCGGTGTTTATCTCAACAGAACAAAATGGATCGTACGTAATTCGACAAGATAATATAAAACAAAAAACGTTGTTCGTCTATTATTTCCTCGTACAGCGAAAGAAACATTTCGGACAATCTAATACGAAGCGAGGGCCGATTTTTCTAATTTATTATATCCGCAAATGAAGTTAACCAACTGAAGAAATTCCATTTTGAAGTTAAACTCGCGATCGTCTTTTAAAACTTGAAATTGTATAAAATCAACGTCGTTAATTCACTTGCAATTAATTTGTTTCGACTTTCTTGTACGATGGTTGCATCCGATGGATATATACGCTCAACAGGTGCTTTTAAAACCACGTGAAAATTAAGACGATAAAATACGACGCATTAAATAGATTAGATTAGTATAAGATTTCATTTTTGATTAAAATGTTTACTCTTTTCCGTTTCTCGGTAATGTAAACTTTTGTACGTTTATACGACTTCTGACGAATTCTGTGCTATGCAATGTAATTCATAACTTTATATAAATTTATAACGTTTAATGGATACGTTAAAAAAAAAGATGTTGATGGCTCTCCAACCTTCAACACCAAAGAGATACGAAATATATCCGAAAAACACACCCTACAAATAGTTTCTTCGATCCGATCTCTACTACTAACGACCTTTTTAATTATATTTTTGACTGTAATCTTCCGTAATCAGGATAACACGAAGAGGCACTTAACGTAAATTAAAAGCGAAGAGGGTGAAAAATTCGACGCATTTTTATGTTTCTTGTAAAACAACCAAAGACACAATACCGTAAGAAAATATTTAAAAGGGTCGTAAATATTTGAATTATCAAGTTACAGCGTAAAATGTTATAAAAACCTGTCAGTGCTCGCCAGTTTACGGTATATCTTCCGGTTTTCAAATACGATACATCCTTATTCCATTTTAAAGGTTGACACGCCTTTATAACACATCGATAGCTTCTTGAAGTGATAAAATTGCATAAGTTTCAGGAGTATCCACGAAAGTTTGAACACGAACTAGATCCAAAAAGATTGTATCGTCTCGTAAATCCAAAGAAGTTTTAATGAGTGCCAAATCCGGAAGAGGCGTATAAGTTTTAAAAGACTATCACCTTTAACAAACTTCTGCTATATTTGCTACAAGCTTGAACCTTTTAGGATATGTCGTATCATCGAAGGAAGCAACAAACGTGTTTGACATAGCTGTAGTAATAGAGAAAGTGTTGATATTCGCGTATCGCGCTATTTCGAATCGCAGATACTTTGTAGGTAGACTTATCAAAGCATCTTGGTGCGAATATATTAAGTTGTCCGGAAAGTGTCTTTCTTTTACAGTCACGTCTTTTACAACGATGCATCTTTATACAAACACGAAACCTAATCTGTCGAACGTTGTGATCTTTATTTTGATTAGTATAAGAACAAAATGGATTATAAAATAACATAAAACGGAAAATGTTGTACGTCCATTATTTTCTTATAAAACGAAAGAAACTTTTCGGACGAGCTAATATTACGCGACAGAAAGCGAAAATAAAGCGAGGATAAACGAAATATATGGTAAAAGCCGAAAGTTAAAATTTAGAACGTTTCAAGATGCGGACGAAGAGCAGGAAGGAAAATTAAAATGCGTTGTCGATGTTTGCTTCTTTCTTCTTGTTCTTTTTAATTTTTTTTTTTCTTCTTCTTTTTTCACGACACCTGTCATCTATTCTATTTGGTCGTGGAAGAATGCGTACTCGAAGGCACGTCCTCGATATCGCGTGAAACGCTAATTAAAATTTAACTCGTCAAAACGAAGAGCCGTGCTCGAAACCATCTAGCCAATGAGTTTCATGTTTTCCGTCGCTACTCGAGCACCGTTGAAAACCGTGTGACAAACGTGATATTGGTTTTTCGGGAAATGTCAAGTATAATTTACTTCTCAATCAAACCGTAAATACACGGCAACCGCGTGGATCCGACAATCGCTTTGAAAGTATCTACGATATTTACACCGATATCGGTACAGCCTCGGGGCGTGAAAAAGCTCTCTCCTCGATACAAAAGGATACGATCGACGAGAGGAATCGAAAGAATTAAAACGTTTAACTCGTAAAAAATCTTACGGATAACGGATTACATCAGAAATTTTGAAAGGCTCAAAAGTTTTCCAACGCAAAGAGGAAGCATAGTTGGACGATATCGACGCTCACGTAGAACACGATACAAATTAAGAACGTTAAGCTTGATATTTTTATGATTTTTTTCATATCGACGACTATGTCTGGAACACAAATTTCCTGGCGATATTTCACGCCTGCGAGTTCGGAAAGAACGATATTCGGTCGAGTGATCATAAAAAAAAAAGGGGCATTATCGTCACATATGTGAGATTATAAAATCGAAATGTAATAGAACGGTGATCCAAATTCATCTTCGATAGTGGTTATCTTGGACGGTGATACTCGTGTGTGTTATTTTATAACGAAAGTAAAAGCTTTCGTGGCGCGGACCACGAGTGGAAATCGTTTTCTAGACGCGAGAAGGGGAGTGCTCTTACGGAAATCGTTTCCTCGGTCGGTAAATCGATAACGGGGTTCTGGGCATTAAGAATCTCCTGCCGTTTCAACCGGCAGCCTTTTGCGGTGGTCGTTTTCCATCTCTGCAAGAATATCGAGTCTACGGCTGTTTATTTAATCGCGAGATAATTGTTAGGCCGTTCGATTCAAGAGTGACGTATTTTTCCCGTGTAAAACGAACCACGAATTGATAAAATAACCTTCTTGCAAGACAGATCGTAATTAGAGCAGTTAATGTATTGATTTTACGATTAAACTAAGGCAAGCAAAATACACCGAACAACGCTATTACGAATGTTCTTTCGGCGATCGAGTCTTCGTCGCTTTGAAACTTTAACGAAACTCCAATGAAATTTCAACCAGATTTTAAAAGCGAAAGTTACTTCGGGAAATATCATTGCTATCGTTATAAATCGTCGATATAACTGATCGATACGTGTTACGTTCTGCGCATATATAATAAGCCAATGAATGAAAATAGTTTTCCTATGTACACGTTTCGCTCGTATAAATTTGAACGTAGAAATATTTTTTTCAGCCAGTGTATACGTACAGATGGTTAGCACGAGAAAATAAAATAAACAGCAGCATCGGTATTATTGGTCGCAAACATCGACTAATCAGTTTCACGACATAGACTGACGGTGATGAAAACGCGATCATGGCACATGTTACGTAACGTGCAACGAACGTAGTGGCATTGATACGGCTCTCTCGACAGAGGCTACGAAACAGCGACGAAAATGGACACGATCCTAATTTCTCCCCCTAGTTTCTCGACGAATTGCCCCTCTCTTGGCCGTTTGTATCTTCGTTTCTCTCGCTCGATTCACCTCTCTGTCTCTTTTATTCCAAGCTCGGCACAATAATTCTATTGTTTCTGACAATTAAGCGACAGGAGACGAGCTGAGTCGAGGAGTCGGGGTGGGGGGTCGGGATACCCCCGAGGACCCGGTACGAAGCGATCTGGTGTCCAGGACACGGAATCACCTCTCTCGATCGGTATACGTGATTGGCCGCTATTGTACCACCGGTGATCTCCATGATTCTCAACAAAGGAATCGTCGTCGGTCTACTAGCTGTCACGGTGCCTTATTGTCTTTCGATTTGTTTGCGTTATCCGTCACGAGGATACACTGCGGCTACTTCAAACTTCGCAAACGCCTACATTCTTTTTTTTCTTTTTTTGTTAATCTACGTTTACTTTACTCTGTGACTTTTATGTTTTCATCGGGAAAATCGGACGCAGCATATCGCTGGAAAATGTAAATGTTTCGCGATCGAAAAAAGGTCTCGTCGTCCGAGGCGTAAAACAGTTTTAATGGAAACATCGGTCTACAGTCTATCGAGTTGGAATATCGATCAATTACGAATCCATTGTTTTACCCGAGGGAAGTAAACACCCTCGTGATATCATTCAATGGCAATTGGATAAATACATAGTAACGCGATATACTATATAATATCTATAGCACTTTTAGCCGAGTTCTCGGTGAACAACACGATAACGTTGCACCGCGCAATAACGTTCGTCCTGTTTCGATAAAGCGTCAAGGTACAAAGGATTAAGGAGTATCGAAATTCCAGCGAAAAGCAGAATCGATAGCGTGTCTGTCCTACGATAGACAATGCGAGAAACGAAGGCGAGATGCGAGACAAGATATCCTATCGATTTTCCCTTTGGTCTCGGGAGAGTTGACCTTTCTCAGACCTAAGGATTATTTTTCTAACGAGTCGCCCAATGGAAAGAAACTTGTCCGAGTATTTCGCGGTTTTAGACATTGTTCCAGCATTTTATCATCCAAGTATCGAGGAAATATTCCATGCAGGGAACAAAGTCATCGACGTTTCTTGGTACCGTCTCCAGAAGGCGAGCTGCGAAAATAATGCTCGAGATGAATGAGACGTGAACCATGAAAGTCTCTTACAAACAACGAAAAAACACTTCCCGGAACAAATCCACCACTTACTCGAGTCATATCTAAGCGACAGAACCTTTGTTTGTAAAAATAAAGGACGTATATTCTGAAGTAAAATTGATCAAAACAGGGGTACCGCGACGAAGCGTTTTAGCCCATTTGCATCCAAGCGCGGACTAATCCGCGCGCTGCGACTGCTTTTTTAAATTTCCAGTTTAATCTAAATAATTCTTTTTTAAAATAAATAATTTTTACTTTTTCCCTCTGCTATAAAGAATATAAGATGCGATTTTTACGAAGTAACATTGTCTACCAATCGTTTTGAACGGTAAATTTTCCTCTTAAGTATGGCCATGATGCAAATGGGTTAGGACCAATATTATAAACGATATACATGGCCGACATAACAACTACCAACAGCGAAATACCGACATTCGCGAACCACACGGCTGTACTAGTCGGACACACTGATCCAGAAACAGCAGCCACGTTACTACGAGAGCATATCACAAAAATAGAGAAGTGGCTGCAAGATAAACAAATAAAAGCAAACACTAAGAAAACGGAAACCACCAAATGTTCAATCGAATGGCACGCACGTATTACAAACAAAGCAAGTTAAATACCTAGGACCCCACTTGGACACACAACTTACACGGAAACAACATACTAAATCAATTATAGACAAAATACGGATAAAAAGAAGACAAATGTACTGGCTGATTAATCGAAACTCTAAACTCGTCATAGAAAATAAACTAAAAATCTACAAAACGATAATAAGATCGACTTGGACGTACGGAATACCGCTATGGGGGGCAGCAGCAATGAGCCGCATAAATAAACTAGAGGCGCTACGATCGAGGATACTGAGAACAATAGTCAACGCCCTATGGTATGACAGAAACGAGGATATACGTGAAGACTTTGCGAACGCACGATTGAACGGATGAACGTGTTGGTGTATCTACCGAGTGGATACTTAGTGTAGTTAATACACTTAAAACTATTTGTAGTACAGAGTTCGTCGTCGTTCGCTAAGTGTTGCTCGTTATGCGTATACGCGGTAATGAGTACGTTCGCTCGATGATAATCGTTCTAATTCTCATTCTCACGTCGATTACCGAGCGTCTTAACGATCGTGTTCGTTTATTCATATCGGTCGGGGGAGTAACGGAAAGTTTAAATTCAACTTCGGTTGACGGTTACACGTAGCGGCGACATTGTTTTGGCCGAAGTTTGTTTATCGCTACGTTTGGCACGCCAAGACGGTATCAATTTCCCGAGACAAAACGACAACACGAGTCGCTCTCGATTCGCATCGTCCTCTGACTCATGTGGCGCTGCAACTTAAAAATACCAACGGTCAAGGAAGAAATCGGTAGGTACGCAGAAAAATACAAGGAAAGAAGGGCAACACATCCAAACCAGCTGGCTGCTGAAGCGAGTAAAACTCTGCCGGAAAGAAGACTAAAATGAGAACACCTCGCTAAAGAAATAAAATAGTCAAACTCGAAGATGGTAACCCGCTGGGGGTAGCCATTCACGTGTTATTTAGCAATTAAGTTAGAAAAATTTACCAAATGTCCAGCTGGACAAATTGCAAAGTACAAATTAAATAATTAAAAAAAAAAAGACGAATGAGGTATGTTTTTCATAAGATACATGTTTGCACGTACTATATCGTAACGCGTTAAGCATAACCCTATTTTTACTGACGTCGTTTGCGTACTGGATCGTTTCGGTCCATGCAGTTTTATTCTCAGGTTTTTCTATTTCAAAACATCTGCCGAAATTCTTGGATACTCTTTCAAGTTTCCAGAATAACATCCAATATGGGGAACATGAAAAATTACTTAAAATTATCGACTCAGCATGCAGATGCAGGGTTAATAAACGACTAACGTTTCAAAAAACATTTCTCTATTCGTAACAGTAAAATAGTAGCGCTCGAGGGAATAATATTTTACGATTTAGCAATTCGTAACTTCGGTTTTTTGAGCATTTTCTCCAAGGCATCGTTTACTTTCGCTTGGTAAGTCAAAAGGAGAATCGACGTTTTTGGAATCTCACGGTCGCACGGAAGTGTGACTTTATTCTAAAGTTACCAGTTTTCGAGGGTTGTGATTTAAAGCGTAAAACTTCCCGCTATCTTATTTCCGGTTAATCTCCCTTATTTCGTCTTCCTTATTTTTCCAAACGATCGGTTCTTTCGTATCAATTATAAAGATTACTATTAGTTTAATACCATTAATTTATGGACGATTTTATGCAAGTTAAATTACAAATATTCTTCGATACTTGGTATCTTTTTATAAATGCGGGAAACGATAAATAATGATACGTAACAGGGTTGGAAAATATTCGACGTCGATACGACGAAGAAGCAAACGAATGGAACTGAAATCATGTACGTGTAAAAATGTATCGACGTATGAACGCGCGTCCTTTCATTTACGTCGACCGTCTGCTAAAAGCGAGGCGAGAAAAATGAAAATTTAACTGACAAGACCGTGTTAGCCGTATTAAAGTACCGAATTGATTAATCGAGTCTCATCCTGATGGCGTCCAGACACAATTATTTTGAAATTATTTCCGAATATTGCGTTAATATTTAATGTATCCATTAAACTAACGAGGCAATCGTCGATCGCAGTAATGGCAAAGAAATTCGATCAGAAATCCTCGTTTCTTTGATCGTAACATCGTCGTGTCATCGAAATCGAGAGAATCATTAAATTAACCTATAAGCGTTTAAGAAGAGAACTTTGGTCGATGGAAAGTTCGGGCAAAATAATTAAAGTTCGGAGAAACCTTGTTTCTCAGAACGAAAATGTTCGTTCTATAAAAAAGTTTTCTATTTCTTTTTATTACTCGGTATTCGATAATTTTCCGATGTATAAAATCGACGACGCGGATCGAAATCGATCCGACCAACTATGTAGTAGAGAAAAACGAACGGATACTGATCTAAATTAGTAGAAAAGATTATCTCGCCGACTTAATATTCAAAATCGCGTTTTAGTCGTCACGGCGTAACGTTGCGCCGCGTCGACCAAGCGTACACAAAAAAAAAAAAAAAAAAAACGAAAAAAAAAAAGAAAAGAAAAAAGAAGATAAGAGACGAAGGTTCGCGAATGGGGTAAGAGGGTCGGTACAAGGTTCTCTCGCGTCTCCTGAAACGAACCACCTCTCCTCGCTACATTCTGAACGATGCTCCAACTTTTTTCGTACCTTTTTCCCACCCTTCGAAATTAGTAACAACTCGTTTTACGGTGAAAACCTCATTGCCCTGGTTTTTCAAGCCAATTTATCGCCTCGCGTCGTTTTCCTTTTCTTCGATAAGATAACATCCTATCTTCGTGTTTCACGAAACGAATCTATGGATCGCATCACGTACACATTAGTTGGATGCAAAAGTTCCACCGCGTCCGATGCAGACGTATCGTCTATTGGTAGCATTGTTTCTTAAAATTTGTTAATATTGTTTTCTAAATTAACGGACAGAAACTCGCGATAGTTTCGCGTATACACGTACACGTACTTTATCATACGTACATCAAGAATGTATTTTAAAAATGCGATTCAAGATGGCAGAGCAAGTAAAATATTCCTAGACGCGTAAGCAATACACGTATTTAATTATCGAAGATACAGCTTCGTTCGTTGCAAAGACGCGAAGAATTTTTAAGATCTTTTTCAAATAATTCGAACAACTTTACGAAAGTACTTACGTTAGACGTACGCTCCCTTCTCTTTGACCAACTATCGATATGTCGTTTCGCAGAATCGATCAACGAGTCTATGATCGTTCCACCGCGTCGTTTCATCGACAACCGTTGATTACCTCTCTTCTTCTCGATGGCAAGGGGACCTTAAATTCTCGACGACCATCGTCGTGCTCGACATCCCGACGAAATTACCGCGAAATTTTCGTACGACGCACCATGCGACTGGGTTTGGTCGTTAAAACGAGCAATTAAGGCGAACGATGTCTCACCCCTTACTCTCGCTAATTAGAATCCCTAAATACTAACGAACCTTGTATTATCTGTATCTTACCTCGATTACTGAACCGGACACGCGCTCAAATTTATTTACTGCTCACACGATGCAACGCGACGCTTTCCAAACGACTATCGTTTATACTCTGCAAAACGCTGTCTAACCAATTTTATTGTATTTGCTACGAGAAATTTATATCGCGGCGCGGCGCGGCCATTTCTTCTATTCGTTGCAGTTGCTCGCGTGACTCGTTTAGTATCGCACAGGAATATATCTTCGGAGGGCGCCACCTAACGCCACGCGCATAATCGGTATCGTAGAAATCGCTACCGACTATTACCAACTATGAGTAATCCACTTAATACCACCGATAGTCAACGCCACATATTCAATGGTAAATTATCTGGATGTTACCTGTTATAATTACAATTCGATTATAGCCTTATAACGTACAAATATTTTTTTAACTTTAGAACAGGCAAATAAGTTTTTCGCTTTAACGTAAAAATAAATATCCTGCAAATTTCGATAAAGTTGCAAATAGAGACGAGGAATTTCCGCTACATCGACGTTCTTTTTTTTTTCTTCTTCTTTGCGCCTTTTATCGATTTTTCTCCTTTTTATAATTCAACCTTTGCATTCTCGTAAATGTATGTACCTAGCCCTGACTTCTTCCTTTGTTCAGACAACAGAATGGTAACGAGTCCAGGATAATTAAATTAACAGTGGCAGACTTGTCCCCCTTCAATTAAATTTTTTTACTCTCTCTCTCTCCCTCTCTCTTTTGTCATTCGATCGGATAACACGACTCGTTCGTATAGTTGCGCGCTTTCATGCGATGCGTTCAATTGTTACGATGGAAAATAATTCGATTTGAAATCGTCGGTTAACACGCTTGGCAATATTTTTTTTCCATTTTATAAAACGTCGTTTAACGCGAGTCGATAATTCTAGCCTTTGCATTAATGTCTCTTAATCGTCGTAAACGAGCGATCGTGCGTTTGTCTCCGGAAATTCGATTTTTAATTAGCGAATCGATGCGATCGAAAGAAATATACCTGGAGAACAAACTTTAGAATAAAAATTCACTCTTAACTACTATTACTAAATATTTCTCCGATCGTTTACATGGTTTTTCGAAACTATTTTCAACCTAACCGAAGAGAGTCCTTTGAATCGTTTTGTTCAACTACGCGTCTGTGTTTGGATCGAGTGCACGACCGATACTCACCCAAGCCTACGTTGATTTACATGGAAGTAGAAGGTAAAAGCAGGGACTAGAGATAGAAAGGTTGGAGAAAAGCAGACCTGGCAATTGTGTGGCTGGTGTTACGAATCAATGTGATTTTTACGGCTGGCCGTTCTCATGGTTGCAACTGTATTATTCCCTATTCTCTACTCTTTATGAAACACACAGAGGGGAGCAAATTCGCCGTTGGCCGGAGACCAACAATGTCAATGGCATTTCCGTGCAGTTAGCGATGCGTTCGCAGAAAATTTTATTCGCAGAGAATCTCGAGGATCGCGTAACACGGACGGCAATTAGCGAGCCAAACGTCCTGCTTTTCAACGAATAATTGCCACGTGCGCACAGAATCATTATCTTAGAAGAGTTTTTGCTGACAAATCTACTTTTCACTTGCGGCGACTGACGCTTAAAGATCCAGTTACGTGAACTCTATGTTCGAAAACTACAAATTACATATTCTTTTCTTCTCCTCCAGCGACGACAGAGAGATACCTGACGGTATAATAATTAGAACGATAAGGCGATGGTAATACCAGTACCGATGTGTTCGTTATCCCGACGATGGAAATATCCAAGCGAGTATTTGCGAGTATTTGCAGGGGTATATGTGTAAAATGGACGAAATAAACGAATTTCGAGCGAAATTTGCCTTTACGTTCTTACGTAATTTACGCAACAACTTGTCGAATAAACAGCTAATGCGTTAAACAAAATATCGGTGATCGCTTACCTCCAAGTGAGATTCCGATGTAGCCACTGTTGCCCATGGATCGTATATCGTTTATGCCTGACCCTAGTATATCTAGGATCCACTTTATCCGGAAGTCCGCACCGCGGAAGTTTCATTAATTTCATCGTAGCTTCGTCGATATCACCGGTTACAGGAATGCCACTGAATCTCTGATGGGAAAAGTAATATACAATAACAATATTATTTTTACTTTCCAGGTGTAACATGCCAAGATCTATAACTGTACAAAGGATTCACCACGGTATATAACAAATAGCAGATAGGTAAATTCTAGTATTTAAATGATAGTACAACAACAAAACGTAAATAAGATAAATAACGTTTAAAAAAGGTAGATCAACGACATACGTATCACGCGATATTCATACGAGTGGAAAAGTAACGTCGATTCTTGAGCCTGCTAAAATAGAAATAATTTCCATAAGAATATCGTCGATCGCGTGGCTATTCTTCTACAGAGTGATAGAGAAAGAACGTTAACGCTATAGTGTAAATTGTTTCACTCGCGTATCTACGAAATCGCTATTGCAATCGCTTTCCACCAAGTCGATAAAATAAAAATACGTGTACGGTTCTTTCGCGTTAGATTTTTGTTTCGTTTCGTTTCGTTTCGCTTCGTATCGTATCGTCACAAACTTCGAGGGTAGTGCGTTCTACAATGTGCGTTTAAAACAATTTCCAACACGTTCCAACTGTTTCCTAGATGTTCTATATCTTACATTTAATTGATAACGTTTAAGACAAAGTAAATTACAGGTTAAGGTTGTACACAGGTATCGTTTGCATGCGCATCTAGTTTGAATTATTCGCAAGAGCCTAATTATTCGTTTATTATTAGAAGATGCGTTATCGTTTAGCGATGATATTACTCACCGAAGTTATAAATCGTTGAAATACTCGTTACATATTTTCTATTCTGAATTCTTCGGTGTTTCAAAGCAGCAGTGCAAAAGTAAAATTCTTCGTCGACAATTTATTTCAAGTAACTACAATTAAGGGAAATTTCTAAAATACAAATTTTAATTCTATCGATTAGGAAGCGAAAAATGTATCAACGAGATATTCGTACGGAAGTTTGTAGAAATCGAAAGAAAGTTTAGCGTTTCTACGTAGGTAAACTGTGTAGAAGGACGAATCCAAAGCAAGTGTTTGTTGAAAAATTTGTACGATACCGTGATTTTCATCGAATATAATAGCGCGACACGATGCTAAGAGCGACGAGAAGCTACCAGGATGTATCAAGTCCGTGAAAAAGTTCTTTTTCCGTAGTTCAACAGGATGAGATAACTCGACTGTTTCTTCTGGCTTGCAGTTCTTCGCTTCGTGAAACAACGCTTCGACATTCTACGCCGCGTTGCTTTCTATGGCGCAAAAATTCTTTTAATCTCATAATCGTAATCTTCGTGATCGCGTACATAATTTCTCTAGAAGATTGTTCGATCTAATTTTACATTCTATAATAGAACACGTGTGTTTTCTAAACGACCCTAATCCACCATCTATTGAATTAATATTTAAGTATAGCAGATTAAGGATCTGGATGTTACATCGACTTTTGTTCTTCCAAAGAAACGTAATCGATCGTTCGAGGTACGTTTTCGTCTACCGCTTTCGGTTGGCTGAACGCGATTTTGTCGAAATTTGCAATTTTCGGAATTTATAATTCGAACGATCAAATCTATCGTTCCCGCGTATCTCGGGCGCATTAACGAGCGTCTTTTCCTACTGTTCTATCACGCCCAAACAAAAGAGGCAATGGACATTACCGAAAACTGTAGCTCGCTATCTGCATGGCAGAGAATACCGTTTTCATCGAACGTTTGCGCGCGTTTACTTCGAACGAGCTCGATTTTTATGTAAATCCTCGCCAAGCGAACAACGCGTCGTTTTCCTCAATTCTACATTTACGTTCGTTCTCCTCCGTTTTTTACCTGTTTTCTCTTTAACTTCTTTTTCCTGCATCCACTAAAGATACGTCGTTCCAGCGGATCGATCTTTCAACGATCCAATCTTATATTCAACGCGGCTTCAACTTTTCTAGCGAAATCAAAATTTCAAAGCATTCGCGTTTCCTCGATTACTTTCAATTAGAGGACCAGGTCTTAGCGTAGTTAGCGAATATGTTTATTTTACTAACCTACTAAGTACGCGTTATAGTAGGTAGAGCGGTAGTAGTGTAGCACGGTAGATTGTTTTAGATTTAATCTTTGACGGCAGTTATCAATTAAAATTGAATTTAACAATAATTATTACAACCTACAGCAGGTACACGTATAAGGAAGAGTCGTACAGTACCGATCGGTCTAAGTCCTTTTG
Source organism: Bombus fervidus (assembly GCF_041682495.2). Lineage (NCBI taxonomy): Eukaryota > Metazoa > Arthropoda > Insecta > Hymenoptera > Apidae > Bombus > Bombus fervidus. The sequence goes on from NC_091521.1 coordinate 18,086,747, forward strand.
TTATATCTTGCAATAGAGTGGCTAAAAATGAAAATTTCGCAAACGAGTTTACGGTACAAATGATACTTAACGAAAGGAAGGAAATTAATTTTGTGAAACTCGATAATAAGAATTGATCATTTTCAAGAGCAAAAATGTTGTAATTCGATGGAATTTTCGAAGGAATAGTTTGAAGAAATTGTCGTCCAGTATCGGCCAATTATTTAATTAGTAGATTTTTCGGCCTAAATTGTTAATAATGCCAAGAAAGGACATTTAGATTTATTTCGATCTTTTAATGTATCACGTGTAAAATAATTAATATTTTCTTGATCTGCGCATTCGTCGTCTCCGAGTCCCTTTATTTTCGAGGAATACCTTCGAAGCAGCATTCATATTCTCTTTTCTTTCTTTTTCTCGTCTTTTGCTTTCTACGGGAGAAGATAAAGGAAGGATTAGACGAAGATCTCGTTTAATCTCAATTGCCAACGGATAAAAAAGATTCGGTCTGCGCTGGTTGATAGTCGAATGGTCGCGTACTGGACGATAAACACGTGGAAACGTTTCACGTTATCGCGTATACGATATACGAAGAAAATTGTAAGACCGAGGCTATACGCTTACACTTAATAGATTAAATGTAGTATATGCAATAGAAAAAGCTCGTTTACTTACCTGAGAAATAAAATGTCAACTCTAGAAAATAGCTTTTAACGCTCGGAATATCAAAGTATACGCTTAACGCGTGGAAACAGCGAAAACAATGGAAGAAACGATACGGTTTCGAAATACGTTACACAGAATTGTTATATTCGTTTGTTTATTCAAACAAAGGTGCCAATATCCGACGAAATAAGTGTTAACTAATTTTGGTCGATACTGCACGAGAACTGCCCTATGTTAAAGAGGGATAATAACACGAGGAAAGAAAGCTGATAGCAAAGGATGGAAAGAAATAAAAGCCCTAAAATGTTTGTTTTTTAACGTAATACGATTATATTTCGCTTGCCATAGTCGGAGAAACATATTTCGTATTCGATAGACGTACGAATAACAACATCCCGAGGTTCGAAACACCCTCAAAATATTTCACTCACCTGTAAATTTTTAATGGCGTCCGTGAGCTGATCGTCTGTCCTAAGGTTTCCGGTCTCTAGATTCGTCTGGGGTAGGTATCCAAATTTCATGAGATAATTTTGCTGGAACAGAAAAGAGCAAAAGGGATGTCAACGCAAGCGTCGAATATAAATGAAGAAATAATCGGAATACAATACCAGTCAAGTAGTGAGAACTACACTGGCGCGAGCAGCGGTTCTCAATCTAAGCGATCGTATTATTATACGAATCGCTGGAACTCGCCAACGAGATCGTGCACGTAGCCGAAAGAAAATAAATCGCTTTTCTTTTCCTACGTACAATCGTATCTTTTATAAAATGTCACGACAGAAGATCCAACGGACCTAATTAATTTTCCTTGTAGGATTTGTATAACTCGATTTTGTCTTTCGTATAAAGTTTATCTTATTTTCTTTGTCTCGTGTTTCGTGATAATTCGCCGTGTAATAATCGTTATTAAATTTCATCCAGCGTTCTAATATAAAGATTCAATATTCGAGCAGATATTCTTAATCCTACACGTAAGAATCTTACCAGGAGACGGAATTACGAGATGGAATATAACCAGAAACAGTAGCTCCATAGTACAACGATGGTGAACGTATGTATGTACAGGGTGTTCGAAAATGATTTGTCACGCGAGCATCGTAGGTAGCGATATTCTACGATTCTCCGGATTGTTGAAGATTCGCAGAAAAATAGCTGCAAAACTGACTTTGATCTCGATGTTCGAGGTGAATCTTCTTCGCGTTGTATGTTGTATATTCGACTAAAAAAACCTTCGATTCTTCCAATAGGAAACGAGATTTGCGATATCGATACAAAATCTTTGTTTTGAGGAAATCCAGTTCTTACAGATTATGGAACCTAACCTCAAAATATTTTTCACTTTCAGTCGCTGATCTGGAGAGATCAGATTGACCAAATGTTTCGCTAATTGATATAAACAGTCGTTTAACGATAGAAATTACGTTCGTAGTTTGAGTTTAGGAAGTTTGGAAAAGCTGTGGGGAAGCCAAAGGGCGTCGGTAGGTGGCTTTGCATAGTGCTTTAAATTAACGGCTCTCGCTGTAAAAGAGACGTACGTGCGCGGTTCACAGTTTAGACTACTTTGGAACTTAGGACACAATCCCCGAATCCTACGGTAACTTGTCTAAGGGAGTTCCAGTTTGATTCTTTCTTGTCAATTTATGTGTAAGCTACTTGCTGTTGATAAATAGGATCTCGAATTCTCCATATTTTACAAATGTACAGGGAGTTTCAGCTGAGACCGATTGTGAGAAACGTCCAAAGTAATCCGGATGATTTCGATGAGAAAATATCGTCGAAGAAAATAATTCTTTTGACGATCGTAACATATGGAAATTTATAACAAATTGAAACCTGACTGAAGAAGATAAATTTGTATAAAAATTATATTAAAATATTCAAACGTTGTATTCTTTCTTCGCGTTTTATCGAAATAGAATTGAAATACAATTTCCTTATGTACGTCCCCCTCTTCGTCAGGACGAAAGAGACATTTTTCTGGCAGCATACAGGCACGAGGAGAAAAATACGACTCGCGGGAGGAAGAAAAGGCAAGCGTGACTTTAGGAAGATTGCGTTATATTTTTCACTGAAAAGCGATCTAATAAACATACCTAAGGAGAACTGCCCTGTTTTATCCGGATAAACATATTTCAGTATTTACCTTCGATAAAGAAAGAAAGAAAGAAAGGAAGAAAGAAAGAGGCAAATTATGAGGAGAATAAAAAAATCGATTATTTTTTTAAGAATAACGCATAATATGCGCTTTAATCGCTAAGCACTTCGTTAAGTGAAAGAGTCGCTAATTATTGGGTTGGCAACTAAGTGATTGCGGGTTTTGTCATTGTTACGAATAATAAATAATAGTTAACATTAAGTGGTAATGACAAAATTCGCAACTACCTAGTTGCCAACCCAAACATATATATGTATATCTCGATGTACGATGCGAATCCGTTTGATATTTAATTGGAATCTAATCGTCGGTATCTGTTGCATCGGTCATAAGTAATTTCAAGATGCAGCCGGCGATACGACTAAACTGCTGAGACTCTGAGCATCCCGGTCACCTTGATAAGTTCGAGGTTAGGTAAGACGGGTGATGCGATGCGAGCCAACAGAGAGCGGCGCCGCGCCGTACTGTATCGTGTGTCGTGTCGTGCCTTTACAATTTACAACGTGTCTACGTCTATCGGTATTAAAGTAGCAGATGATACGGGATTTCCCGCAGTCCGGATGAGCTATAGCTTTAAATAACGTCGGTAATACGGTCGTGTGGAAGAAACTTCTATCGTCGTTAAATTTTAAGGTGTCATAGTAATTCTACCGTTCACAGCTGTAACGACGATAAAGCATAAACATCATTGCGAATCATTTTATCCATAATTCCGTAATCGAATTACACGCACAAGAGCAGAACCAAATGATTTTCAAGAAATTTGTACGTGATATATCGCGAGTAAAGTAAATGAAATACAAAATACACGCAACTGAACTCCTTAGCCCGAGCTAAGTACACGAGCATCGACTAAATAAAACGATATCTCCGGCATTGTTCCCTGAACCTTTCATTTTACTCTGGGAACCGGTTGAACGGCGGCTACGTCAGTAGTTGCAGTACCATTTAAGGAGGATAATATATCGTGGAATGTCATCCGGTAGAGATATTTTTGGGTCGATGTTAGCGTTCCTAGCTAGCTGTTTCTTTGCTCGATTTATGTCAAGGAACCTATAAAACGTATCCGATACGTTTTATTTAAATCAACGTTTGGAAATGGCAACGATTAGAAAACACTCGTTGATTCCATAGTTGATAATTACGACAGTTTTTTAAGAATTGCCCTACTCGACTTTTATTCTATTTTACTTCGAATTAACATCGTTAATACCATCTTAAATTAATTACCACATCACGTTTGGATAACTTTGACGGCAGCATCGGAAAACTGTCGGTAGCATCTCGATCAACGTTGCCTGGAATTAAATTTAACTCGGACCGATTTTATCCGGCGAGAAAAATGATCCTTGCGAAGAAAAGAAGACACGAACAAAGTCTCGGTCTTAACTTAGTAGCTCTGACCGCATCGACGCACAAAAATTGAGATTATTAAAAGAGCGACGAAGCAGCCTGCTCTTGGTGCACTCGTAACAAAGGTTTCCCGCTCGGCCGAGTTGTCAAAGAAACTCGACAAAGAAGAGGAAATCTCGACGGAGCAGATCTAAAGAAGAAACGGTTTTGAATGCAGTGACATTTTTTTCTTTTCTTCGTCGTAATCACTATCTTTCCCGATGGAAAATCAAACGTTTCGCGGCTAGCTGACACATTGTGTCACGTTGTTAAAGCACGTAGGTGGCATGGCATCGCGAATGCCAACGGTAGATGAAAGAGCTCGTTTCTTCTTCGCGAATCTTTCCCTTCAAACTTTAAACAGACTTGGACTGTTCGCTGAAACAACCACTGTCCAGTCGTCTGATCTTTTCTTTCTAATTAGATTTTTATATCGAAAAATTCGATCGTCGAATCAAGCGCGCCGTGGAATTACTCCAGAAGACAAAGAACAGCGGCGCTTAAAAGCAATAGATCTATTCGCGTTTGTCTTCTTTTGGTCGCCAGAGCTTTCGACAAAAGTCCTTAATGTCCTTTGTCGCAGCGAGCCGTACCACGAAGTAAAGCAGTTCAGAAAAAGACAAAAAGGGAAGGAGGGAGAAAGAGAGAGAGAGAGGATCAAAAGGGAGGGTTGAAAAAACCAGCACGGTTATCTGGTTCGAGTCGTGTAGACGTTTATCGCTTGCAAATCCTGTTAACGTCAACAGCGACAATCTCTTTTGTAAACACGCTACGGTATTCATCTATTCTGTCGCGATACCAATTACACGGAACCGTGCAACGCTGTCATCTTCGACAGCCGTGACCGAGTTTCTTCCTTGTAGCTCTTTTGCTTTTACCTCCTACCTCTGTAGCCGACCAACGTGTCGTCCAAGATAAAGCCACGGCTTTACTCTTTCGACTATCAACACCTATACACCTGTTCATGGATCACGGATAAGCCTCTCTCATACAAACTTCAAAATACCAAAAGAACTGGTTGTCCGTAAAACTGAAAATGCTCCTGGTCCAACCGATGGTCTTTCGCCGCTAGATATTTAAGCGACTCGACTAAGCGAGCGAACGAGGTTTCGGTAAAACTGAGAGAATAACGAGAGTGAAATGGCGGCCATCGATAGAAACTTAAAAAGAAACGAGACTCTAGACTCGTACTTGCGAAAAAAAAAAACACTAGGAGAAGATATTTTAGGTAGAACTACGATCGAACGCGGTGTTCGTTGATGTATCAGCAAGCTGTTTCTCGAATTAAAGTCTCTTAACGACGGTCACTCCGATTGACTGGACACTTGACCTCGTTGACCGGGTTTCCGGTTCGCTTACGGGTCCTTGCTGACCGTTCCATCGCTCTCCTTTGTCGGAAGATAAGACACGAGGAGAAGAAAGAAGTTTTTTTCGATAATTCTACCGACCTTTCCAGCTCCTTACAACCTACTCTGCTCTTTTCTGCCCCTTGTTTCGAATTGTTTGGTTCTTACGTTATCTCTTAGCTTGCACGGTATGCGAGGAAGCAGAAAGGAGAAAGCTAAAAATAAAGTTCGCAAAGCAGGCAATGAGAATTAGGAGGAAAAGTTGAAAAGAGGAAGAGAAGTGCGAATAGTAAATGTTTGAAGGCAAGAAGGACAGGAAGAGGAAACATGGACGAGCTATAAAGGAAGATCGATGCACCTAAGAAAATGCGGATACAGCTAGAAAAGAGTGGAACAACCGAGCCAACGACAGAGAACAACAACAGGAGTAACAATTTCTTTGGCAATAGAAGAAGAAGAGATGCGAAGACAACGACGCTGGGAAAAGATACAGAGTGCGAGATACGACTACAAATACGAAGATGTACGCGCAGGGAACCTGGCGAATTTATCTATAGAGAAGCGGTACAGAAAAAGATCAAAGAACCTTAGTCAGGGTCAAATGTGGTAGTTTGGAAGAGCCAACCAAGTTTTGGTTGAAACGGCAAAAGAAGAAATGTACGTTGCGTGGAAAAGAAGAAGACTCGTTGACAAAATCGAAGAATAGCCGTGCAAACCGGGGCTGTACGGTTGCAAAATTCTACAGAAGAAAGAGCGTGGCATTTGCAATTAAAAATTTTCCTTATTATCGTGCAAAGTCTCGTTAATTGCCAGGTTATTAGCGGCTACTGTTTCTGTCACAACAATGCGCATGCGTATCTTTGCTTTTGTTAGAGGCCCTGGTACTCTGAGGCTACGAACAAGATATTGTTATCGAGACGATCGTTGTGAAACAAGATTCTTATACTCTAAAGCGACAGAGGTCTTTCTCATTGGCATTAACGATAAGACGTTACTCTAAAGTCTCGGTACATACGCGAAACTATAAGTTCGTGAACACCTATGACGAGCCTATTACAGTTTTAATGGCCAAAAATCAGCTGAAAATCGAGCCGTTTGGTCACGAATCAGAGACTCGGTCACTCAGGCCGGTTAATTATGAAATTCCAAATAAAGATGTTAATATTTACGGTGATAAACAAGCACACACGAGAAACTAATAAAAACGAAAAAGCTGCACGTTGCAAAGGCGAGCATCCGACTTTCGCAGAGGTAATTAAACTGGACGAAACTCGGTTTAATTGAAGAGCAGGCGACAGCTAACTGGAAGACACTGCAGCGGCCCATTGTGCTCGGTCTACAGTTCTCCAAAGCTTTCGCGCGAGTACATCGTGTCTCTTTGCCTTGCTAGCTTTTCACCCCTAGCCATTTGCTTTAAGGTACCGGCTAACTGGTCTTCTATTCCCGTTAGCGGCCATTAGCTGCTAGCCTTCGGATAAACTTGGCTAAACCCACCTGAATGTACGTATGTACCAGGGCTGAATGGCAATTAATCGCCAGACCTGAGACCACACGGTGGTCATTCAAGTAACTCGTCAAAAACGAACTACGTAAATACTTGCGTATAAAGGTGCGGTGTTTTACTTGAAAGTAAAAGTATGGCGAGATGCTTCCGAGAGAATTTCTCGCGAGTGGACACTGCGTTGAGGATGACTAGGCGATCTAAATAGGCTACACGAACGTTAGACCGACGACGCTGCGTGGCGTGGTCTGTGCGTTGTAGAGATGCACCCACACAACGCTAAATGTGCCACATTTTCGTATATGAGCGTATTTCTACAACGTAGGCCATGCAACACATTGTCGAGTAGGTCCAACGTTCGTGTAGCCCCGGCCTAATAGCGACTCGAGCAGTCGCTGTAAACGTACCATTGCTCCACTTGCGAGAAATACTCTCGAGAGCAACTCGCGATAATTTTACTCAAAAGTGAACGCTTAAATATCGCCTGTCTTGGCTTTTCAATTTTCCTACGAGCTGTGTATCGCGAGAATTCTTGGTCAAGGAAAGAAACAAAAAAAAAAAAAGGAAGCTGTCCGATTTGCCAAATCGGTTTTACGTATTCGGATCCCGCATCCGAGGCTCTCCCGAAAACGAGTTAAGAGAGTAGCCAAGAAAAGAAACAACGTGCGTGAACACAGCCAAACTGAATTCTCCTTTCCTTACAGTCGTGTTATTCTCCCACATCCGATGTTATTCCGAACACGTTTCCTCTTCCGCTGACCGTTCGACAGAACCCTAAACGTCTTGCGTAACCGGAAACTGCCCAATGGAATCGACGGCGGATATCGACGACCATGACTGCAATGTAAATTCCTCGAATCGATTCGATAAATAATTTGGCGATATTGACTGCTGTTCTACCATCGATTATCCTACGTGTAAAAGAATAATCTTTTATTCCTATTCAACCAGATGTTATTTTTGATATTGTCGGTAATCGAAAAGAGCAAAAGACGAATGAAAAACGAACGAAAATAATAGAACCACGGCTTAGGTACGTAGAGTTGCATGTAAAACGTTTTGTATCTGAAGTGATAATAGCGGAAGGCAGTAACCTAGTTATTATAAATATCATCATAAATAGAAACCAGTGTCCATTCATGATCTAACAGCACGCGTTCAAGCCATAAACACGTTGTATGCGTTTGCTAACTTTCCACGATGTTCGATTTCAGCTTACAACTATAGTAATTGCAAAACGAACATACTTTTTCTAAATGTTACACGTTCTTAAGGAATTTTGTATATTTTACAATTTATTGAGAAGCGCAGCGGCCAAATTCCTTTCATTTCTTACTTGGAAGAGCACTTCGGTAACACGAGGATTCTGATTTCTTTGAAAATTTGCAATTCGTGAGAATTATCAGACAATTATTTTTGCCCCTTTTTGGTTCTTCAGAGTGAAAACACCCTTCGAACGGAGATAAGCGTTGCTCTATTTCCTCTGTAGATCTTTAAAACTATAGCAGATATAAAAAAAATGATTAGAATAAAAATCAAACGGCTTTATATGCTTTACAAGACGATCATATTAAAATAATAAAAATTTGTTGTTTGAACGAAAAATCCACCACCGTTATTGTGAAAAAATTTCAATCTTCTGTCACGTCGAAAAATATGTAGAGTAACTGCGGATGAATATGTTAAACCAGTCGAATAATGTGAACAAAGTGCTACGAGGCACTGTGTATGATATGAAATCCCGAAACATCGTTGTATTTGTGAGTACACATTGAACGCTATATCAAAGCAAGAAATTTGCAAGGTCTGTGCACCGGATACTTTACGCTTGATTGTCAGATATCATTGTTATTTTACGTCGTACGATAAAAATATACAACGCATCGTTCAAAGTGCAACGATGGGCGTGCAAGATGCACGTATCGGTTAAAATTATTTAAACACCACTGACAAGTTTCGAATATTCAACATATTCATCTGCATCTATGCTATCGTACTTTCCAACGTAACAGGAAATTCGGCATTTTTCGCAATAACCATAGCGGAGTTTTTATTTAAATGTTGAAGTTATTAGACGTATGTGAATACAAAGGAACGCGTGGATAAATTGTAAGGCAGAAAATATATATTTCGAATACTAAAGTGTAAATACAAAGTTGAGAATATAATTGAGCTGATCCAGATCCGCACGCTAGCAGTGTATCGCTGAAAAACCCTGAAGGCAACGTTGCGTGTGTACCGTTTATGGTTTGCCTTCGACGCGGTCTTTTGTCTATGCGCTGTCGATGGCTTCGGTGCTTGAGGAAACTAAAGATCGGATGTAGAGTTTTCTTCGAAGTGGTGACCACTTGGACATTAAACAACAAATTTTTATTGCTTTAATAGCATCGTCTTATCAAGCGTAAAAAAAAGCTATACAATTTTTATTCCAACCATTTGTTACCCTAAGCCTAATTTACTACAGTTTTAAAGATACGCAGGGAAATAGAGTAACACCTATCTCCGTCCAACCGCTGTTCCTACCCCGAAGAATCGACAATGAGCAAGAGAAGAATTGCCCTACAAGCCTGCGTAGTTTCAAAGAAATCAGAATTACCGAAGTTCCCTTGTTAGTTACCAGAGAAGAGATAGCTCTGACGCAGACACGAACATCATTCGTGTAGATACATCGCGTTACTTTCGAGAAACGATGGAGATTTTGGTTCTATCAATTCGTCCCGACGTGTACGCGTACTTGCGTATGTATAATTTTATTTTATCCGTTGTTAATCCACTATTGAAAGCATTTTCTGACGATACTCGAATTCATTCGACAGCTAAAACTCCAACTTTCTGAAAACTATCAGCCAACCACCAAACTACGCGTCTCGTTTTGCAGCGAGAAACGTGACTAAAACAGGCAACTAATTAGCGATCCGTAGATCGGTGTGCACCAGCTCGGTCGGCACACGTCAACCATACGCGTAGTTGCTGCTCTTCGCAAAACCGCTGTCGTACCGCAGCTTGATTTCGTAGACGACGATGTGAAAAGGGCGTTCAAGAATTACGTCATGGTTTCGGATGATTTCGCAGATGATTCGACGCTTTTTGAATCGGACGACGCCTTTTTCTATTAAAAAAAGATATCGCAAAAATGACCCCGACCTTGAATATGACCAAAGTCGAAGTTTCTTCTCGTCGAATCGCGCGGTACTCGTTACGAGGAACAAAAAGGTCAAAAGTATCATGGGTCGCAAACGAACCATTGACTCCTACATTGACGTTCTTCACGATATGTCTATATTTCGCTAAAGCTAGCTGTCAAAATATCGCGTTATTTTTAAAAATAAAAAAGGAAAGAGAAGTTTGCATCCTCGTTTCAACATTGGCATATTTGCTATACCGTAATACTCTACGTTTCTCCCGTTTCACCGGTCAGCTTTACGTATAGGCGACCTTGTACGTACCGTGTAAATCACTTTGACTATTAGAGAATTAGAAGAATTATCAATTGTAGTCGTTCAAGGCTACCAAAAAATAATCCAGTCGTTGTTTGATTCATCGCTGCGCGAATGGTTTCTGAGCGATCTCTTTGTTCCTCCGCGATTATGACGAGAACAAAGTATCCGTATGTCCATACGAAGACAACGATAGAAAGATCTGCGAATGGCAATCGAACAAAGTAGAAAGAAACTGCGCGCGACAAAAGTACGCAGGCCTGTACGATGGTTAAAAAGATAGTTAGACACGATGGAAGGAAATGGGCGAAATTAGATGGAATCTAATGAAACGCGATCGCGAATAAATTCGTCGGAAACAAAGGTCAGATCGATATTTTCGAAAGTTGGAAACTGATCGTGGACGAACGACCGTATCGCGAACCGAATTCTCGTGCAGTCTAGTTGTACAGTTGCATCGTAACGAAACCACGATGCAAGATTTATCGTCGAACATTCATTTCGGCCACTTGTACCGCGTTCGGTAATATCCGGCTGGAACGTTTCCGGAATGAAATGAGAAATTTCCGCCTCGGCTCGACGGAAAATGATTATCGATTAGCATCCACTGGTTAAAATACTGACTGTTCGTTCGTCCATCCATCCGTCCGCTTGTTTGTTCGTTCGTGCAGCTTTGCAGGGAGAAGCAATAAATAATAACGAAAAGAAGAAAAAGGAAAGATGCTTTAAGATAGGCTTTTTAAGAAGGTAGAACCATCGGTTTTGACAATTATTCGAAAGAATTTGTGATTTTACATAGCGATGAAAAGTTTGTGGCAGACGGTCGCGACAACGGACCGTTTTCCAGTGTTTATTTCCGGACGCGATCGTTTATTTGTTTAAATTGTACATTCGACGCAGTGGTAGACGAGATGCTTAAAAATACGAATCGTGGTAGCTCATTCGACCACGTTGATTGTATTTTCGTTCGTTCGTTTTTAACTGTCGAGGTTGACTGATAGGAGAACGAGTGGATGAGTTTGTAATAGAGAAATATATTGAAATAAATAAAGCTATAAGTATATGATATATACTGATCCAGATCCTCGCTATTATAGTGTTACAATACGATAGAAGAAGCGACAGAGAGCACGTTCATATATTTCTAGGAAACGATATTACCAAAAAGTTAATCTTGCAACTCCAGCTTGCAAGGCTGCAAGGAACAGCAATAGAAATCTACTTATGGCTCTTTTCTTTCTGAACATTGTAATTCAAAACAAAATTTATATCCAAGAGCACAATAATATGGACCTCTCCTTTTCGAATTTTTTTCTTCCTCTAAATTCTGTTCTCTTCGTAACAGCGGTCTCCAGGTCACGGGCATACGAAAGAAAAGGTGTAGAGTTTTTCTTCGAGTAATTACTTCAACGTTAATTATTTTGAGTCAATTTCCGGGCTTATTAGCGACTGGATTTGGTAGAACGAGCTTTTCTCACTGGGAACGCGAGGGACGATGACGGACCTCTATAGTTTCAGGTGCATTCCGAAGCACCAGATACGCTACAAATAAATCTAGTCGCAGAAGTGTCGACCGAAAATCGATCGGAATTCGGACCCGCGAACCTTCGGGCACGAATCCGCGTCTATCAAGTTAACCCCCAATTTCCTTCGGTTTGCTTACTTGTCTTTGCAAGATATTACGCGAAATAAATTAATCGGTGAAATTTCATGAAGGTTTATAAGAATTCGATAGTTGTATCGTCGAGTCGGAGGGGAAAGAAACTAAGCGAAACGCAAGAGATTGGAGAAAAGATAAGGAAACTCGGGGAACTGGAAGGACGAAACTTGTTCCGGGAGTAAATCCTTAGAAACGGCGAGGATGCGCCGACTACGGCCACGACCACGACCACACCCTGCCATTCGATACGCATACACGCGCTCCACTCGTAAACTAGTCTAATTTTCCTAGTTCGCTCGCCACGCATGTTTATTTTCTCCCCTTTTCCTCTTTCCGTTTCCCTGTTTTTCGTTTATTCCAATAACGTAAGAGATATTCGACGACCATCTTCTCGCGCTTAAACGGTACGTGATACGTATAACGTGGCGAGTAGAACAGAATTAGCGGGCCTGGTCGTTATTTGAAATAAAGTAATTTGTAAAGCGATCGTTTCGATGATACCTCGTATCGGTCGGAGTTTATGATATACAGGGTGTACGCAGGGTGAATGTCATTACTACTTTTCAGATTTCCGATAATCTGATGGAAGAACGTTTCTGTAAAAACGAAAAGGAAATGAAAAGCAATCGAAGAACGACATGCAAAGTTGCGTGTATAGAATCAGACGTTGCGTTCAGACGGCCGAAAATCAATCTGTCTGCCACGAAAAGTAATTCCTCGAATGAGTCACGCTCGTAGGCTACATACAGCGACCCCTAAAAATATTCCTACACTACGGTATGACTAACATTATGGTTCGATATTTCGGTTGTTTATACAGCGATCGTCCGGGTTATATTTTTAATAACGCGTCATTTATTAATATTAGCAAAAGCGTGTAATTTAATTATTAAAAATTCACATAATTTGAATTGAAAAATTGCCGAAGAAAATGGTGTCGTATATCCAGCTCGTAAAAACATTCGAACACGTCTTACGTTTTTCTGTTCTCTATCTGTTTCTGCTAATCCTATGTTCCAAGAAGGCAGAGAAGACGTGCGTTTATGAATAGCATTTAGAGTTGCATTAGACATCCATGACTTCTCGCTACTCCTCAGTAGCAAATGCGACTTCGTCCAAAATGAGTCGCAAAGGAAAAATACGACGGTCGATATGCGGCAACTTGTAATTTTCCACCGGCGAAAGGGAGAAACCTATCGTGAAATTGGTGCTGCGCTTCGTGTAATCCCAAGTTGCGGACATCATTCGACGACTTCATTCCGAAAATTGCGTCCAATCTATCGCGCAAACTGGAAGATCGAGTCTTTCAAGTACGAAAAACAGAATTATGCGAAAAGTGAAAGAAAATCTGCAAACATCTGTGTTCTAGAAACAGTTAGTTATTAGAAAAAAGCTGGAAAAACGATCAGGCAAACTGGTTACAACGGAAGAGTAGCTAGAAAACAATCGTTTATCGATAAGACGAACGGGAAGAAACGATTTTGCAAAGAAGCTTATTTCTAAAGATGAGTCATGATGGAAAAACGTAATATTTTCAAATTCAATCTCTACGATTCCGACGAAAGGACTTTGGCGAAGCGAAAACAGAATAAAGAATCCATTTCAAGAATACAAGATGTACGACGAAGCAAGGGCGAGCGAACGTAATGGTCTGAGGCTGAATTTTCTCGTACGAAATTGGAAACTTGGTGCTCGTTGACAACATTACGGATAAAAATCTTTACTTCAACGTATTTAAAAGCAATTTAGTTAAAAATTTATTTAGGAAACGGGGATTAATAATAGTCGCAAGTTTCGTCGGGACAACGACCCCGAGCATAAGGCACAGCGTTTATTATATAAATGCTCCAAAATTCTTCGTCTTTGTCAGGATCGTCGGACTTTAATCCAGAATCGAGACGAATTACACGGGAAAATTCAGGAAACTTCACATTGAACGAGCGTGTATATCCGTAGAATATCTTTAAAAAATTTTAAATGGTACGTCAAACAGATTAAAACGTGTTCTAAAACAAACTGTAAGAATTTCCTCACGTAGTCGTTTTATAGCACTAAATTATGTTAATAAATGATAAAAATAAACGGTATCCGAATTATATGTTTTTATTAATATTAATACGACCTATAATTAAAAAAATAATTGGGACAACTGCTTTATAAACAACCGATATATCGAGCCATAAAGTCATACCGTATTGTCTGAATATTTTTGGGTGTCACAACCCATCGAGTACAAACGCGTCGACGTTCTATTCCAGCGAACGCGAACTTTTGATATCAACTTCAATGTCGACTGTTTGTTTCTCGATGGGTGGATAAGTATCGGTGACTTCTAACTCAAACGCGCAATTTCGTAGAAAACCGTGACAACGCGTAGGACCTGGATGTGACCTACTTTTCTTCGGTTTGCGACGTTTAACGAAAGTCTATAAAAAACATTCTAGAATCTCTCGATAGTTCTATCGTAGAGACCGACTTGGCCTAAATTCAATTTCAGCCAACTTTATGCAAACAGCGCGCATCTCTAATGGTGGCGACCGCAGTTGGCGAGCTGCGATTCTGCAAACTGCAAACAATCGCGAGCGACAGATCTATTCGAGGGATAACTCGTACGAGGTGGTGCGCGTTTACTGTTTACGCGACCAGCATGCTCGGGTACCTACTTACTATCCTCGGACGCGCGTCGTTGTATCTCAACGGACTGGTGGAATCGATGTAAACTTTTCTCTGGAAGTAACCACCGCGAACAGATTAATCGTTCGCGACAAGCTAGCTGGCTCTCCTCGTAGTTTCGAGAACATAATCACCAGCCACGTATCCAGGCAACGCGACATTTATGGCTTAAGGTAAACCCCACGATCTTCCAACGTATACAGCTTTCCAAGATCTGTATCGCGTCGCTGGAACATCTAGTACTCCAGTGTTCTGATAGGTCGTGGAAGAAAAGGATCGCCTTCGAACAAGAGGGAGGAAATTAACATTTAACAGAGATTCTCTGATATACGTTAATTACGTACGTAATTTCCTTAATTCCCCTTACTCTTCTCAATTATGCCCAATGTATAATGTTTATACTGTCGACGAAACAAATTAACAATGTGCACGTAAAACACGTATGTACATCCTACACTCGCGCGTTATATGAAATGCAAAAGAATTATCGCTATCATTCGCATAGGCGTTTTCATTTTATCATTTGGAAAGCATCGTTAGAGTTCATTTTTGCGGATGACGTGTCGCTGTTCTAGGGAGCCGACGCGACGCGACGCGACGATGCGTATCTTCGTGTACCTTTTATTCCTCTTAGTCGAAACGATTGCAGAGCGTATTGAAAACTTCCGAAATCGCAGAAGTAACAGGGAAAATAATGGCGAATGATAAAGCGCGTATAAAAAGATGGAAGAATGGCAAGGGTTGAACGAGCCACACGTGACTCATGGAAGCTTCAGCAGAAAGCCGATTGAGCGAGTTGTTCGTCCCGATACGTCCAGGAGTTGTGTAGACCGCGCTAGTCGTCAACTCCGACGGAGGAATCTAATTTTACAACGACCTATATTTAGCTGAAATTTATTCCAGCAACGGCGTGCACCGGGTCACCGGACTTCTATTTTACCAATGCGATATCTCCACCGTCGGCCTAACTCGAGGGCGAGCACACTTTTCTTACCGTTACTTTTGTTAACTATGTAGTACGTACTACTTTTATTTTTCCTATACACTTCGATACGGGTAGTCGTTACGTACGCCATAAAGTTAGAGTCTCTAGCAAGTTTACTTAATCGTACGCGTGGAAAACTTAGAATCGTGATTTTCATAAATTTGATAATTCGTCAAATCGTTTATCAACGATAAGTTACGAATCGTTCGTTTTTCGGATATTGTGACGTACCCAGGAAGCTAGAGAATCCCAACACGTAACAACGTAGGCGCCTATAACACGTAATCGTAGGCTCGTTGTACCCAGTCGTCTGACAATAGAATCAAGCGTCGCGACTTCCTGGGTTAAATGCATTCTTGCACAGACGATTACCGTTGTCAATAAGACCTGGACCTTTTAATTTACCGTTAAGTCGAACTGGGTGACTAATCGTTAGAGTATATCGAGTCACCGGCCTCTGAAAGTCAAGTGTCTTGTCATCGTTCTCGCGATGAAATTGACGTATGAATTCGTTCGCTTCGTCGCTGCTCCGACCAATTTTCAATTAACGTTAATTCGCTCGATCAAATGAAAAATACCAGATATATGCTATACTTGCTGCGATATAAATTACAGTACTCGTGTTCGTCTTTTCAAAGAGAATCTTTAGAAGCGATCTACTCTTTCAAACAAACGAAAATATTACATAATTTTTGCGCATAAGTTGTTCGTCAAATTATTCGTAAGAAGTTCGTGGGAAGACCGAGTCCTGTAGGCAACACCGAGTTAGGCGAGAATAATACAATTTTCAACGTAACATCGATCTACTGTCCGGTGCTTTTGATAAATCTCTTCAACTTACTGAATTTCTCGGTACCGAACAATTAAACTCTGCGAACTCGTTGATGTGAAACGAATGAACAAATACATTCCACGAACAACTTCGTGTCAATAAAAGATTGTTTTCCTCGTACGAAAATTTCGTCAAACGAGTAAACGAATGAGTCATCTTTAATCGGATTTATTCGAAGAGAAAGGTATCTCCACTTTAGGAAACGCGTGCTCGTTAAAAAGGATCTTTAGAGGAAAGAACTCGACGACGCGTCACGGTTTCTACGACCAGATTCTATTTAATTAACGTAGCTCGTAAGCGATTCCTTGGTCAAACTCGAATCGTTCTAAAACTGTTTCACTCGTGTTAAAGAACGTTCGAGAAAAATCGCGATAGATTCAACGCTTGAAGCAAAGAGATCGATTCGATTTGAAATTGCCAGATATATCCTATCCTAGCTAACTTGTAGATCGTTAGAAAATAGAAATTCCCGAAGGATATAATGAAAATCACTGCTAACGATCTAGAGACCGAAGAGGAGTTTGCCCTAAGAACAAATTTCCCGGCGTCAATTAATCGCGCAAATTAGTTACGACACGTTTTCAGCAACGACCAATCGCCATGGAATTTGATGATCTCGGTTAAGATCCAATCGAGTGTAAAACTTTGTGAGTTTTCTTCCCGTTAATCTGTTTGTCGCGTTACGGTTACGCTATTCGGTTTTTTCCTCTAGATACAAGTTATAACGAAGTACAAAGGCCTCGATTGTTTTTTAAGGGACCGTTCTTTTCGACGTATCTAAGAGGTCGTGCGAACGTCAAGTGCGTTTATTAGCCGCGCGATACAACTTTTACGAGCGTTACCTAAAAACGTAAAGTCTCGTGGACTCGCACAATGCAATGCCTTGTTCCCGGAGCAATCTCTTTTCACGAACATGGACTTTTCTGCCACTTGAGAATCATTTGGAACTTTTTCGTACCGTTTTTCGGAACGTGCAAACAGTCATCGACGATGGATCGGCTAGCCCTCTACGTATTAACGAAAGTCGCTCAACGTTACAACTACCTACGATACTCTGGTATGTTGAAAATAAATAGACACGTGCAATTATCTTAAATACTCGATGGTAACCAACGCTAATTCTGCCAAAAGTACAGATGCGTGTTTTTTCACAATTATAAGAACGAGATTCGTTCCAAGTCGGAATCTTGCTCTCAGGCTTGCAGAATCGAACCTTTACGGATTGAATCGTTATTATTCGCAACACCGTTACACGTAGCACTGATTCACTCGACATTGCTTCTTCTAACGTTATTCCAGGCTTCCAGGAAAGAGCCGTGTCCAGAAGGAAAACGGAGGAAGGAAAGGAATTCTTTCCCGGAAGCCTCGAACGGCGTTAGAAGAAGCAGCGTCAAATGTATCGGTGCTAAGCGTACGTTGCGTAATTTATTTCGTTAATTGCCTCTGTAGGTTTCGGTGCAAAAAATAAAATTCTTGAATTTGCTACTAGCGTATACAGATATACGTACATACGCCGTTATCGATCCTCACAGCAGGGAAAGCATCGGTTTCTCGAGCATTCGTTAAGGATGCTGTTATTTCGTGACTAATAAATTCCTTACTCATCGTGGCTGCGTTACGTACAAGATACGATGAAATTCTACAAGAAGAAAGAAACGAAACCGCCGTAAGTACACACATCCGCGAATAATTGCGAGCATGGGCTGGTCAACGATGAATCAGAAAACATCCGGTTTCCTTCATTTATACTTAAATCGCTTCAACCTTATATTCCGCTCTCTTCTACAAACGACAAATGCAATAAGGAAGTAGTCGCTCCGGATTACAATCGCAGTTTCTTCCCGTTTCATCGTATTCTTCAGCGAGCATACGTTCATTTCGAGTAGCCCATACGTATTCCTAATCGCGCGACGTAGACGAGCGATATCGGGTGTAAAAATTTTCACAAATATCGTTAACGTATCATAACTGAAAATGAAATCGTGGCAGACCATATTCCTAGCAGGTTTATTTTCGACGTGGCAACGTTATTTTACCACGAGTATTTAACCGTCGAGCGAAAAAAGAGAGTCATAGCGAAAGATTTTACAGCTGCTATTCATTGTTTTGCTATTCTCCGGCCCCGTAAGGTATTCCTGTGAAGGGTGACTTAAACGAATTTATGCTCGAGCCTGAAAAGACCGCTCCCACGCTGTGACAACTTCACGGCCCGTTTTCATCCGCTGCGCCGTGTAAATATTTGTTACGCTGAACGCGATGCGAACCACGAGCAAAGAATGGGTCAACGAAATAACGTATAGCCATTGAACACGTTGCTACATGTACAGGCTAGAAAAGAGGAATAGGAGCGAAGGAGAGCGAACGTTAGAGGAAACGAACAAAAAGAGTGCGTTCGGTATAGTAACAGAAACGGCTAAAATGCAAAGAGGGAAAGAAGCTTGTGATGAAAAAGAGAAAGAGGAAAGAAAGGGAAACGACATCGAGAGCGAGAT
Organism: Bombus fervidus; assembly: GCF_041682495.2. Classification (NCBI taxonomy): domain Eukaryota; kingdom Metazoa; phylum Arthropoda; class Insecta; order Hymenoptera; family Apidae; genus Bombus; species Bombus fervidus. The sequence goes on from NC_091521.1 coordinate 18,105,865, forward strand.
AGAACAAAGGGCGTAGTCGCACCCTCGATTCACGACAGTCGGTTCGTCCACAGGCGTCCGTTCAAAAAAAGAATAAACAATAGCTACAGGATTAATATTAAACGCTTAACGTTACAACGATGAAGAAATTCGTGTATGGGATTGTTAATATTCGACGCGAAACCAAAATTTAATAATTTTATTTATCTTCCTCGATCCTCTCAAAAATCTTGTTATTCTTTGTTGATTTCAAGAATCGTTCGAAACTGTCTGAAAAATAATTTGTACCTATTGATCACCAAATATCCTGATTTATGAGAGTGAACATTTTATTCGTACGACGAGTAACAAGCGAACATAGACAAAGTAATTGTTATTCACGAATGACGAATAACGTTATTTATTCGCAAAATTAATTCGGCTTCGTCGTTTTAGGAATACCGGTACAACACGAAGACCGAGGAATACATATGCGAATAATTAACAACAGATAGCAAGTTTTATATAAAGAACAATAGCGAGATTCGCGGATAAAACTACTCGAACGATGCCAATGAAAAACGTATTCGACTTTCTACGTTACCAATAGCAACGAATTAATTTATTCGTTTTATCCTACAAGAAACGATGTATGTAATTATTGCTCGAACATCTGCGCGCGATACTCCGCGACGATCTATGGCATGTGGCATATGTGTATTATCAACACAAGCGTCGAGCGCGTATATCGCTGCGGCGCCGTTACGCGATTGGCGCAGACGATGGATGTGCCCGTGTGATTCGGGTTTAAGGCTGCTTCAGGCACAGCCGCGCCGAACCTACCGAGCAAACCCGACCTTAAGACAAAAAAGAAAAAAAAAAAAGATTTCGAAACATTTAAAAACTGAGAGTCAAATGTAGAAGCTAGAAAATGTAACAGCTTTTATCCCCCACTTGGGAAATATTTTATCGCATAGATATTTCGAGTTTTAAAAAAGAATTGAAATCTGTTTGCCACGTAGATCAATAATAGAAGAAATTAAATTCCAGCAGACTGTAATTTCGTAATAAAATACAAAATAACGATCAAACCGTCGAACAAACCAAAACTCTGTCGACTACTCGGATGATACTCTACGTAGGTACGTATGTACGTATGTACGTAATACAATATATTCGAAGATGGAAACGAGTACTAGAATACCCCGTTAAGATACTCGATACGCGGATCGTTAGTAGCATATTAATCTACGTACGAATGAATGTCGAGTCGTAACGCGGCCAAGTAGAAATTTGCCAAAAAAAAAAAAAAAAAAGAAAAAAAAATTGAAAATGTTGAGGAAGCGATAGCAAAGAAGAGAGTCCCTCGGAATTTCCATAAAACGGCAGGACAATTTTTCAAAGTGAATGAAAATTTCTAGTAGCGGAAAAAGCCGGGATTCGGCTTGTTCGGTTTTAGCAGTGACGAACGAGTAGCGACGAAGTTTCGCATTGGAAGCTTGCAAACTGATTTCCATAGAAATTCGATTTCACCATAGGCAATGGCACACGCTATCTGCAAACTTTAAATTCGCAACTGAAAATCTGTTTTTTTTTTTCGCGAAAACAAACGAAACGCGCGTACGTACAAACGTTAAAACCACGAAAATTAAAAATACACATATACGAGTCGGTACATCCAACCAAAAACGCTTTTGTCATCGCGACGTTTTCCTGTCTGACTAATCCTTGGTACTTTATCTCGGAATGACTAATAAGAAGTTTCATCGTTAATTGAGACGCACAGCTGCGCCAAACGAATCGTCTTTCTTCTTTGGATAAAATAAACCGTAAGAATAATTACCGCCAGTAATTAGCATAAATGTTTCCGGGCAAACGAATCGCAACAGGGCTGCAAGGTTTTGTCGAAATTGTCGAATCTAAACCTAAACGCAGATTTCATTTTTCTAACGAAGCGTCGAACGTGCGACTGCAAAAAAATACCTGTCGCTAAATCATTCGATATAGGTAGACAGTTTGTTAGAGAAATAACCAGAGACACGCGCGTATTCGAGAATTAACAAGGCATTTTTTTGTTATATAGACGTATAGAAGCAAGGTGATCGATTTTTCTCGAGTTTTTGTAGCTGGCAGAGTCTATCGATGGGTGGAGTTGGCTCGCCACATGTGTTACTAATTACGCCAGACTGGCCGTTTCGCACGGATCCAATATAGAGATCCAGAGCTATTCTTCGATTCTCCGTTCGCCACCGAGTCACGCATCGCTGTATCTCGATCTTGCGCACGATTTATCGATTGTGAAACGGCGAGACGACGCGTTTCTGGAATCTTGGAAACCGATCACGAAGTCAACGTTGCGTCGCAACGCGACAGAAATCTCTCCGACGTCTTTCGCCGGTTATATAACGCGCTAAAACGACGTTTACGCAGGATTCTACTCGTTATCGTTTCCTATGCGAAAACAATACCTACGAATCGAGCGCGATCTACTACTCTACTACGTAAACGAATAACGGACAATATTTTTCATCGGTGTACCTACTACGATTTATTCGAGGGAAAATTTTTAAGCGCGTAAATTACGGCCAGCGGCGGTAGTACAAGCGTGAAAGTGTCGCGCAAACTATACGAATTACAGTCGCTGAAGGAAATTGTATCAAGCTTTCAGGGTCGACCGTAATTACGGGGGAACTTTGTTTCATTAGAAGCAGCTCGATCCCACATTCACCGTAATTGTACGTCGCCTGAACCATTTTCGTTTTTAATTTCAACAACGAATATTTTGTATACTACCCGTAAAAAAGCGAACAAATAGGAACGTGTAATAGAAACGGAAAAGCAAACCTAAGGGAATTCTAATATCGATAAATAATACAGTTTTTCTATGTATCTTGGTCATTTGCGAATGTACACGAACGCGACGACAACGTATTTAAACAAGTTTGTCAATAAAATGCTAGTTATCAATGACGTTAGAAACGATAGAACGGAACAAACTTTGCAGCTGTTTACCCGTTCGGCTGGATGTTCAATTACGATCAAGCGTATTTAACATGAGATATCGATTTACAAGAAAATAAGCATGTCCGAGTGAAAGAGCAGCGACCTAAAGTCGTTTTCTTTGCTGCTTTTCCCCTAGAGACTTTCCCCAACGCCACGCTCGCTCGTCAGGCTCAAAGTGGACGGAACAAAACGAAATGACGCGACGACACACACGTGCCCTCTCTTGATTAGCGTCTAGACGCGTTGCTTGCGTACAGACCAACGTAACCTACATACACTGTCACCCGTCGGTTTAGTATCCGGACACTTTGCTCGATTTTTAGTACGTAATAGGACGCAAACACCGGATTCAAACGCAAAAATTAACGACAAATCGGCCGTCTATAATGACAATTTTACTCGACATCGTGACTTTTGCAGCGCGGCAGGTTAACATATTCGAAGATGTTACTAGCCGAGGATACGTTTCGAAGGCGAGTTACTCGTTGACCAAACGCGTACGCACATGCTTATACAGAGGGCACAAGTGCGTGTGTCACATCTTGACACACAGCCGAAGCATTCTGTATACGCGCCGGCGCTTCCTGCAGTTAACGACCTCGATTGCATATAAATGCCTGGCTTAATGGTTTCGAAGTAAGGCCGAAGGCCTCCACTGATAAAATCCACTCTCTCCTAGCGGGATTCACGACGCCCATTAAGCCTCTTTCACACGAGTATCTATCGGACGAGGTCTATGGTTCGCGTGCACGTGCGTTCGTTACGTTATATTATATTATCGCGATGCTATCGTAACGATTGCATCGAAACGACTAACTTATCGCTATATATCATCGCTAGGTTGGTCAACCGTGAAGAAAAGCTGCGGTCGAACGATCGATCTGTAATCTTCCGATCGTTCCTGTCTATGACTTTCGTCGATGATCTTCGTAATCGTGTCACTCGTACAAAGTTGCTATGAAATCGTCGAAGTGGAAGATCAGTCGGTTGTAAAATACTCGATAAATACGATCGGTTGGAAGGTAGGAAGCGAAGGAAAGAAATAGTTACGCAGGAAGGAGGGTTGTGACGACGCAGGCGCTACGTCTGAAAGCTCGCAGTCGATATACGCGACTTTTGGACTGACTGGCTCTTAGTCATCTCGGCGCACATTTGCAAACTGGCTCTGTTCGTGACACACGCATGAAGTAATGCCACGTACACGCGTTCGAGACCGCGCAAAGAAAAGAGTTAAGCGTAAGCTTAAACACGCTACCAGGGTTAAATATATTTTCCGTAATCGCGTTCAAACTTTCTTATACAGCGTGCACCGTCAAACTCGCCTTCAAGCGTTATTTACTTTATCGTTCGTTACGTAAAATGCTATACGCGTTAAATAAGCCTTTACTACCTACGATCGACGCTTCGACGCGTTAAAATACCATCGATTCCTCGATACCGCTATACGCGCGCTAACCAATGTTTAAATATTCGCGCGAGTCGTTTTGCTAAGATACGAACAAGATCGAAGCGCGCGAAGAGTATCGCTCAAACTGCGGATCGGGTGTCCTTGAACGGGCAACATTCGTGGCCCTTAATTTAGTATTCCGTGTGTTCGACTTCCTACGTTTCCCCCGAAACTTCAACCCTCGCTTTTAGCGTTAACAGATCTCGTGCGAAAAAGAAACAAAAATACAGAGCGTCAGCCACGATCCCACGCAAGTGGGACAGCGCCGTTCTGTATTTTTAAAGTAGCTAGAAATGGAAGAAAGTGTCGCAATATGCGTGTATACGTGTTGCATAATTAATTCTTCGCGTATGCATTTTTATCGTCTCATCCAACGTTTTGCATAACGACGTTCTCCTCTTTTTCTGTAAACGGAATCCTATACTTTTTGGTCGACGTAGCTTTTTACCCAGCGCAGAAAATATCAAGATACTTACTTGACGTATCGATAATATTAACTTGCGTTGTAACCAAAAGCGTGGAGTTCCCTTTAAACGCGCGCTACCTAAGGAATTTATTACAAAACGCGTACGAGGCGAACGAGTACCGCGTACTACACTAAGGTAGTAGTGTCGATTACGAGGTACAATAAACACGGATCGAAGCTTCTAATTAGGAATTAATATAACCAATAAATAACGCGCTCGTTTCAAATTCTAATTTCTCGGCTATTCAAATCAACGTGCACGTACTTCCAAGAACCCGAATAAAATTAAACTACTGGCAAAATTTTTCAAACATCACGTTCGAAACATCGTGTTACATACGACGCGAAGATTTATCTTATTCTAATACAAAGGCTACCTACAGTCACGTATAGTGAATCATAAAAATATATGTAAAATGAACAATGTCGGATTTAATTGATTTCTCAAGCTTTTATATCTAGTGGTCGAAGCAAAAGTTGCTGTTTGACGAAATAATCGTTCGTTGAATCAACAAAGGAACAGACAACAGAAGTTAGGCTTTCAAGGTGTATCGTGAAACTTGTTAAAAATTCATCGGACGATGCGACGAATAATTAATCTCTATATTCGATGTCCCCTCTTGAACTGTACGTCATCGCCCACGCTATTGTCTTTATCTTTGCACGAGATCTTTCTTATTCGATTTAATCGAAAATAGTCGATGGATCGTCGAGAGCGACGCAAAGTATGCGTTACCGTATGACGATCTAGGCATCCACTTGGTCCAAAGATCGTATCGGAATAATCTTCTGCCGTAAAACCGTGAGGTAAGGCAACCGTCAACGATCTTAATTCGCTCAACTTTTTCCAAACATTTCGATTATACGAAAAATGATCAATCACGGTAATACGTTATAATAAAACGTTAATACGAAAGCGAATACAAGCAAATGAAATTTGCAACTTTCTAGATAAAAGATACGTCCTACGCGTAAAATAACGAGCTACGTAGAGAAGACGCAACGATGAAAATGGGTACGATTAACCCGTAACTATTAAGATAAGGCGATAGTATCTATCAAAAGACAGCGATATTTTCTTTCGCGTAATTCTCGTTTCGTTTAATTGGGAAAATACTCGGTGCGACGACTGCGTCTCGTGGCGAACCATACCATTTACGTGAGAAAATGACCATCCGTGAACCACTTACGAGTTAATTGTACAAGTAATGGAAAATTGTGTTCAGTCAACTCACCACTTTGTCGTCCGCGTAAATGACGGAAGATCGCGGTGCCCCCGTAGCCATCACAGTGAACAGCACCATCAAAGTCGTTCGAAGCAGTATCATCTTGTAACCACGAATCTTTTCGTCGCAACAGGACCAACCAACACCAATTTTTATTCTCACTTGCACCAATCAACCAACAACAACAAGTACATTCCCTCCGGGCAAAAAGAAACGCGATTTGACGATATACAGCAACTTTCAAATAACGGAACTTCACCACCGAGTTAAAGCCGCACACGCGTTACGATTCTAGAAAATTATCCAAACGAATAAATACAAATGGATGTAAGAATATGGAAGGTGGCATTCGCGTTCCGATAATTAGACTGTGCGCGATACACGTGGAACGAGGTTTTCGCTTCGCGAGGTATCAAAAAAATCAGTTCGCAGACGAGGGAGAAAGGTAACGCCTCAACAAGTTAACGAGAGAGAGCACCGATGGACATGTTCGAAGCGACCTTCTTAGGAGAACAACGATTTACTCAATGCCACTCGATAGATATATGTATGTACACTTTTTTTTCTCCTCTCGCTTGCACGATTTCCCTCTCCCAGTTGGTTCGTAACGTGCCACACTCTTCTTCCGTTCTCGCTTCCTTCGCGCGAATCTGCCTACTTTCGTCAACTTGGCGTTTCTTCGCCGACGCCGACGCCGATGACGACGGATTTCCAGTTCGTTCTTTCCTCCGTGTTCGGACTTTCCAACTACTACCACGTCCATCCGCCGACCTACGACATTTTACACATCCTGTAATATTTACTTCGACAAATATCCGATCGACCCTATCGAGATACCGTATAATAACTGGCAACTTTCTAGCTCCCAACGTTTAATATTTCTTACGCGTTTTAAAAGCATCGAACGATATTCCATTCCGAATGCTTACTCGATATAACGAGGAAAGTCAGAGCTGTTGGTCAAGGCTTTACGTTTTTGTGGTTTGCAGATGATTCGTCGCATTTCGAGAGAAACACGGAAGGAAATTTGATATCACTGCCTACGTACTCATAACCGTTTTCGTTCCTTCGATCGGTTAAGTAATTTCCTTCCTAGATAACAAGGTTCGTTAACTTGGGATTTAAGAATCAAGCGTTTGTCATCTTCGAACCATGCGTGTAAATCGCACTCGCCTTCTATCGCCAAACGGAAAATACTCTCGACCAGATTTAAAAAAAAAAAAAAAAAAAAAAATTCCGTCAAAAACGATCCACGCTTACGTTTGAATTCGTTCGTGGACAAATTTTATCGGCGCGATGTTATCGTCGCAAAGACGGGACTCTAGCGGTCCGTGTACGCTCTACGCCATCAAGAGGGCGCGGATATACATCGAAAATGTAATTCTCAAAAATCCTCGCTAACCATCCCTTTTCTACGAATCCTTTCCTTCTACGACCTGACTTCCGCTATCTTGATATCTATGCAAGGACCTGGGTAGACGCCTTTACGTTACTCTTCACACGCTATAGAGACAAAGATTCAGATCTCAAGTTTCTTCTTGCAGAAATAAAAAATGTCTAATTAAGAATACCAAGAAATATTAGCTGCTCTCTATCTTATTCATAGCGAGACCCATTGCCGAAAATAAAACGTCTGTGTTTCTCGGTATTACGACGTAATAGGCAAACCACTCGATCCAATGTCCGTGCATTATAGTCGATTTCGCGGTATTCTCACGGTCGTAGTGAAAATACACGAACCCGTTGTTCGAACGATAATACGACGAATGCGAGGCGCGAAATCAAAATACAAGTTCTAATTTGCCGATCGAGAAACATGGCGTAGCACGCGAAAACGCGCAAGGGTGAAATGCCATAAATATGATTTAAAAAATCGACGCGAATCGTCGAGAAAAAACGGAAACGAACGGAAGATAAGTTGAGCCAAAGGAATACGAATCGTTATCGTACGGGAATGTGTCAACGCGTTAACGCGGGCTGACCTCGTTTTTCATATCGGTATATCGATAATTAAGCTAATTTTTCAAGTATCGTACATGGTGTCGATGTCGAAGCGAAAAGTTATCGATAGAGAGATGTTTCTAGTTTTAATCTCCACGTCGATCAGACGGTACATAGATCGGAAACTCGATACTACGAAGAGTAACGGAGAAAAAGACGGGACGATAGATAACGCGTTAATAAGATACGTAAGCGTAGCAAGTATCGATACTTACTTTTCAAATCGGCGATCGGTAAGACAGTTGAAATATCATAAAAGAAGCGTAGAACATTTCCGGTTTGATGCAACGTATAGTTTGTGCGTTTCCACGATGTATCATGATTGTGGTTTCTGTGATCCGAAGATGGTTCAAGGTCGATCGAAGAATTCCTCGCACGTTCAAATTTCCGGTATATTCGCGGTGTACCTTCTTTTCTTTTCCTCTCTTTATCCTTCCCCTTTGTTCCGTACAAACTTCTCGTCTCCTTATTGCAACGTGATTCGTCAGAATGCTATCGCAGCCGATGCTCGGTTATCCGTCTTTTGGCTTTTTCCTTCCACCGGTCTATTCGAATTTCTTCCGCGGTCTGCAATGGTTCGCCGTTCGATGCTTTTGGCAACGTCCCTAGAAAAGAGAAAGCGCGTTGCACAAACGACTTTGCTCGACGTTTTGGAAACGCGTCGCATCGCATCGTGTCATCGAACGTACGAGGCCATTCACACGTTTCCTTCGTCGCGGCAAAACATACAAAGAGATAAGAATATAGGAGATACGGTTAGAGACACTAGACACTTACAATGTTTATTCGTTAATGACATTAATGGTAGGAGAAGGGAGCCGATCAAAATGATCGATCGATCCTCGGAGTATCTATGGCCGCCTAGACTCGATGGCTCGAACAAACGTGACTCGCGTTACGATCTTCAAAATTTCCATTTGTATTTATGTTAGTTAGAAAATAGTCGAATGGACATATATATGCGTGTATTTCCTTCCAAATATTCCGAATCAACCACGAGCGATATTTTATATCAAAATCTTATCGAACAATACGATTCTTCATATCGATCGAAGAAAAAGAAACACCAGGGAAATGTACAAAAGAAACGTCGTATTGAAAAGCGGTGAAAATAACGAAACGAGGAGTTGTTAGTTAGACGGTATGCAGGTAGACGTTAATAAAATATTTGCACGATTCCAAACGTTCAAACATTAGATTTCGCTACTATAACGAAAAAGAAGTTTCGCTATATTTTTCTTTTTTGGAAAAGCTACACTCGTACTATTTTTCTATCGACCCTTTCGAGTACTTTCTACTTACGTTACTCTTTTCTGTTCCCTTTTTTCGTTTTGCAAATATTAAATTAGTGCCTGTTATTTGCATTCTATCAGAGAAAGATTCCTTAGTTCACCGCGACGTTGCAGTTTCGTGGAAAATCTAAACGAAACGAATAAAGAAGTTAAATATTTGCGACGGTCACCAAAATATTCAAAGGTTACGCTACTCGAAACGATCGCGCGACGAATTATCTTTTCGTATGAAGAGATTCTTTGTTTCAGCAATGTTGCTTGAAAAGACGATAAGAGGTAACGATACAACCGGAGAAAATTATGATAAAACGTCATAGCGTAACTGCTATGATGAATGGATCGGGCATGCTCTCAATTTCTCCCGAGACATTCTACTAAGTGATACGTAAATCGATTTATTTTCATTTAATCGAACCACCGACAATTTCGTAATTTATCGTTTATCGTACAATTCAATTTAATATTCCTTATTTCGTCTCTTTATAATTCGTATTCTCTTTATAATTACAGCGTTAAACGTTATTTCGCGTTTACAGTTTCTAATACACAAAGATAGAACACGAGATTGGTTACTTTTTTAGTAACCGAATGTTCGGAATTTAAGAACTCGATAAGAAAAGATCTCGTGCTATTCGTCTGCGCCAATTTTTATTTTACCTGCAATTTATCATCGACTTTGCTTCCTTCTAACACCGTAGCATACATTGAGAAGCGAAGAAATATTTACATGTATAATAGAAAATAGTATTATATTATATTATAGTCCGGGTAGCATTAATTTCTAATTTTAAAAAGAAACATTTTACCGGTTCTCAATTTCTCAATTTCACGAGGGAACTTTGCGAATTGGCAACGGCAATGGAATTCGTCCAGGAGGTTCATCCTCCTGGTAGACACCATGATCAATTTTTCTTCGCTTCTAGAAGGCTAAAATTAAACTCCAAAAAAACAACGCTTTCTTCGTCGTGTCGGGGTGGTGGTAATACGCTAAAAATTTTTCAAACCCGTGCGTGAATATTTCAATTTTGAATGGACGCTTTGTCGAAAAGAAAATTCCTTTTTTCTAATTTCAACTCGCTTAACGCGAACGTTCTAATCGCGAGTCGAACGAAGGAATCTTCGTTCTAATAAGAAAGTCACGAAAAAGAAGAAACCGATTCAAGTGGTTTATCGTATATGTAGGTAGGTAGATAGAGCTATGCGCGATAAAACGGTAGCCGAAGTTGATTTTGAGCATCGACGGTTGAGCAAACGACTGCAAGCAAGGGAAATATCCCAGCTGGCCAACAATCGAGGAATAACAAATTATTGTTCCATCACTAGCGGCGCGGTAATTATGACACACGGCGTACTATAATTTATAGGTTAACTCGCGAATATTTTAATCTTCGATCGAATCATAGTATGATATTTGAACTTTTAAACAAATCAAGAAACCTATTTGCATTTGAACAAATTCATCGTATCACTGACGCTTAATTAGATTCTAAAAAAGAAAGTTTCTTCGTTGTAAATAATTTTTCTTCGACTAAAATAACCCCAACGACCGAGAAGCGTAAAATTACTAGACGGACAAGCTATTGCTAATGGAGAATGGAGTATAGACAGTGGAGACAGTTGAGCAATTTTTCAGTCGCCCACCAAGCTGGACACTGCACTGTCGCGATAAAATGGAAGCACGTGCGTCACAAAGGATACGATCCCTAGCGTGAGGCTCCAGCAACTCTATCGTAAAGGAAAGAAGATAGAACACAAGTACGTGAAACACGTTCTGTCTCATAAAACGAACAATTTTTCACACTATTGGAACGAGTTAATTTATTTTGGCAACAATTTTTCAATCGCGACAAAGCGCCTCTTCTATGGTTTCCGTGGATACACGTGAACACACTATAGTGTCTGTAGTACTTTCTCATAATCACGCATGATCGAACGAGAGGAAACAGTCAACTCCGACACGTCGTCGAAACTCACGGCCACGATACTTCCAACGACACAAAACGTCGTCCACTATATATATATATGTAATTGTAAGTTGCGAGAAAAAGTACTAGAAAACAACGGATTTTAATATTTACGTTGATATTTACGTTTCGATGATGTCTTCGATCGAGAATTACGTTTATACGGATGAAATTTCTATACTATAGCTTCGATCTCTTACCGAATTAGCGTGAAAATCAATCACCTTTACGATCACGCTAATCGGTTTTACAATTGCGAGTATTAGAACGAAAGGCAGTGTTTACGTGCACCATGGAAAAAACGACGTAAAAAACCCCGTCGCGTACGGTGCGCCGCGTGCCGCGCGACTGACGCTACTTTAGTTCGTGGACCCACCATATTCCCTACCCTCTGCCTTTCTCTCTCCCCCCTCCCCCTTCTCTTTCTCACTCACTATACTCTGCTCTTTACTACCACTCATAAATTCATAAGCATCTGAACACCGATGAATTTCGAGTAACGTCGTATCGATATTACTAAAATTGCACAAGCTAATAATAAACGAACCAAAAATGGCATTTACCAATTTCTTGCAACAACAACAAATTACACGATCAAGAATCAATAATTCGCGGTATATAATCAGCGGTACGCGTACGTACGTTATATTAAATTTAAATTATTTGTTTAAAAATCCTCTGCCTCGTTTAGGTTAGTCAAATCGGCATTCGTACAAATCTGGTTATTTGACTCGAAGTCATTGGAATTGAGTATTTGTAAAGAAACTGCAAGAGGACAAAGTTCGTTAGCGAACCTGTTTATGTGCTTGTTTCCTCCTTTATTGCTTCTCTATATACTTCGAATACACAGATGCTGCGTGAATATACGCGATTCTCAAATTTCACAACACACGACTTCTAACCTAGTAGATAAATAAGGTACATATCTGTTCGAGTCTCTTCGTTCATCGTAAACAATGGCTCAACGCGTTTGAAAATCTATGTCGTCTTCGACTTTTGGAAAAAACAAATTAGAATGAAAAGAAAATTGAATCGCGAAGAAGCTTATTCACCATCGTGTTTCAAGGAGTTGTGTCGTTTACGAAACATTCGCAGAACGAACCATTTGCTGAGAATTTTACAGTTTTGGTACAATTATTCGTCTTTCGAGACGACTTTCCACTTTTTTCGAAATTCCAAGTTACAATCGTTTCCTTGAATCTAGTGATTTCATAGATTTACTTTCTTTTTCTGTTCTATACCATCTTATAACTGTTTTTTGCTACTGTGAATGCCTCTGAATGCGTGGGAATACTGTTTACAGAAACACCGACCGCGTCATCGCTCCTTTCCTTACTGTTAAATCTCTTCCGATGATTTGATCTGCATCTGATCTGTTACCAGTCGTTCCTATGTTTAGTATATTTAGAATATTTATTTTTTTGTCAATGTCTATTTGATATCGTTCGTATAATCGAGCCTTTCCTGTCCTATTACACGTATCATAATACCAATCTCGACAAAGTTGACTGGTTTTGCATTTTTTAAAAACCGATTGATCGAACTTGAACAAAGAATCTGTTTGATATTTAAAGAAATAATTAATAATTCTTTATTTTACCAATATACGTATTAATTTTCAAATAACAATGGAGAAAATAGTACTGCTGTTAAAATTAATCCCCGTCGCTTCCTTCGCTTTGAGACTTGCGTATCTTCTTATTCATTCGACTGAAAATATCCACTATATTTCGAGTGCTCTCATTCCTATTTATACATATACTCACGGACCAATGAATCGTATTATACAAAAGAATAAAAATCCTCGGGTTAACTAACTGACCACTAAACCCCGGGTACCATGGTTACCTACATTCGAGCCTGAAACACCCACACATAGCGATGGTCGTATGTAGCCGTCACGTTCTCTCTAACTTTTTATCCAGTCGTCTTTTTTTCACTTTCAAAGTTTCAGACCTTCGTAGGAACCTTGCGAGTTTGTATTTCACGAGAGCGACGTCATTTTCAGAACCGACTGAAAAATATTTCACATCTTTTGCAGAAACATTGAATTTTATAGCGTGTTGTAGAAAAAGCATCGCATTGTGTTGAGCTTCGTATGGGAAGTACGTTAGACGTGCGTCCTAAAATTAAGTAAAAAAAAAAAGAGACTGTTTTCAAGTTAACAGCTTGTTTCCTACTTATTGCGACAGTTATTTACTTACTTTTGGAGAAATTGCCGGAAATAATCATGTCCATATCTTAACGGCTATGAATTATCGTACGTTCAAACTTTATACTCGAAAATTATATTTTACGACAAGAATTAAATAAAGAATTAAAAAAGAAAAATCTGATTTACATCGATGCGTTTGCTTATCGTTGAAAGTTCGTCCATATTGGTCGTTGTAGATGCGTTGACGCTTTATATGACACACACATTGGTCGAATAAAATTCATTAGAACGTTGAAAATACAAATATGGTCGCAGCAACTGAGAATTGTATTAGTCAAAGGAAAACGGAGAAGAAGAGAGATATAAAGAAGAAAAGAAGACGAAAGAACAAGTGTAGAAACCTAAGCATAGTTAACAATGGTATACGCAACTCAGGGACAGTTGTATCAATATCAATATCTGAGAAGAATAACGTGGGCCAACGACCAGCCGTTTCCCGCAAGATAAAAGCGCGTTAGGCCAAGAGATACGCCATGAATTCATCCTGCCGAAGACGAGTGGGTGTGTTCTACCGGAAATACAACACCGGAACCGCGGCAAATTACAGCGCTAACTCAACGCTCCTCCAATGTTACAATTACAAAATTACTTTTTCGAAAATAAATGTTTGGCGAAAGATTACATTTGCATCCTACGTGGCACGCCAAACTCGTTGTTGTCGCGTCGTATTACGGAAAAAATACTAATCGTAAGAATCGTATGCGATGCGACGCAAAACAGTAAGAAGATACATATAAGGACGAACGATATGTAGCAGATATCTGTGTATCGTGTGAAAAATACGCGCGCGCATGCTATCTTTATTTATACGATAAATTCTTTTATCGATATAATAAAAGTAGCGTATAAATAAAAGAAACGATGATTCGGCCGTGGAAATTTCATATACATACTCGATGTAAAAAAGACGTGTTCTTGTATGTCAAACTTGCATAAAGAGTTGTGAACGATCCAAATAAAGAGAATAAAAACATTGATATAGGAATATCAAAATGATTCATAAACATACGCGGCACGTCGGAAGTCACTGATTGTTTCGAAGGATGGTGACCTCTGTCTCTCTGTCTGCCACAGGTCAATCGCCTTTTTACCAATTAACTTGATCCCTCTGTCGTCGTAAATTAAGCAACAGCTCTTAACTTACTCACCTACTGTATCTAAAAATTCAATTGCCAACTAGAATTGTTTCAAACGTGGTAGCAATTAAGATGTATACGGTATACCTCTCTTTTTGAGTCATCTAATTTATCTTAACACATTTTTAATCCCAAAAACGTAAATATAACATCCGTTCAGATAGATCTTACTTCACAAGATCACTCGAAGGATCCTATCAGATTCTTAATCGATTCTATTCTTTAACATAATACCGCATATCGTGCTGTATGCGTAAAATGCGATGTATCGTGCAATATAGAAATATAAAGCGGATAAAGTAACATAAGAATCGAAAAATCGAATTTCAAGAAGAACGATAATGCTTTCACCCGTATTTCTCAGCTGTTCTAAAATAATTGCGTTTAATAAATCATTAGTAAAATAATGAAAAATACCAAGTGACTATGATCAATAATAGAATATTATATATATATAATGAAATAAAATTGGTAGTTTGGGTTTTGTACGTATGAATGTAGTTTGGCAGCCGGCGCGACGCGATGCAATGCGATATCATTGACTAAATGCAAGATAGACCACGGTCCTATACGTACACAAGTCTGAAAATTCTCGTGGTGGGGATGATCTTACAAATCGTCCACCAGCCGTAGCGCTGCAATCGATTCGTTAAACTTTTGCATTTAGCGCCATCTTCGCCATCCTTACCACCGTAGATAACTAACATAAACTAAACTATTTTTCATAACTTTTTCCAACTTATCTAAAATAAACATATGATATTTCGCGTGGTATAGAGGGATGTTGTTTAAATAAATGTAAATTTACACAATAGAGTAGAGTTCAGCTGCAGACATGGTCGTGTTGCAGATCACAGACACAAGGCGCGCTGTACGACGAAATCTAACGAATCGATCGAAGCGCCTTACTTGGGAAATATTTTCTGCCCGCTAAAAGCCTTACATTCTTACGTGTAACTACAAATGGAGATAGAATAAAAAAAATAAAAAAAAGAGGGCCTTCACGACGCCCCACGAGAATTTCCAGACCTGTATCTACGACTGCGTTGCATCGAGGCGTAATTTGTCCGTTTGGATTATCGATAAATTGCACGGCGAGTTTCCGAGTCAAGCTACCTACTTACCTATATGTACTTGATGTCGTATGAAAGTAGAAAAGGTAAAAAATTCACATTTTTGTGTTTGGAATGTGTGAGATTACATTGTTATCCCAAAGGAATTGCGGTAGTGCGCGATGCTTTCTTAAGTATTATAGAAGCGTACAATTTTATACTTCGTTACGATCATAAGATATCTTGTTACGTACTTTATTTATAATTTATACCAGTTATAATTTATTCAAACCAGTACTATACTGAATCGATAATGTCACAAGTGACACAAAAATCGTACAAGGAAGTCACTGCTTTAATCAATGTGGTCAGAGATGTCATTACAAACGATCCGCATTTTTATTTCTCCAGCCATTAAACAGATCGCAAAATAAAAAATTTGAACTTGCATTGTTCAAGTATGATTAAAATCTCAGATTATAACACACAAACTAGCATTAAAATCGTGTTTGTTACAATTTTTTTACGTTTACGTTTCGTTCTTTACGTTACTTTGTCACTATGCTCGCTTCGTGTATTTGCCCACTGCATGATACGATCCACGTCTGAACTAGATTTTTTTTATTTTGTTTATATATACAGAGCGATTCCACTTTTCGATCAGAATTTGCACAGGTAGTTAAATTTCAATCGATAAATGTTAAACTTTCGTATAAATTAAATTTAAAGTGTTATGTATGCTTTTAGAGGCTTTATGTTACAGATGGTCTAGAAAACAAATTTACCGACAATTTGATACGTACAGTTAAAATTTAGCTAAGTCTGTTATCCATGCTTCTCTATATCTGGATTGTTCTTTCGTATAGTGTATATATTCCGTAAATTTTTTCACGCGTCTTTCGAGAATCGATCGAATGTCTCTTCGATTCTTTAGACGGCGGACGGGAATATTCTTTCTGTTTCAAATTTCAAATTTTTACTCGGAATTAAAAGATCAGCGAAATAGCTTTGTGCTTCTTGAAAGTAGGATTCCGAGGCGAATTCGTAGACTGGACAATTACACGCGATTTCTAATACGTAGTTCATAACTGCTGAGTATTCTTTCGAGATTGCGTTTATTTTTAATTGAAAAATTCCACACGAAGAAAGCCCATCAGGGTCTCTCGCATGATCACCTCCTCGTGATGAAACTTATTCAGAGATCGCGGTATTTCTCAACGTATGATTCCAAGTCTCATAAGATGCGATACCTATCCTTGTCTGTTTTATTAAGTAACCAATTACAAAAATAAAAAATTACATTTATAGGAAATTTAAACGCGCAAAATCGCACAAAATAATAACAGCAAAATATAATGCTTCCTGTAATACTTGACAGGTAAAGCAATTTTCTACTGAAATTCTATTTTTTTAATTATGTTCTCAAAAATATAAATTTGCATAAAAATCCAATAATAAATAACCACGAGGTAACGCGAAAACCCGCGTTTCATATCCAATTCGTTGTATTCATCATTCTCTTCACAAAGTAATTTACACATTATACGTATCCTCTAGTAACTGATCTTTTAATTGAAATAAATTAACATTCAAAATTTATCGGTAAATTAAATTAACAAATAATAAATACGTATGTTACTTTCATTATAACACTCTAATTGGAATCATCTATGTGCGATATAATTAAGGATACATCACGAATCGGTAATTGTAGCGTTAATTGGATAAAAGATGTAATACGATTCGCTCTACGTAGTCGAAAAAGATTTCCAGTATACGAAAATTGACTTACACTGCCTATCTATGCAAATTCATTCGTAATGGGTATGAAACGTCACTCGTTGAAAACCGCAAATGTCCGATATACAAAATACGTTCTACGGTTACCAGTAATCGTAAATGCTCAGAAATACCACGCTAATCCCTCGTCTTTCTTTTTGCCTTTATTTCCTCTTTCGTATTCCGACTCGGTAAACGATACCTCTCACAGCGGGTTGTATTCTAGCAGACCGACTTATAACGATACTATCTTACGACGAGATCTGCTCTCAGCGGGCAAACATACACCTGCAGCTTTTTATGCCTTGCAAATCGATTAGATTCCGTTAGCCTTTTTGGTTATGACGATTGAAAATTTCATTTATTTTAGATCCGATGTAGATCAAATGTGGGAGAATTTTAGTCGACATTAGAATAACAAATAACTATTTGAGATAATATTCTTGTCGGTTATTTTCCAGTTATTCGAAAATATAGAAGGCGATATTTTTAAAACATAACCGCGTCATGCATCGATAATAGTTATATACACTTGTTGAGAAAGCTAAGTCTTTTATCTTTTACCCAGTGAAGAATGTGATAACCATAATGAGTATACAAAGAAAATGCCTGCTACAATACGATAAAGTATAAAGTTCAAGTATATGCACGCAGAGAATTCAAACAGTGTCATCGCGATAACGCAATCTTTAAGTAAAAGGGAACGTCAGGCAAGAAATCCGGAAACTAACCTGCAAATGTTAACGAACTCTGTTTACACGGAATACTAATTTAAGATTCACTCGGAGTTAAGGTACCTGCGGCTAAGCGTAGCATACCTTGGACTTCATTTTCTCGAAACAACCAGCCATGTTATCCTGTTTCTCGATATCTTCTGAATAATCGCAATTAATTGCCAGACGAATTGAATATAACGGTCAATAACGATTCTATACTGAATCCTGTTATTCATGGCGGATTCAAAATGCTCGATTTAACTATTTAAAACGACGAGAAATTCGTCCAGAGCCTGAGAAACATATCGTAGGAAACAAAACATTCTTCGAACGATATAACGGATTAAAACGAATCGCCTGTCCAGTCAAACGTTCAACCGCGTTATTGGGAAGAAATCAACCAAGATGAAATTCGCTTGTCGCCGATTATCGCGTATGTTTCAGCAAATATTTTTCATTACGAAACTATCCAAATCTTCGACTTCTAAACACTTATAAATACATTTTCTTGAAGCTTAAACTCGTCCAGGGAAGAATGTTACGCGAATATTCCAATTACGCCTCGATGTTTTCACGTGGTTGATAATTAGAACGATAAAAAGAAACAAAGTGGGTAATTTTCGTAAACTGTGCGATTAAAATTTCAGAGAAACGAGACGGCGATGCGGAACGTCTCTGATAAAAAGATATCCGGCAGTGCTAGAAACTAGTGTTTCTGACGATCTTTTCCATTCATGTCGCTGAATCAGAAGCGATGATACGCGGCGACATAATGTTGTAGCCGGTTGGGCGCGGACACCCGATATATAAGAGCAAGCCAGTCGGTTGGCGAGCCACAGTGCGGTCCGATGGGATAGGTACAACCGATTCTCTAGTCTAGTAGCGTGTAAGATCCCAACAGGAGAGAACGTGCCAAGTTCCAACGACGCGACGAGCGATGCTGCATTAACCGCGTCCGAAAACGAAGAAACCACCGTAACTTTTCCTTTCTTCGGATAATTATCGCGAAACTGTTCGAACCAACGATTTGCAGTGCCCGTTGCGCGACAATCTTCTCGAATGTTTGCCATTCGATGAACTTTACCATCTGAATACAGCAAAGGTGAGTGTTTTGTACCAAACTGATCTTGATCGATAAGAACATCGAAAGTAATTGATTCGCAATTGAGAAATCGATGTAGATGATCGTTCGTCGCCAGGGAACAAATCTCGTGATTGAAATACGCGTAAAAATCGTAGACATTAAGAGAAGAATAGAAAGAAGAATCTGATATGTAACGATTTTCCCACTTCTCTGTGCGAGCACGTGTACTTACGTAGATCTTCTGTTTCGCGTCTAACAAGCCGGCGAGTTAAAAATCTTCTTTCAAAATTCTTCTTTCAAAGTTAGATAATTCGTTGTGTAACAGCGCGTCATTGTTGTAAATCTTTCGACGAATCTTCCACTTTTCGGTCTTACTATCGGCCACACGTTTCTTAAATTCGCGTAATTTGCCGTTTCAAGCCTATGCAAAAGTTCTTGACGAGATACAACGTTTCTTTCGTTCGTTGAAACGAGAGCGTGGAATATAAAAGTTCGAGAACCGTAACAAGATTCGTTGCACGTCCTTCTAAAAGTCTGGTCCTACTATGCTGAAATAGAAATTTGCAAATTGTATAAATAAAGCGGAAATAACAAAACCGATTACAACAGAATGCTGACTCGCGTTTGCCCTTTAACTCATAAGGATTAGTAAAAAGATTATCGCAAATTGAAACCAATAACAAAGATATTAATACTAATAACGAGTAACGTTATCCGCGGTTGAAGTAAAGATCAACGCTTTAGTCAAGATAATAATCAATAACATAAGAAATTAGATGCAGAAAAGGACTAGACTAGACGATAAAAGAATATTTTAATAACAAAGATAAAATATTCGATAGCGACGAAGCTTTATCTCATCTAATACAAGTCTAATACAATCTAATCTAATAAAAACGAATCGTGCTCTTGCAGTTCGCGAGCAACAGATCGAAACTTTCTGTACACATCGACTTTAGCAAAGCGCAAACAACTACGAGGAATCGACGTGCGAATACGTTTCTTTGAATGTCGATGAGAAATTAACGATCGTTTAGCGGCGATTTCGCAGGTATTTGCAAAGCACGCGTATAATCGCACGTATAATCGTAAATAATTGGACTGTCGATACCGTCTGTGAAAATATTATTCCCATCGTTACAAACAGTGGCAATTGTTACATTCTCATGATGTCCATTCGTAGAATTAGGGACAGCGACGACGGTGTGCACGTGCGACACGAGGAAACGATTTGATGCTTTGGGAAGGGAAGTCTGCTCTCGTAGGAGGGCACCGTGCCAGGAAGCCGATATTGATGTGAACGAGACCCTACGGTACACACTAGTTACTACCTCCTTTTATATTAAGTTAACCCATTAATAATCAACGTTAAGTTTTTATACACGCGGCCGAGGATGTTGCCTCTGTCGATCGGACACAACGATCGATAATTAGAATTTTTCATATCTTCGATCGAATGTCTTTAACGACGTCGATTTTCAAGTTTCGGCGAACGACAAAATTAAGAATTGGATACACGTAGTTACACGTTTACTATAAATGGTCTGAAACATTTAATATTTTATGTTTAACGTGCATACTTGACATTACGGATTTCTAATTCTTTATCGTTAACCGATATCGCTCACTACTCGTATAATTGAATTCAAATACACAGGACGAGCCTAAATAAAACGTTATAGGCTATTTCCTCGGAAGCAACGCAGACGTCGATTTCATTTTTCCTATTTTACTCTTCAATGTTTCTAGGACGATCCTTTGCAAGGAGGCAAACATTTATCTTAAACGATTGCAATAAATTTAATAAAAATTCCTTATCGAAAAAGTACTTCGTCATATGTTTCCAAAGTAAATAGAAACGTAATCTTTCGTTCGGTTATTTTATTTTATTTATTTTACCTAGTTATTTCGTTTCAGGAAAATCACGGGAAAATGTGGCGTTTAGCGTTTCTTGTAATTAGCGCGGTAATGGCTGGGGAATCGGGTCCAGAAATTGAATATCCCGAAACTCCGATAGAATATTCGCCTCTGCCCCAGGAAGAGGATATACCCTCGCCACTCCCGGGAATGTTATATCCACGGGAAAGTGAATCGCGAGAGGTAATTTGAAATTTCTTATTTCTATTATCGGTACACATTGTCGCGTACTTAAACGTGTTGCTTTCACGTTCCAAATTCTAACGATAAAAAAGCTTCAGCTATGATATTAACATGTCGAATCGCTCATTCGATAAGTAGATTATTCGACGATTAAATTTAATAAATTCGTCTCTTATTAAGGTGAAATCTCTAGACGGTATGTGGGATTTTGTCATTTCCCCATCGGGAGACGCGCTAATGGGTTATAGAGAGGCATGGTTTGCCGATGAACTATCAAAGGTATGGTAAAACAAAAAACACATATTTTTCGCTTCTCTTATGGTTAAAGAAAATGTAGCATATTCCTATCGATTTAAAGAAACGAAAGTAACGTTAAAGTAATAGGAAAAGAAAATCGTTTCATAATATCCGTAAGTGGATAGCGGATTCTTATAAAATATAAGAACGTACGAAAAGACGTATAAACAGATGTATATGAAAATACTCAAAGTTCGTCGTAATATTTGATAGACGAAATAAATTTTTATTTACGTTTTAACTCTCTCGTTGTATCGATAGAAATATAAATTTACACGAACATGCGCGATATACCGAGAACGTTAAAGTCATCGATTGCAAATTGCTATGTTAGATCTACTATATACCTAATACCATACACCACATACATATATACATAAATATATCCTATATTATAATCGTCAATTTTTCATTAAATCGTAGTTTTATTTTAGCAAGTATTAAATTACAGAAATTAGATTTCGGAAAGTTTAAAATATAAAACAAGGTACAATTTAAGATGATTCGCAAATAGCGAAAGCGATACATTTTGCTTAATTGTACCTGTTGCATAAACCTGCGGAATCGAAGTTGCGTAAATTATAAGTTTTACGAAATTATACGTTGTCAACGGGGATTCACTTACGTAGGTGTGTATACCGCTTCGTCTAGGTAGGAAATGTGATGCAAATGCCAGTACCTTCGTCGTATAACGACATTACAACCTCCAGGGATTTAAGAGATCACATGGGCAGCGTTTGGTATCAACGATCTTTCTTCGCACCTCCTTCTTGGCGAGAACAAAGAGTCTTTGTCAGATTTGGTTCTGTCAATTACCTCGCGCAAGTGGTAACTATTTTACTATTTTACTATTTTTTACAACAATTTTTTCTACCATTTATGAACGTCGTACGATCGACAGTAATTCTTAAATACAAAGAAGATGTAACGAACGGCAAATCATTAAACTTGAAATTAGTACATACAGTGCCAAACAAAAGTATCGACACAACCCGGATCTTTGTATAAAATTCATCGTAAATCTCTGAAGAATGTCATCTTCTATTTAACTTTGTGGTAAAGTATAACTGTTTAAGATTCTGTAGACTCTAAAGTTTAAGTATACCATGAATCATGAATTTAAAAAATAGTTATGACAAAGAAAGGAAATAAAATACACATAAACATCCATTTTTAACGGAGCAAAAGTGTCGGTACACTTACGATTTTACAGTACAGTTTTATTATTAATATTCGGACGATTCAGACGCTTTCAGACGATTACGCATTGAATGTAGAAATTTCTTCGTGATTTTTCGACCTACTTCGCGCCATTCTTCGAGGAATACTTTCTTCCAGTCTTGCTTTAACGTGATACGATGCGTTACAAATTCTTTTTCCTAATACAGAACAAAGATACACTGTAGAATTTAGATCTGGTATATTAAAAATAATCCACTGTCTAACAGTATAGACTGTACGCTTGAGATGATTATACCGTTAAAAATAATAATCTTGTCCTACATTTTATATTTCCGCGCTTTTCCTTTAAAATATTTAAATAATCACGTTTGTCCAGGATATACGACCTCCTACGTCAAGAAAAGCTCATACAACCCCGTACCATTACCCCATCAGCCCTGTGTTTGATGGCTTGGACAATGTTTTATTCATCTAATTCGGTATTCGGTTTTCGCCATATTAAAACCCGTCCATCACATTGAAAAATATGAAACTTGCTTTCGTCTGAGAACGGTATTTTGTTCCAGAGTGCTATATTTTCGTGTATACATAATTAACAGCAAACTTCGATCGTATGTCTTTTCTTACTTTGCTAATTCATGGTTTTCGTCTTGCAACTCTTGATTCATATCCAGCAGTTCTCAGTGGACTTTGAACTATTACGAGACGTTTTTCCTTAGGTTCGCTTTTTACTATTCCAATTATTCCCGAGGATGTAATCTTAGGTTCTTTTCTCGTTGTATCGACTATCTTTCTTTTTCCTCGGTCCGTAAGCCCCTGGACGTCCGCTTCGTGTGCCACTTGTTACATCTTTTTTGCCAAGGAATCGTTTAATCACACTTCTCACGGTATGCGGTTGGGCACATAAAAATCTCCAGCCGATGGCACGGAGACGCGGAGTTGTCGGCCAACTGCGGCCGACCAAAGGCTTTTATATGCCTAAACCCATAGCGATACTTCGTTTCGAAAGGAATGGTACAACCGAGACGAATAAAACGGGAAAAACTTAGGGCGGCGTTGCCTTGAAAAATAGATTTCTCGTTATTCGCAACGTCCACTTCGAACCTGACAAAGTTCGCAAAGAAACAATAGTTGCCGACATTGTTTGCACGATGGTGGGCAATGTCAATTTTTCTCGTGTTACAGCGGGCCATATTCGAAATTCTCCGACTATTTCTTCGAACTTTGCCAGGCAGCGGTATGTACCGCTGACATTGTCCGGGCTAAACCGACTCCGCATACCCTGCGGACTTCGCCCGCAACGTATAAATACGTATATCGTTTGGTTATACATACATATATATATATTTTCCTTTTGTATTCTAGTGGATAAACGATGATCTGGTAACCAACCATGAAATGGGTCATCTTCCGTTTGAAGCTGAGATATCGTCGTATTTGATTTATGGCGGTAAAAATCGCATAACCGTCGCGGTTGATAATACTTTGCTTCAAACTAGCGTACCACAAGGAAAAATTATCTTCACTCCCGTCGATAACGGAACGATACGCTTGCAAACTTACACTTTCGATTTTTTCAATTATGCTGGCATACACAGGTAAGCGTGGAAAAGTCAGCGTCTATACGATCTTTATATTCTTATATCTCTTTAACATTAACAAGATATATCGAGCGCTTTCCATACTTGAAACAAATCGAATATAGTTTCATTTGTATATAAATAGCAAGGAGTATCGTATATGTATATATGTATGTGTTTTTCCTACTGTAAAATAGCACAAAATATATATGCGTATAACTGATTTATAGCTATAAAATGAAATTTATATTACGTAGTAAAATGGCCTATTTGTTGGCCTTTCAAAAAATCTCGCCTTTCTCGCTGATGCGTAGAAACAACGGTGACGAGATACGTTCATAGAGATACATATTTACGAGACGAACAAAAGCAACGTAACAGAGCGGAATAATTTACGTAGAATAGTTGAAAAATACGCGCGAGCAAATTTACCAGCTTTCACCGCAACGATAAGATATCAGACAGAGTTAATGTAACGTTTCCAAATTACAGACCAGTTTTGCTGCATACAAAACCACGCGTCTACATCGAAGATATTACTGTAAAGACCGGACTAATCGGTGATACTGGTATCGTAAAATACATAATTCAACCGGCAGGCCTGCAGGAGCATGAAATTCCTATCTGTAGAGTAAGCCTGTTCGATGCCAAGGATATTTTAGCTGTACAGGAGCCTATTTACGGACTTTCCGGTACGCTAAAGGTACCATTTCCTAAGCTCTGGTGGCCTAGGGGTATGAATCCTAGTCCTGGATACCTTTACACTCTAAAGGTATGTAACGTATACTCTATCTTTTTCCTCCGTTGTTCTCTCTTATTCCTAAAATAGAAGTAACAAAGTGGTTGAAACGATTCTTACAAATTATTATCTTCTATCTATATTTCAACCAAACTTTGCCCAAGCCTGCAAAATATATTGCAAACGTAACCAGGAATAACATTACGATTCTAAGGTTACATTGTCGGTGGCGAATGACAGCAAAGTGGACGTCTACAGGCTTCCGATTGGCATCAGAACATTGACCTGGACGAATACGAGTTTATTACTTAACGATAAGCCCGTGTACATGCGAGGATTCGGTAGACACGAGGATTCGATTCTGAGAGGACGCGGTCTCGATTTGGTCACCGTTGCTAGGGATCATCAGCTACTACAATGGATCGGTGCTAATGCCTATAGAACCAGTCATTATCCTTACAGCGACGAAGTACTAGATACTGCTGACCGGTAATCCCCATTTTCTACCTTTTATCGTGTAAAAATATCCAATATTATTGACGTATAAATTATGTGTCTTTTTTTTTAAACAGTTTTTAATGTAAAAGAAGAATAATCGCGTATATATTATATGTCATTTGTATAAAAAAATATCACGTAAATCAGAAGAGGTCAGCATACTCTTCTATTCGATTTTACCTTTAACTGCTACGTATATCTTTCACTTTATTTGTTTTCCAAAGGTTAGGCTTTCTCATCATCGGCGAATGTCCTTCGGTAGACACTGAAAATTTTTCACCGATTCTTCTTGCACGTCACAAAGACTCGTTATCGGAGCTCATAAGGAGAGACAAGAATCGACCTTCGGTAATTATGTGGTCCATCGCGAACGAACCCAGGACGCAACTTCCGGAAGCTGGTGAATACTTTAAACAGGTTGCTCATCATACGAAAGCACTCGATCCTACCAGACCAATTACTATTGCCATGGCTCGAGGAGTTCAGGTTACTTTCGCAAACATTTATATCGTATAGTCGTTATCGTTTTCCTTGTAAAATAGAATGTTCCAAAAAACTATGTATCGCATCTTTTCTCTTGACGAAATCTCGACATAAAGTCTAAGTTTTTACGCTCTTCGATGATGAATTTACCTAGTACGTGGTGGCTGAAGAGTGAATGAAAAAAAATTTGTTTTTTCGCAAATTAGACGAACAACTACTGCGATCGTGGAATTTCAATTGTCGAATCGAATTGTATAGAATTGAGTTTGAAATGTTAATACTTTATTCTTCAAAAAAGTGTTCTGTACATTTGTAGCGTAACTAAACGAATTTTCTTCGATATCGAACGATTTTTCTTCAAATACATGCCTTAATTTATAAAAATTAATACATTTGACTCGAATCTTCAATAAAAATCAGATAATTATTTTGTAGGAAGACAAAGCAGGCGAATACCTTGATGTAATTAGCTTTAATCGTTATAACGCTTGGTATAATAACCCAGGTCGGCTCGATACAATAACGACCAGAGTTATAGAAGAGGCTGAAGCGTGGCACAGAAAATATAATAAGCCTGTGCTTATGTCCGAGTATGGGGCTGATACTATGCCTGGATTACACGAGGTAAGTTATCCAGTAATCACATGAAATTCAAACCAAATCAAAAACAGTAGCATCTTTGAATTTTTGTTATGCTTTAGGATTTTCCACGTTGCAAACTTATGACTTAAACATCAGAAGTAATAGTCAATATATACATATATATTAATATTAATGTCGACGATATTTTATTGTCTTTCGGCTAATTACAGGATCTAATTACATCTTTCATTCATATTTAGTTAGTCGAGTTCAGTGTTAATCGTTTTGCTGATGCGTTTCGTATTAAATATTAGGAAACATTTCACTAGGAATAAAATATCGTTTTGAATCTATATATGTATTGTTACAATCTATAAATTATTAACAACTACTTTAGTATAGATAAAATCTTTTAAATCTTAATTAAAAGAGCTCCTTTGGACCGTAGTTCAAATTTATTAACACTGTTCGTTATTTTCCAGTTGCCTGAATATATATGGAGCGAAGAGTATCAGAAAGAAGTATTATCTAAACATTTTGAAGCCTTTGATCAACTAAGAAACGAAGGATTTTTTATTGGAGAATTTATTTGGAATTTTGCCGACTTTCGAACAGCTCAAAGTAAGCAAAAGTATCGAGAAGATAAAAACGATTAAAGCTATTAATTAATATAAACGCTAATAGTTAATAATAAATTTATGTTTATAGCATTCATTCGAGTAGGTGGCAACAAGAAAGGTGTATTTACAAGAGATAGACAACCAAAAATGGCAGCTTATCATGTTCGAAAAAGGTATTATTTTCTTCAAAAGGAATTGGACGGAACAGAAATACCGACAGATCTCGAAGATTATATATCGCTTCACTATTCCTTTCATTCAAGGCTTTAATATCATATCTTTTAGTATTTTGCTATTTTTGTTAATCACTTCTTAAAGAGAACAATTTGTTACTTATCTATATGTAAACATTGTATCAAAATTATTTGCTTCTTTGTTTCTCTTTTAATATGTAATCTTCATCTTTATGAAAATGCTACCATCCCTGAAGTCTAAATATTGCCACCATTATATGAGCATACATCAGTTATTATCATTTTATGTTTAATAAATACAAGTTTTACATTGATTTTTTAATAAATGTTTTTATACAAAATATAACCAGACATTTATGTTATTTTGTATCTATTTATAACAATTTAAAAATTCGTTTGATTAACTATAATTCTATTTAAGCTAATGAAAGAATTTTCTAAAAGAAATATATTACCGATTATATAGATACAAAAGAGAAGAAGTATAAATATATAGAAATATTTTACTGTAATCTCCTTGTACGTGTTCTAATGTGATATAGATCTATATATATATTAACATGATTCATTGTCAACTTCAGGTTCAACAACTTTCAAACAAGCATCTGCCATTTCTACGAATATTGGTTCAGTCATAGCTGAAGCGATAGCTCTTGTTGGATTCTTATCTGTTAAAATTGCACGCATTATATTTCGTACATGCGGATTCTTTAAGCAGTTCTTCAATTCTTCGCTATGATGTAACTGGTTTAACTTTTCAATGGGAACTGTGTCTTCCGTTGGAAATTCGTAATTCGTTTTATTCTTCGTATCTTCTATAACTTTGTTCTCCTGAGACTTTGCTGATTGACAATTATTTAGTTTATGTTCCTTACAGCAACCTATGGAACAACTAATACACACAGTAAACTATTAAACTACAGAATAAAGTTGTCTTTATAAGAAATATAATATTTTTAAATCAAAGAAAGAACTGATGCGATATTAAGGGAATATTTGTACTTTTAATGTACTACTAACAGACAAATATTTCCATATAAAGAAGTTCATCAATATTGATTAAAAGAAATCTGTTCTTATTATTTATTCTGATAAATCTTCGCTAAACATAAACAGAATTTTCTTATCTCAAAACTAAATAAATACAAACTAATAACAAATATTATTACATGTTACTACGCATTATCATATTAAATAATTTATATTTTGATTAAAAGTACAACAATATCATTTACAACATCCCATATACATATGATATACATATGTACGTATTCATATTTTTTAAAATCATTACACATTAAAGCTTATTTAAGATATTGTAAATATGAACATAACCTCTATCATACTTACTAAGCCTCTTCACATACAGGACATTTATACGAACATTTCCTTTTCCCACATATACAACAAATATTTTCCATGATGGTAACCACACCGGTATACCACACAGTTTTAAACAGTTAAATATATCATTTAAATTAATTTCTGATTGCACACTTTATGTATCTACTGTTTGTGATTGTTTACTTTTGACCGTGTGATTATGACAAAAATTGACAACTCGAATGATAAGTTAAATAATATATTTAAAATATGTTGATTCTATCAATCCATCATTGCATCAAATATAAATGACATAATTAAATTGAATATAAATAAAACTTCATAAAATCAATTTCCCGTGGCTTTGCATATTCACCGTTATTTTCTTGTCTGGCATTTAATGTCGAAGTTAACATTCTTGCCATGATCCGTAACTATTTTCATAGAGAGAAGTCAAGACAGAATTCAAACGCGATATTAATATTTATAACGTCATTAAAATTGGACAATTTGCTTAGCATCTAAATAGCTTGATTTTTAACGCGTAATATATCATGTGTTCGAAAATTAACAAGATATCCTATTGTATTAACTACAAGTGCGTTGAACATATAGATTAAAATGGAAATATCAATTTTCCATATTTTTTCAACGATAAATACATACGTATTTATACTAGATACGTTGTTATTGCTATAGAAAAGAATTAAATAAATTCTAATTTCTAAGTTAATCGACACAACGAATGTATAATTTGAAGGATTCAAATACAACAAATGTAGTTTCCTTCGATGAAAAGATTTCAGAAAAAGTCTATCATCGATCAAAAGGTATTTTAAATTGTTTTGGAAAAAAATGTTACATAAAATTATTTTTATTCGTAAGTCCATGTACGAACGTTATTGATTTATTTATTATTTCAGGTCTTACTGACAGCTTACAAAAAGTAGAAAAATTAGAAAATAATAAAGTAAGTTTAATGATAAAATATATTACGTTTTAGGAAATTTTATATTGCATTTTATTTAATAATTTACTTAATAAATGTATTCTTTTAAAATAACAGCATAATGTATATCAATCACCAGAAATAAATATTAGGAATATAAGAAAGATAAAATGTCTACCTATAAAATTTCAAAAACTAATGGTTCCAAGGAAAAATACAAAATTGAGTTATCACTTTATTAGTAAGATTTTATGTCATCTGTCAGTTAATAATTTTATTCTTATTATTATTTATTTTTGAGCCATATTTCCATATATGTAATATACTAAAATAATAATGGGATTTTGCTATAGAAAAGAATAATAATTCATCAAATATATTAAGCGTGCGAAGAAATAGTAATATCAAAGTAGGTATTTTTAGTTTATTCAAAACTAATATCTGCGTGATATAGTGTAAATAAATAAAGAGAATTTTTTTAATGTTACTTTATTAGCATATTAAATAATATTATTACATTAAAATGGTACTATTTGTTATTACCTCGCAGCAGAATATACTCGATGATTCACAAAAGATGGCAGTCCAGTCAGAATTCATACAGGCGTTGACAGAGGAAAAGTATACAGTGGATAAAATAAGATTTGGGAATATAAGTAAAGTTAGCATACTTCTCTTGTATCTCCACTTTTTGCTTTGTTATTATCTCTCTTTTTCAAAAACAAGCCATTTTGTTGAGCTTTTTGAAATGTGTCCGGCGAAAAACAATGAAGATTGATTATATGTGTTTATATAATATTTACAATTAATAATAGAGGAAATTTTGAACAATAGTAAAGAATTTTTTATTACAATTTTTATATTAAAAAATGAAGCACATATGTATATATGAAAAATAAAGTTAACCTAAAATTAAGTATCCGTGTGTATGCTAATATCTTTATTATCCAAAGAAAATAGGAGTTACTTTTACAACATTAAGTAAGCAATAATTACAATCATGCATAGGATATAATAAATATAAACGTTGAAAGATATCTGATAGTGTAATTTCGAACGAAATCAAATATTTTATTACTGCTCAGCTTCTACGTTTACGTTTAGTGTGACACTAGAAATGAGATTGTCACCTTGCTTGAAATCACATTTTGCAACATAATCTCCGGGTTTCATACTGCTGAACCAATCGCTTACATCGCAATCTGAAGCTGCTTGTTCACCCTAGGTAATGAAAATCACATTTTAATATCAATATGTAGCTTAAATTATGTATACGTAATATATGAATATGTAAATTACAAAAGAAGAGGTTCTTATATGTATAACTTGTGCTGATAATTATGTAAATGTATCAAAACATACACAGGTTTTACATTTAATTGCACCGGATATGTTTCGTATAACATATAAGTAATATTTTTATCAATATAATTAATATATATTATTTTATATATAATATGTAATTATTCGACTCAAAAAAAAAAGAGATTTTAAAAAGTCGATGAAATACTTTGTATTATATGTATATAAACTTCTTACCTGTGCGATAGAGCATGAATCATCTTCCGGATCTGGGGTTTCTATCGATGCACAAATGCCATAGTTTTCGAAGTCCTTCATTGGTTTATCAAATTTCTTGTTCTTTTGACTAACTATGTCATCGCCTTTATAGACCGTTATGTCGGCCTGAAATGGAATATCAAAATATTGCTACCTATTGTATTCACAAGTTTTATGAAGAAATTAGAAAATATATTAAATTTTTATAGATAACTATTTAATTTACTTAGGAAGGATGATAGAGAAGGAGGTGACGAAGAGGAGAAGGTAGAGTCTGAAATAGTAAATAATAAGGTTAAAATTAAATAATATCTAAATCAAAATATACCTCTATTTCACCTGGACAATCCTGTTTGACAAGAATCTGTGAAGAAATAAGATTATCCGCTAGGCTGTGACTCCATGAATCGACTAACTCGTTGTCTGGGACATCTACGTAAAAATCGGTAATTGTAACTTTGGGGGCAGCCTAAGAAATATAAAGAAAAAATGACTATTAAAACTATATTATATATTCGATACTGTGGATTTGTATAATTGTTTCAATCTTTACCTTGACATGCGATGATGAAACAATAGACAGAATAACCACTGGTAATAATTTTTCAATCAATAACTTCATGATGACGGCTTTTAACAGAGATCGTTCGACAATTGTTAGTAAAATCTGTATGTTCTCCAAGTGATGTTCGGTTCATATTTAAAGGCATAAACAACCTTCTGTGTACTGTGCTGTCGCTATGATTGGTCGTTTCGAAATAATAGATCATTAACAATCGCATTCTTTTAACATTATAAGTAGATCGAAATAAGTATAATTGTGGTTGCGTGACTTTTTATAGTTTATCAAACACGAAATCGCGGGAAGTAAAACTGAATGCAGAAAAAATATCGTGTGTGATATTGTAGAAAATAAGAAAAACAAACAAGATATCTAAGCATCAATTTTTATGTCTGTTATTTAACGAGATTATCGAGAATAGTCTGTAGGAAATTACGTCTACTTCGTTAGTGTTTCGTTTTTCCTGGTTTCAGATTAAATAACAATGGAGATTTTAGTTCCATTAGATCAAATTCCTATTATAATGTTGACATTTGAAAAAATTGCATTTTACAAATAAAATTTGAGAAAAATCTTTAGATTCGTAAATTGCCTAACTCGATATATCCAAACTTCTCAAAAACGTTTCGCATGCATTAATTTTTTAAATTATTTAAAAGGCTTTAAAGATCATAATTTCAAATAGTCCCGCACTTAGGATTGAGATCTCGATTGAAAATCGACCCATATCGAATATAATCGATACTAATTGATATAGCAAGTGTTCGATACGGAGTTTGTCGCACATGGTTTATTGTGGGCATCGTAGCGCAAATGCGAGTTGCCGAATTAATGGAGTTTGAAGATAACTCCGTTATGTTATAAGACCGATAAGAAATGTTGCATGCTTTTGCGGTGCAATGATTTTGCAGTGGTTCGCTTAACCAGAAGTGGGCATAATCAAATGTAGATGCCGGTTCGTGCAATAACATTGTTTTGTGTTTTCTGAAACGGGGGTGTGACAGTTCTTGTGCATTCCTAGAGTATATATCTTTTTTTCTTTCGAAATGAAACTGAACGTTGCATAATTTTTACCTTCTGCTCGTTCAGTGAACTCAAACAAATCACCGTCGTGAGAAATTTTCAACAGCATATACGTTATATTTGAGATTGTTTATTTTTCTTTAACTGAATCAACAATCCAATTATAGCCGAAAGTACATAAAATTGATCCCAATTACGCGATTTGTATCTTTTTGAAGAATTCGTGCGATATTTTAATATTATGCAGTTTTAAGCGACACACGAACAGACACCAAAGTAGCCTGAGCTATTTATAGGTTAGAAAAATACATGCGTGCTGTTGTCAGTTGCGACAACGGCGAATCATCAAGTAATCTTTAATGCAAACCCTATGCATTGGCTTCAAGCAACCAACATACGTGAAGAGATGCCGTTAAGCCAAATAAATCAGAGTAATTTTGTTAGTACCAGTGAAAGTGTAAATCCTGGCACTGAGATAGCATCAACTTGTTATACCCCTCCACCTTCGTATCACAATATTAATTTACCTCTGGGACATCCATCGACTCTGACTAATGATTGTGGTGCACCGCCTACCTATGAAGAAGCCATAGATCCAAATGGTAAATAATATTCTTAACGGAATATGTATCTTTGTCTGTCTCGAATTGTTTCTGTAATTTCATCGAAGCCAAGACAATATCTTTGCCATCCGATTCTCTACGATATCATCGCAGAGAAATCTTTTCTCGGTTTAATTTTGAATAGCAATTTATAGGATTGGAACGTTGAAGAAGCGATTGTTTCTATTTTTTAGCTCCACCTCCGTCTTATGATTCATTGTTTGGTCGTATGAGGGAAGCTCATAAAGTTTCAAAAGGAGTGTTTGATTTTTTGAAAAATATTATCGTTTTACTTCTAGGCACTAGTAAGCAAAAATGTGAATTAATATTTTGTTAGGTTTTAATACAAGGATTATTAATTTTGTATTTCGATGGTTGCAGTTGGATGTACCATTATCTTAGGAGTAACAATAGTAGTTCCAATATGTATGATGGTCATTGGAGGACTTTATCTTTATGATTGCCCACAAGGAGAGTATATTCCTGTTTATTTATTAGTGGGTGGTGGTTTTGGTGTTTTCAAGCAGTTGTTGCATTTGTCTGCAAGAGTACGTCAACGTCAGGAAGAACGAGACGAGGAAAGAATACGACAATCTCCCACGCAAACGTTAATTAATTGTTTTATGCTTGGCTGGTTTATTATAGGTTAGTAACACAACTATACGAATCAAACGTTTCTCTGGCTGTTTATAATTTTCCAATTTTTATACTCTGTGTTTGCCCACAGGCTCAATGTGGGTATATAAGGAATATGAGCCAAATTACGATCCATCTCTTGGCAAATACTGTAACAAAACATTGTATTTATTCGCCTTTTGGCTAATTACAGCCGTTTACATATTCTTGGGGGTGATAACCGCTGGCTTTTGCAGCATTTCAGTAGCAAGCATCGCGTTTCAAAGACCACCGCCCGATCTAATGTAAAACACTATGGTGTCATTTTAAAGGAGAGAAACAGTCGTTCAGAAATCTATCATTTTGGGAACAAGACGACAAATTGAAAACAAACATTTTTTGTGACTATACAAAAATCATGTCATAACAGGGCACAAAATTTCGTCCACGCTTTACGTACCTGAGATGCTTAAAACAACAATCTACAAACGGACCGTTTGCACGTTTAAAATGCACATAAAATGCGTTCGAGACCCAAAATTTGATGCTTGCAATCGTCGCAACGTTCCCTGATTTTTCAAACATACTCGATTGTGTTTCAGTGTCCAATTAATTAAGGCGACTTTTGCTATGAATTAGGTCAAATCACCGTAGGAAAGCCGATCGATTTCTTAAAATTGGTGTATACGTAGAAAAAGTGGAAAGGAAAGAAGGAAGTAAAAATAATCGATGATGCTTTAATCGATTCAGGGCTGTGGATATTTCGCAACAAATGCGAATTTTTTTGATATTGTGCCAAGAAATCGCAAAACCGTAGAACGAAGTATTTTGCTATCGAAACATTGGTCGCCCGCATCAACACCCGATTCGAATTCTTAACTTGAGTAAAAATCTCAGGACGTGTCATAAAAAGAAGAGAGAAAAAAATATTCTAACACGGAAGTGTCATCGAGCACTGTGATAACATATACGAGAAATTATGCCGTCATTAACGTGTCGAATCATGATATTCATATTGTGGCGTCTAATTAAACAGCAGCTGTTTAACAGTTCTTTTACAAGTGAAAATGGTTACATTTACTTGTATAATAGCTTATTGTTGAAAGACTGCGATACTTCGCAAAACACGTTTTTTTATTCCTTTGCCCTCTCCTCCGTCCTTTTAAAACCTTTCGACCTTCATTGAGGCTTTATGTCAATGTAGTCGAATAACCGTTTTATAAAGACTCGTTTGAAGATTAAGGGGTAAACTATATATATATATAAAATATACATATGTATATTAAAAATACACGCTCCTTTTAGTATTTCGAAACTATTTGAATGCCAGTATTTATTAGTATCGTCGGAAAGAACAATTTTTAAGAAATCTTCGTATTTGATTGATATTTAGGTTAACGTAATGGAGGATGGAGAATTTTCGATTGGAAAAGCAAAATGTATTCCTCGACGTTCTATTAATGTAAAAAGAATGTTCTCCACTTTCATATGACTTCTGAACTAATCTGTACTATCTGTATTTTTTCAAAGCAGCGTTTTCGTCTTCCTATTTATGTCCGGTTCAACCAAATGTTGTAAATATATTTCGACATCATCATCTCTCTCTCTCTCCCTCTCTCTCTCTGTCTCTCTTTCTCTCTCTCTCTCTATATATATATATATATATATTTATCTATCTATGTATCTAAATATTTACGTGTTTCCATCGACGAACGTAATTTTGAAATACACACGCTTGTACGTTAGAAAAGAGAAAAAGAAATAAAAAAGAAAACTTAAATAATCGAACGATACAAGCGAGCTTGCGCTTTCAAGAATACATATAGAAAACACAGAAATCATTTGCGTATCTAAAACTATGTTAAATCGATCTTTGGAGTAAACCTGAATATAGACTGCAATCGTATCTTGAGCGTACGCTTAGCTAATATTATGAAAACGTATCCTCGTTCTATCTGTTGCTGATATTCAATGTAATACACCTTACGTATGTATACATATACCTTGCATATATACTTCAAACACTTTGACAAATGAAACTTCCGAACAAGACCTACGTGTGCCTGTAAAATAAGTTCTTTACATTGTCTGATATTATGGGCACATACGCACATTTATTATTATAATTTCCTAAATAAAGTGCTTAAAAACACGTTGCGTTTTTGCCTAACCAATTTTGTAAAATTGTTATCGAACATGTACAAGTTTATATTGTATTATAATTATCTTTTTATACTTTTATTTGTTATTGTGAGAAATGTTCTAACGAATTTCTATAACCCTCCTCCTTGTGCACAAAGCTATCACGTTCGGTAAGAAAATAATATTGAAATTAGATCACGGAAAAGCCTGATTCTTTGACAAACGGCGCAAAAGTTTATAATCGAAGATAAAATTAATATTTCTTATTTCACATTTAACGTTGATTTTTTTTTAAATTAAATTGCTTCAACGAACGATCCAGGATAATCAGCGTCTTCGTAATAACGGCCGCCTTCACCTTCGTATTCGTCCTCGTACTTTAAGTATCGTTCCGGTGCCATTATTAAATCTTCCGAACACCTATCTAACAGAGAGTCCACAGATACCTAAAAATTAAAAATATTTTTTAAGCGATCAAACTAGAATTTTAAAATATCGATTTTCCTTTATCATTAGAGTTGCACGAAAGGAACTCGTATTTGCGAAGCTTCATGAACGATAGCTCGTTGAGTAACTCGATTGTTTACGGAATTAGAAAAACGGATGTGTTGCGTAAGATAAAGCGAGATTCCGAATGCAGATATCGCGATTTTATTAATAAACACGGTGTTGACAATCTGCCAGATAAAAATGGAAATAACTGGAAATATTCGTTGAAAGCATAGGCAATTGTTTCGGATGGTTCGTTTTTTCTACTTGCATTTTTTTAAAGCGAATCTCTGCACACTAAGCGAATTTTTGAAATCTAAATATCGTGGAATAGTCGTTCGGTATACGTTTATATATAAGTATAGTTTAGCGAAGAAGGAACGAGCACGCTGTATACATATATATAATTCCTATTGATCATGCATATCTCACCTCTTCCTGTAGAGGTACCGGCTCAGGTGGCAATAAATCAGCGTTATACGGCGTAATGCAACGGGCTCGCCATAATGCGATAACGCCTTTCTTTAAAGCAAGTGGTTCAAATGGCACAGGTTTAGCTTCTTCCGGTTTTGCAGCCTCGGTATCTTTTAACTTTTTATTTTCTTCGTCAGCTTCAGCTTCTAACGTGGCAGGTTCGGTTACTTCTCCTTGCTGAATCGAATATTTATTATCCTTACATAAGGAAGATAAATATCTCGAGAAATGAATTCTCACCTCGACAGGTTCTTCCTTTGTCTCGTCGTAATCAGGATCTTTCACGTGCACGTAGTGTCCATGTTGCATGCAAGCGTTTTCAAAAGTGAAGCAGCCACGTCCGTAAGGCTGTTACGTTACACTTTTATTAATATTTAACAACGCTTGACGATTATTTACGATTAATAGTAATATACTAATAAAACATTTTAGAAATAATTCGTATAAACATTAACTCGCCAAATTCAGTTGCCAAAATCCGTGGAATCGATGTCGGGGGTGAATTAATTGGCCAGGCCCTTGCATACGATCTTTGATCCACGTGCCCATAAATTTCGTGTTCGTATCGGCGTAAAGATAAGATCCCATGCCGTGACGAAAATTTTTCTTCCACGAACCTTCGTAAACGTCGCCATTTACGTAATAATACACGCCAAAACCGTATTTCGTGTCGCGCTTCCACTCACCTACGCAACGCGTGAAAAACCTCGTACGAACATATGTCTTAATTTTCTACGTACTTAATTTTCGAGTTATGGATGACCAAAGAAAATTTTTTCAAAGTCTTCGACGCAAAGACTTTCTTCCATCGTCCATAATTCGCAAATTATGCTACGTACAACGTACGATTCTTAGTTACATATTTTAATACGTAGATTCATTGCCTAAAGCGTGAACATGTATTTACGAAACACCCTGTATGGGACCCCGCTGGGGGTAACCATCCACATGCTATATTTTTATTCTTTGAGCTATAATATTTTACCAAATGTCCTTCTGGACAAATTGTAAAAATTTAAACAAATAAACAATTAAAAAAAAAAACCCTGTATGGTTACGGAGGAAAATTCACGCGAGTTAAAAGTGTGAATCGTGCTTCAAAACGATAAAAGGAAGATAGAGATTTCATTAAATAAAAGGCTTCGGATGGTACGAAAAAAGTATGAAAGATGGAATTTTATTATTAATTTATTATTAAATCGTTAGTTAAGTTCAAAATTGGCCCGTCTGTCGTTTCTTACCCTCGTATCGCGTTCCATCAGGGTACCAAAAGGTCCCTTGACCGTACTTAACGCCTTGTCTCCATTCACCGTCGTAACGAGCACCGTTTTTAAATACGTAAAGTCCTGCACCGTGCCTCAATCCCTTGCAATATCGCCCGACGTACATATCGCCGTTTGGAAGCAAAGCTTTTCCATTACCGTGCCTATCACCCTTTTCATTTCTTTCACCTTCGTAAAGCTGCGAACGTATTCCGATACGAAGGAAGGTTAATTACGAAGGTTATCTTTTCTACCAAGATAGGACGAAGCTATGAAATTCAATTTGATAAACCGATCTGATAAGTTCGCAGTACCGTGGTAAATTGTAAAAGTAAAAATTGCTCTTACTCGTTGTGAATGGTAAATAAAAAAAAACTCTCTCGATCGAAAGGCAAGTTATTAATTTAACGTACTCCTAGTGGATTTACTTCCTCTTCCCCTCTCTCGCCAGCCGTTTCTTGACCTTCCAACATATTATCGTATATGCGCGAACTTCCCTTGCCCTTACAATGTCACGACGTCATTGAAAATCTAGCATCTCTGAAGTTATCTAGATCAGTAAAAACTTCTTCTCGTTAAGAAACGAGATTATTCTTTCTATAGGTTCCAAAATTGTAAGTTATACGGATATCGTTCTGCTGTTTCTAATTACGCGGATATACAACGAGCCATTTAATTAAATTAAACATTGCGATCAACGTTCCTCCAAAAAATCATGCAATTTATTTAACCAAAGAGAATTAATTCGATCCCAATATATGACGCGCTATGAAAAAGGCCTCAGCTTTTTAATAATTTATACGATACAAGAATTAAAAATACGAAATACAGTATTCCCTTGCCCATACAATGTCACGACGTCATTGAAAATCTAGCATCTCTGAAGTTTTTTTTTTTATTATCTATTTGTTTAAATTTTACAATTTGTCCAGAAGGACATTTGGTAAAATATTATAGCTTAAAGAATAAAAATATAGCATGTGGATGGTTACCCCCAGCGGGGTTCCATCCTCCAGGTTGTTTATCGTATTTCTATTGCGAGGTCTGCGGGATGCTTCTTCTTCGGTCT
This sequence comes from Bombus fervidus, assembly GCF_041682495.2. Lineage (NCBI taxonomy): Eukaryota > Metazoa > Arthropoda > Insecta > Hymenoptera > Apidae > Bombus > Bombus fervidus. The sequence continues at coordinate 18,145,549 of NC_091521.1, forward strand.
TCTTTCTATTATGGTTTTATTTGTTTCAGCAACCAGCTGCTTTGGGTGTGCTGCGAGTCTTTCTTTATACTTTTTTGCGTATCTAGCGATTTCCTCTTTGACTGTTGGAATTTTTAGATCTTTTCGTAGGTCTTCATTTCTGACGTACCATGCAGCGTTAACTATCGTCCTTAAAATTTTTGCTTGCTCTATTTCTATTTTGCTTATGCGACTCATTGCTGCCGTCCCCCATAGTGTCCGAAGTTATCTCCCTAGATCAGTATCTCGTTAAGAAACAAGATTATTCCTTCTATAGGTTCCAAAATTGTAAGTTATACGGATATCGTTCTGCTGTTTCTAATTACGCAGACATACAACGAGCCATTTAATCAAATTAAACATTGCGATCAACGTTCCTTCAAAAAACCATGCAATTTATTTAACCAAAGAGAATTAATTCGATCCCAGTATATGACGCGCTATGAAAAAGGTCTCAGCTTTTAAATAATTTATACGATACAAGAATTAAAAATACGAAATACAGTATGATCTTTAAGCTCGACAGTCAGCAGCACTTTGCACAGTAAGAAATTTCACACTTTGGTAGATCGGAGAAATAAAGCGGAGAATAAGTTGAGCCATCGCACGTGCAACGAATACAGTATCGTACACAGGATGGTGGTGGTTCTATTTTTGGTGCTGGACATTGAGGTAGCTCCGGGCAAGGAGGTGGTAAGCAGTCAACGACGTACAGCGCGGGTGGTTTCGGTGGTGGTTCTGGACGCGGTCTGCATATCTAGCAACAAAAGGAAACGCGTTGATCGTTAAAAAATTGTCAAAATTTATTTTAGGAAGCTTCAGGAACAATTCTATCGTATTGAAAGAAGAATGAAAGTTTTGTAAAATATGTAAGAAGGTTAACGTTAAATGCAATCTCGTTAATAAAAATTGTAAGTATTTTAAAACGTACGAAAGGTGGGCACGGACGAGGACAACGACATTTTACAGGTGGGCATTGCTGAGGAGGTGGACAGCCGTATTTCGGACAACAGAACGGCGGAGGCTTGCAATGATAACACGGTGGAGGCAGAGTGCTGGTACGCCTTTTTTCTTCGCGACAAGACATGTTTATCCGGAGGATTTATTTCTACGGAAATCGAAACTGTTTCCTACAGCATCTTTAGATATAAATTGTCCAAAGGGAAATAACAGCTTCGCGTGACTTAGAAATTTATCGACAGCATTGCCTGGCAAATTTTCATCGGATTTGTTTAATACGAGGACAATTTACGCGGATCTGTGTATATTCGCTCCGAATCGATTACCTTTCTTCTGTTTTTCCTTTTTGACGTAACCAAACGGATACGTTCACGCGTGTGTTCGATCGTTTGATTCTTTACTTAAAAGCAAGATGACCAACTACGAAACCTTCTCTTCTTTCTTCTCGACGTTTAAAGTCGCGTTCGCTGCAGAAACTATAAGAATTAGGAAAGAGTTCTATCGATTTATCGTCGGATATAGCGGGCTTGATAGGTAGAATACGCTGCAATTATCCGAGACGAATATAAAAATTCTTCTTTATTATTTTCGAAGTTTTGTGAAAAGTTCCAGTTAAGAGGAACGACCAAGATACAGGCAGATGTAGAAAATCGCTCTCTACGTACATCGAAAGGATAATTTATCAAAAGTATAAACAAATTGGTCTTCCACGAGAATCGAACAATCTCGCGTAACAGGGGGTTACTTTCGGTGGTGGTATCTCTGGTGGTGGACAGCGTATCGATCGCGGATAATAGCAAGGTGAATACTTGAGGCTGTGGAAAAAGATCCGTGATCATAGTATCTTCGTAGAGATTCCTTTTCAAGTTAATATTTCATACCCGTCGCGAGTGTAGGTAACTTGAAAATGAACCGAAGACGTGCCGTTCGTCGGTGGCTGGATATTTGGACACGGTGGACACGTTGAGAAACAGGTTTTTCTAGACTCGCAACGCGATGGGTACCTGGGTGGATATCTGCATAGCGCGTCTTCCAACGTCGTTGACATTTTTCTTTGTCGATCGATTCGCCGCTATTATAGTTACTATACCGAAACAACGAGTTTTAGTTTTATGTTGCACTTGCAGGTCGAACGAGCGTATGAAATAAATCGATAAATTCGAGACAGCGAATAGAGAAAGCGGAGAGATAAAAGTTGTATTAAAATTTTGAAGGTTATTCAGTTCAAATTGAACGTGGTTTCGTAGATGGAATTTTGGTAAAAAGAAGAACAATAACAATTTCTTCTGTTTTTTGTTTAGAGATAAAGATACGACCGTGAACGGGAGTCGTAAATTCCCGTTACGGTTAAACGATCGACGCCACGAACTGATCGATCCCCTTATCTCTGTTACGATAATAGGGGTAGTTGGGTCGAGTTTACACTGTCTTAATACGTATATAATATCGTTTATTGCAGCAGCTTTGTAAAGGTGAACAGTTACACTGATGCGTCGGTACAAGATAAGTAAGAAACCCGTCGCAGACGTTTTGACTACTCTAACGACGAGAAAGAAGTAGTACTTCGATTTAAGGGTAGAACCCGTTACAGACAAAAGAAAGTTGCGATACTGTGTTGGAGGAGAGCTAATGATGGACGCGTTCGCGCACGGGATCATCGGATTTGTTAATGATACTTTTGGTCGGGAAAGCGAGGGTAGTAGACATTGTTTCCGATTGGCTATTAAGACCGTTGATGGATTAGGAAGAGTCTTAGCCGTCCTCGGTAGAAAGTTGGTAGTAGGAAGCAGATGGTAAGAAAAATTAAACTTTCCTGTGTTTTCCCGTAACAAACCATAAACCTTAGGAAACGCTATCGTAAAAGGATTTTTGTTCGATCTGAAAGACTAAAATTTTCTGAGATTTATGGTCGGTCTTTGAGGGTACGCAATAAGGATGTGCGGATATCTGGCTGCCATCCTGACCGCGATGTATGACCTGGTCTAGGTAGAGGGTCGGCCGACGTAACAGAAGGGACAGAAATAGAAGACGGAAGAAGACAGTTTGGTAATCACAACAGATATTATAATAAATCATATCTTTACAGAGGCAGATACATTGTAAAACGAACAAGGATACTTTCACGAAATATACACGCAGTCGTACATTGATCCAGGAATCGATCGGCGACACTATGTACAACACAACCACGGAAGCGTGTACGATGTCCTGTCGAAAGAATTTACAGACATCGCGATTCCACTTTCCTCAAATTTGGCACGCGGTGCACCTGTTCGTATATTATTTCCTTTTTTATTTCTTTTTTCCTTATCCCAGTGTTTCGCTGCCCTCGCATTCGACGATTTAACCAATCACAAATTCACTAGTCTCGGTCGGAGAGAACGACACGCAGGAACCTGACGTTTCTAGTCCTTACTTTCCACCTTATAATAAATTAATCTATCTCGTTTTTACTTTTTTTCAAAGTAAAAGAAAATCCCAACGAATGATCGGCGTACGTCGATACAGAGGGCAAAAGAAAACGTAAAAAAAACAGAGGAGAAGAGAAAACAATAAGTACTTAAGGCGACGATATTATATAACGAATCGATATTGTATACGCGATTCCCTGTAGCTCGTTCTTCGAAGTAACTTCGACGATCCGCAGCTACGTCGATGCAAACGAACATTCGCGATGTCCTCGACATCGGTTCCTTGATTCGCATTAGTTCGCGTTAGTCGAATTATTTGGATTCAGGTGACTCGACTAATTCGAACGAGGGTTTACCAAGTTCATTTCCAAATGAAAAACGATGAAAGGAAATATGAAAATAAAAGAAGAACAAGTTGCGTTTGTATAATATTTAAGTACATGGATCGATCAACGTTCCTTTTCTCTTCCACGCGTGTCTTCTATACGAGTCTCGCGATAAGTACCTGGCGATCGGATCGCGCTCGTGCCAACTCGATAATCGGTCCTCTCCTTTCTTGTTTTTGTTTTATTTCATATTCTTTCGTTCTATTCTTCGTCTTCCTCTTTTGTGTCGATACTCGTTCGTTTTTTACTTTTGTTGCTTTTGATTTACCGGACGGACAAAAGGTGGCTCAAAAGATCAAGCTGAAACCTCGTCGAACGATCGAGAACGATATCGGGCTGCATTGCCCCGTATGACGAGCGTCGATTACGCGTTCCGTTTCATCATGTCGCGGTACAGTCTGTTCAGAATCGGTCGATCTCTCGAGCGAACGAAAATAATACTCGTCGTTTCCTTTAGCCAAACTTAAAATTTGAAATTTCAAACGTCTTTGCGTCCACTTGGGATTTTATTTTATATTTGAATCGGCGCTAATCTTTAAATTCGAAGACCGTGGCGGAATTAAACGCGCGTTAGGACGATAACAATGTCGATAGCTTACGACCGTTGAGTGATAAGCGAAAAAAAAAAAGAAAGAAAAAGAAAAAATAATTTTTAGCATATAATTCATTCCGAACAGACCATATTTTGACGTCATTAAATACAAAGTATTCCTAAACTGTAGAAGCAACGCGATTTGTGCTGAGAAACGCTATCGAACTATTTACAAGGATAACTTACAATGATAACTGAACGAAACCTCGGCAACGAAGAACGTTGTTTCTATTTGCGTTAGGATCATCGCCGGCTCGGTGAACATTTTCTTCTCGTATTCTTACACACATACTTTCACTCGCTCACTTTCTCCTTTTTCTCTCTTCGCCTGTTCAATTTTACTTCCTCTCCCTCGCCCTCTCCGTCTCTCTTATTATCACTCTCTTCTCTTTTAAATAACTACTATTTATATACAATGCACACACGCGATTCGTCGAAACGACGATCGAACACGTACCCTCTTTCTCGTCAACCACGAGAGATCGTTCTAGTTATTGGCCCACCTCGTTTTACCCCTGTTCGATGTAAATCCCTCGCCATGTATGGTGTATGGTTTTTGTAATATCGTGGTCTCTCGGGTATTTACGGCCGAGGAAAATTTCAAAAACGATTCGTCGTATTTGTCTTACACGGGCATTTAGGATTCTCACGATTATAGCGTTCTTAGGATAATTTCAACGAATTGAAAGCGACGTACACATTTCCATCGAATAGTAAGTAGCCAAGTGCCGTTAGATGTAGCGACTCGAGTCGCTGTTTTACACGAGTAAAAGATCTCGTTCTATAAGCAGCAAGACCCGTAAATCTCGCAACTCGAATGTATTTTACGAATCTCGTTATCTGCTATTCTCTTGCTTTATCTTCCCCCCCTCCCCCCAAACGCTACTACTTGAAAGCTTTTGTCAAACTAATTCTTAGGAATTAGTATCTCTAGAACTTTCGTTAGAAGCAACGAACATGGCGAGGGATCGAATCATCGTGGATCAATACACTCGGAGGAACAAAAAGTTGGAACGTAAACCGAAATGGAGACAAGCTTCGAGACGCGATAGTAACCCCGTGTTTATCTTTATATAGGATGTGGAGAGCGTTCACGTGTCTCCGTAATTGTTCAACAACCGACATAACTATATATAACAATCCGTAGTATTATATACTTATTATAAATTCACGTTAGAACGCGACTCCGTATATCCGTACATCGTTGCTCTCGTGTTGGCTCGTGAAACGACTTTCGTGAATATTTTAGCTCTTGCTCTTTTATGTCACTCTAATTTTTCTCTGTGCGGTTTCTTTTCGTTTTGTTACAAGCGGAAGCACCTTTCGTGTACTAGTTGCGTGAATCGTCGTCTAATGGCCTCGCTTACAGACATTCTATGCGAACATTTTACACTTATCGTTATCGTACACCACGTGCTAGAAGATGTTGCAACTTCGTATCTGGCAGAACTTTCAGTTACCCGCGGATATTTGGAACACGTTTGCGTACAATGTCTGTAGCGCCATACGCAGACAAGTTATGCATCGTCGTCGTGATTCTGTAGCAGCGAGAGTACGCGATTTCATAGGATATCATCGACTAAATTTCCTTTTAAGAATTCTTTTGGAAATCTGCGAAACTTGGGATTGTTTCTTGCGTCACAGCTACACAAAATCATAACGATGTTACAAAGCTTGTCCGTATTAAGCTTTTAATTTTAACATGATCGTTGGAATGCTTCGACCCGCTCGTACGTACGATATTAGACAACGATAGCGTGGAACGTAAGTACTGACTCTAGAAATTTGTTAACATCTAATCTTTTCTCTTAAGTACACTAAGTTGTATATGCGTGTGTTTAGGACTCGTCTAGTTAATTCTGCCGGCTAGAGAACGATAGACTCTGCGCTACCCAAGCTCGTAAACGCTTGTTTACGTTCCAGACGGGAAATTCGCGATTCATCGAGCAAAATTTACGACAGCCGCTCGACCCCAACCTCGTCTTTAAGTACTGGCCACACCTCCGTGTATATCACAGTCCGTCATTTTGCTACTCGGTCGCGTCAGTCGTTTTACAACGCCTGGTTATCGAATAACTTAGGGCCACGTACAGAAATTATTAATATTTTTACTTGACTGTAACGCCATATCGCGAATCGAAAGTTGTCCTCGGCTGTCTAAATTATTACCAAATACGTAGACGATGTATATGCATCGTATCTCGAGGTCAAATCCGTCATGAACTTTAAAAATATTCAAAGCCCGGGCCAAATCTAGTATGACATCTTAGTAATTAATAAGTACGTGTCTGTCGATGTTATTCGAGAAACGAAATCTACCGAAAATCCTGACTGGCCCTAAATCGATCACCAGGTGCGATACACGTCGATATATTTCTTTTCTGTCTTTATCTCTACTTATTCTCCTATCTAAAATTTCCCTTGCTCGTAATTAAGAAAACTCGTCAATTCCTGATATTTCGAGCTGGGTAAGTTCGACAGAATTTTTCATTCGCGGCCATCGACCGTGCGAAAAGAAAAATAACTTTTCTGTCGAGTCACGTTCGTCACGTGGACCCGCGGTCGGACTAACTGTAAGCTACTAGCATCGTGTTTTCACGTTATATTTCTCGTAACTTTTACGTTATATATGTTTTTTTGTTTTTTTCTTTTTTCTCTTTTACTGTTATTTTCGACGAAACATCAGATTGGTGCAGCATAATCTTGGGTGCGTGGAAATTTCGCTTCATCATGCATAACGACGGTAACCGTATTCAGTCTAAACTACTCAAGATTATTGTACACCTCGTTTTATTAAGTACTTTCGTGATAGACATTTAAGTTATCGATACCAGCGACATAATCTAGCTTCCTTCACGAATAAGGTGCGATGACATCTAAAAACAGTATCGTGCGATCCGGGTCGATCGATCGACCCGAATCTCTTATTTAAATAAATCCACGTTCACTTCACCAACGCGATTGAACGCGTGGTCCCAAAAGACGCAATTTTAATTTACCTCCTTTCCCCTGTCTCTTCTCTTTCGTATCCAAATTCGAGGTTATCGAGGCTATGTGTGCGTAATCTACTAATGTCTAAAAAACATCGTTTTTTTTTTTTTTTTTCTTACGGGTACGTGTTTTGTGCTGATTTGCTGTTTATCGTCATTGCTACTAAACATATCTCTTCGAGATCGATACGTATATCCTCCGTCCTCCGCTCCTCCCCGTTTCCTCGAGGTTTACATCGCACGATGCTTGGACCGTGTCGCCCGACCGGAAACTTCATTCGAGAAAACTTTGCGATTTCATCGACGTTCGATGCGTTTCACGTGTAATACTTCCGATCGTGCGAGAGGTCGAAGCGCGAACGGACGTGGAGTCGTCACTATGTGTTCGAGCGGAAGTACTTGACCACGCTATTGATGAACTCCTGGCGCTACAATTGCACCTGGAACGCTTGAGTCGCGTTTGGCATTATGAAGGGGTTCGTCGTGCTCGATTGTCGCAGGTTTCTCGCCGCGATCTCGGCCCATTCCGCGTCGAACGGATCCGAAGGACCGGACCTGGTGGCCTGTCCCATCGCGGCCGAACCGAGCGACAGGGCTCTCGCGTGCAGCGGTGGCGCTCGTCGAGGACTCGTTTGTCCTTGAGAAGGAGATTGCACTGAGGATGGCACCGAGCTGGTTATACTGCCTAACCATTGCTCTGGTTTTGGCAACGCGGCTGTCGTTGAAACAGGTTGCACCTGCAACGATAAGAGAACATTGTGAAATTCTGTTATTTGCTGACTCCAACTTGGAAATTCTATAACGATTCTACAGTAACCTAGCGACAATTATCCATACACTCGAGAATCTAATTCGCATCGTCAGCATTTCTATATCCTTGACACAAACTGTTCGAAAGGTAGAGAAACAAGGTACAAAAAGGTATTGCTACAAAGTACAAATCCGTGTCCCTTGATAATTTAAAATTGCTCACCGCTGATGTGGAAATGGTATTATTAGGTACTGAGCTTTGGTTAATCTGGCTAGTATCGTTAATAATACTGCCAGACAAAGCCGGAGATACGGATGCCACGCTGGTGGTCGGTGAATTTGTCTTCGAAATCATCACTGAAGTCGCGGGAATCGGCGATCTATTCACAGCTGGCGTGGACGCGTTCCCCAAGGAAGACGTAGACGTCGTGCTAAAAGCTGGACTGGCCGACGGTGGTGTTCCAAAGACACCAACGGTGGTGGTGGGTGCGGGAGTGCTCATAATTATCGGTGTGGGCGCGTTGGTTCTTGGAAGGATAGGACTGAGATTACTGGTTTTGTTCAGGATGGGCGTAAGCCTGTGATTCGAAGCCAAAACAGGCGATGGAGCTTCCTGCCAGCTGGGTCCGACATGGTTCAGATTACTGAGATCGTCGTTTTTGTCGTTATTGTTGTTGTTGTTGTTGTTGTTCAGACTCGGACCGTTTTGCAGTTTTAATTCGTCTAAGGAGTTACTGCTCGTCACTGTAAGACGACGATAACGTTTCGTGATGTGATAAAATACAGACTTATTTTTCTAAGTAATAAATAACGTAAAAAGAGAGAAAGAAAGAGAAACGATCGATCGAATTTTTTTATCAACGCTAGAAAATTAGAAATTTTTATTTTACTGAAAGTCCCGTTAGTGAAAAATTTTACCGTAAGCGATATGCTCGATTTTATCAAATAATCGCTATTATACGATAAAAAAAGCAAATTCGCAATATACCTAATGGAGTATTATTAATCGTAGTGCTAGTGAAGAGCTGCTTAGCAACAGTGCTCGTACTGCTCTGCGTAGGGATTGGTCCAAAGTCATCGCTGCTCGAGAGAAGCGAAAGCCCTTGTGAAAGTTGCTGACACATCGCTGAAACGCTGTCCTGGCCCGCAGGCGATATTTCAGGTATTGGACTAACTGTAAAAATAAGAACAGAATTTTAATACATCGAACACTCTAGATAATAAACATTGCTAACATACTATAATTTGGTGCTTCGAACTGGTGCTTGAAACTACAGAACGCATGCTGCAGACACGTGAACACGTGTTAAGCGTCCAACAGTGATATACAAGATGTTAACAAACGGATAGTTCGGACAATTACAGATTTGCAATATTTCATGAACTGTGAGCGAACCGAACGGAGAATTATAAAAGAAGATAATTTCGTGAGCTGTGCAACATACAAACGGAATCGTGACTTATCAAAAATAATTTTCTTTCGAGAAAGTACGAGCGTGAAAATGCAATTTATTTAAAAAAAAAAAAAAATTATCTATCTACGAATGTTTAATATCTAATATTTTCTTTATCTATTTCGTAAAATAGTACAAACGTGTAAATGCCGAGTCATCCTATTTTTATATCGTGTGTAAAAACGAACTACGATTTCAGAAAACAAAATTAAATGCAAGGAGGTACTTCTTAAAACGGAGACATTTAGAAAACTACAGGATCGTCGCTTTGAATTCTCTTCTCGTTTCGTCTACTCGTTCGACTCGTTGAACTATGAATAACATATCCTATAGGTACACTGGTATATTTGAACACAGGGGAGAAAACGAGCACCATTCAAGAACATCAAAGGAGGATCAGGCAATATGGACAATTAGCAGAACATTAGGGAATAATGACCTTCGTCATATCCTTCGAATTCTATTGCAAAAATGAAGAAGTATATTATTCGATGTCGGGAATGGCTTAAATATGTTAATATATATGCAGCACATGGAAGAAAACGATTTGATGGAACATTTTGATGATTGAACCAAAGATCCTACGAATATCTTAAAATAATCTTGTAGTTAACATATAATTACAAGATTTTATCTGTACTAGATATATTTTATTGGAATATTATTCGACATATTTATTATTCAATTTACGATGAATCCGCGGATTTCATAAACATTTCGCGATACTTTGAGATCTCCGATCTGTCTTTTATACATCGTAATCCTCTTTTTGAGCGCCAGCTTATCGAATATACTATATCACGGTATTCACACGTTGCACGTGAATATAATATATATCTACGTATGTATGGTGCTATATATACGTCGTGTATATTTGTTATATATTCAAAAATACACGACTCTATCGGACAAGATCGTCGTACGTATCTGCGTGATCGCTTCTCTACTGGAAATTATATCAAAAAGCTTACCTGGTGGCTTCAAAGGTACAATGTGAGAGATAGCAGATGGCATCCGTGACAAATCCGTCGGTTCCAGACTGTGGCTACGTGTGCGCTCAAGATTACTAGGAAGATCGTTGATCCGTAAACTAAGCTGTCTTTTGAATGGCGATGCTTGGTTCAGTTGCGTAAAACCGCGGAAGGAACCTTGTCGTTCGAGCATCGAGGGAGTAGCGTGCGGTCTCTCGATCGCGAAAGGGTTGTAGACTTGTTTTATGGGAGGTACATCTGCGATGGAACGAATGATCGTTAGAAACGTATTATACTCGTCTTATTTCCATAACATTTTTCTCGCGTGAAGATCGTTTACGATTTCGTTTAATTTTCGGTATTGTGCGATTACATCGAGTTGATCAATGAAATTATATTTTACTTGTAGAAATATCGTTAGGAACAACGCACGACCTCTTCCTTGAAAATTACGAAGAAAATACGTAGAAGACAAGTGACTGACCTACGGCGCGCTCGCGCGAGTCCTGCAATCGTTCGGTTAAGGATGGCTGCCTGAAACTGCCACTCCTCGTGAAGGTTGAAGTTTTTGAATCGAACGTCATCGTGACGCCGCATTCCTTGTCCCTCCGTTGCTTTCTTTCCAGGCACGCGGCAAAAGCGCAACCCACTGCATGACTCAAACGCTCTCCCTGTAAGAACACGGTGAATAATAAGCGTTGACTCGTAATCGGCGAAACTCGTACGATGATATTACTTTCCTTTGTAATTTCCTAAAAGATATTTTTCAAACGAACGTGGTTGAAATTATTCTTTTTTCGATTTTATAACGCGTTAGCTTGCAATTTCAAAATGTTTTACATTTGGAAAAATCATGTATTTAACGTAACCGAGACGTAACCAGAAGGAAAGTTAACGAAACTTCCTACGAAACGCGTCAGCGACACGTACCGACTCTTTCAACGCCAGAAACCCGTGGCACATCCAGCGTCTGGTCGTGCCGTCTCTACAAATGTAGCTGAATCCTTTCTCGTGATTTCGATCCGGAGCACAAAAGGAAACTTTCTCTATCGTCTGGTCGACGATCAGTCCTTTTGTCTCGTCTTCGACGACCCGCAAACCGTCCCCTGATACGTGTAGCACTGCGCGTACCGGTCGCCGCCTCGAGTTCTGCAAGAATTTTATTATGCAAAGAATCGTTTTAATCGTCTTTAATTCAAAGTAGTTTCTTTATACAGAAGATATTGCAATTTTATTAAAAGATTTTGCGTTACGTACCCTAAGTACTTTTAGAGCTTCCTCGCATACTTGCATACCCCTTGACTCGAACACCTCCACACATCCCAGGTACTGTATCATCAAAATCGATTGGATCAATTGATACGTACGAAGAGAGTGACGTTTGACGGATAAAGGGTGATTTGCAAAAATATAATAGAAATCAGAGCTAAACTATAGCTGCACAACTTTTATATTGAAATTCAAAGACGCTTTAATACGATAGAAAAAGCGACATAAATATTAAATGACAAACGAATGAACATTTCGAAAATGTAGAGGCGGTCTATCGAAATCGATGAAACTAAACGTCATCGAGGGAAAGTATAATGGAACACTTGTTATTCGAGTATCGATTATCTGGATACGTGCCAATTTTACGGCTGTTGGCTGCCCGATTTTCCATTAAGTTTTCGTGCATCCGCTGCTCGAAAGCATTTTCTTTCAGACGGTCAAATTTGTAATCCATGTTACACGTACGTAAGTTTGGCGGAGTAAATGTCGAGTCTAGTCAGTAGATCCGTTAATAAAGCAAAATACGCGACTTTGTCTAATATTAAAAATACTTTTTGCAATAAAAGGTGTCCATTTAAGATGAAATTACGATAATAAATCGTCGACTGTAATACCTTAACGTGGAAAGCGCAGGTAGCCGAACGGACAGCCGTTTCGTCTGCCTGCCACTGATGAGGTTTACTCGATTCCGGCACGTGTGGATCTTTCCGCCGCCGAAAGCTATCGCGGAAACTTCGTCGAAGTCGGTCCATTCTTTTTCCCGGTGACCTCTCGCGTTTCTGCAATAATACAAAAAAAAAAAGGACAATTAATATTCTGTAATCGACCAAAGACCGATTAACGAGATAAAAACTAAACAGAAATTCGTTGTACCTTCTCGACTATTTCTTCCACTTTCCCCACGACATACCAAAAGAGACCCAAAAAATACACGCGACACAATCGCACGAGCAAACAGAAAATAAAAGAGAAAACACGAGTAAAAGCTTGAAAATGTGTCGCAGGAAAAGCAAGATCCAGGTTGCGAAACATTTCTAGGATATATCTCAGCAACAGCCATTTTTTGTGACCAATTTTCTACCGATATTTCCCAATTGAACGTGGACTATTCCTTTTGTTTACTCCGACAAGCAGAGAGAAAGAGACAGAGACAGTCCACGATTCCTCCCAAGATACGCTCGACAAACATCTAAAAGATCTAGGAATCAAATCGGTTGAGGAAGAAGTTGGACGGTTTTCTCCATATCTAACCGCCTAGATGCATTCTCCAACCGTCGCATCTTAGACTTTTAATATCGCGCATCCCCTGCATCGACCATTGGCGTTTCTGGAGATCCGCGAATATTCCCAGAGGTCGAGCACTTTGCTTCGTTTGCCCGATGAGTCGCGTAACAGTGGGCCTTGAGAAAAATAGAAGGCAGCCAGTGTCTGGCAACGGCGGCGAACAGAGTCCAAGTCGTACAATGGCCTGTGATCGAATCTTCGCCTCGGTTCCCAACGAATCTTTTATATCAGAACCCTCGACGAACTCTCCCCTAGTACGGAGCCGCGAATTTACCCTCCTAAATCGACACCCCTAAGAACCGGCCAACGGACCAAGGATCGACATAGGTTGAGAAAATCTCTCCGTTTCGTTTCCCTCTTTTCGATTCCTCCGTTTCTTTTCCTTTTACAACCCGCTTTAGATCTCTCCGTCGCCAGGATAAACAAAAGTTGTTCGTGCAAATCGAGCGTCAATTATTCTTTAAAAGGATAAGGTGTCTTAACTTAATTATCCTTTCAGTGCAAGATGAAGAGTATGTTTTACCGCTAAAAAGGTACATACTTTTGTCACAGTGGAAAAAAGAACTTCTTCGAGAAGCTATTCGAAATTTGATCGTTTTCTATCGAAAGGACTACTATATACTCCGTAGATTATTTAAATAATTTTTTCTGTAAATGGTATTCTCCAAGAAAATGTGGCAAATAGCTTATTTGTGCTACGTACATGTAGTAAACTATCATGTAGCTGAATACAGTTGAACGATTCGAGTTCCCACGACAGAGCAATATGAAAATAGATGGAATTTTTTGAAATAAGTAGAAGAACATCAACATAGTTTAACGATAAGACGTCTGCACGGTATTGTGTGTCTTGGTTAGACGTTCCCACCGAGTTTGTGTGCTTACCCACCGTGTGAAAGAAATTTTCGATAAGCGATACATATGCGCATTCTTATTTTATCGACGAATCGACCGATACGATACGAAACAGACGTATATCGCGTACAAGTAAATAGAGGCACTTACTCGTTTAATTCGATTATTTCGTTGAACTTAATTTTCCTCGGAATCGCTTACCAACGAAAGCACTTTGTCGGAACTCTATTCCGACGTTTCTATATATAAACGTATTACTCTTGTAATACAATCTGTGCTTTTAGCAAAGAAATCGAGCAGCCACTGTTCTATCGTCGGAGAGAAACGTTTTTTGTTCTCTTCGTTAAATATTAGATTGTCCGAAAAGTGTCTTTCTTTTACAACGATGCGTCTTTATGCAAACACGAAACCTGATCCGTCGAACGTTGTGATCTTTATTTTTGTTAAGGTTATTTGATGTATGTGGATACAAAGAAACGCGTGGACAAATTGTAAGATAAGTACAAAGTGTGGAATACAATGCGAGCTGGTCCAGATCCGCACGCTAGCAGTGTTACCCTAAGACCGAAAAAACCCTGAAGCCAACGTTGCATATGTACCGCTTATGGTTTGTCTTCGACGCAAACTTTTGTCTATGCGCTGTCGATGGCTTCGTTGCTTGAGAAAACTGAAGACCAGATGTAGAGTTTTCTTAGAAGTGGCGACCACTTTAACAATTTTGATAGAATAAAATGGGTCATACGTTATTCGATAAAGTAACATAAAACGGAAAATGTGCATCCATTATTTTCTTATAAAAGGAAAGAAACTTTTCGGACCACCTAATAGTATTACGACATAAACGATGGTTAGCTGCTTACTATTACGAGTTACGTAAAAGTCTAACAAATTTTGGAAGTGGTAATACTAATCGATAAGACGTATCACAAGATCGAGCAAAGAAAGGAAATGTTAGAAACATTTATCGCTTTACATGCTCGTATCGTTTACTTTCGTTCGTATTTCGGTCGTGCGATGTTATTCGTCGAGCTCAATTTTTGTCGTTGATAGACCAAATGTAGAAAGGACGTTAGCTTCTCGATAAGGATAACGCAATGATGTTATCTGGCGTTAAAAATACGGAAACGCGTTAACTCGATGTTACACAATCCATGTGAACCAGATAACGTGTATCAACGAGATCATCGGAGAATCATCCTCGTTGCTATATCGTAAATACCTCGTTCTCGACTGTGAATACGACACGGGGCACGAGGATTTCCAAGCGAACGGCTTCGCTTTTTAATTTCACCTTTTCACAGTGTCGCCGTTTATCCGACCAATCGAACAGAAAAAGTATTAGCCCCAAGTGATATCGCTGCTCGGGATCGATGGTTCCTCAAGTTGAGAACGGTGGCGGAGAATGATTGGGAATGTAGGGAGAAAATTAACTTGTGCCGTCAATGAATTTGACGTAATCGTTATTAGTAATCGACGTAATAAAATCATCTTCGAATTATTCGTTAAACGTTCAATTTCTAGAATTTTATCGAAGTTTATTTGTATTACCATGAACTGTTGGGATATTTATCCCCTGTTCGTATAAATATCGCGCCGTTACGAATCTATTTTTCTTTTTACAAAAACCAAACGCTCTTCGCTTTTCAAAAAGATTTTATCGGTCGAAATATATTATATGTATATTACACGTTGCTTTAGCCAAGACGTTCTGTCCAAGGCTTATAAGGCTTTAAATTTCATGCACGTGGAATTCGAAGCTCCCATGATCTATGAACGTTGATAAGCGATTTCCTACTGACATCTAATCTATCTATCTTTTAGAAAATTGTCCAAGCAAGAGGACAAATTATAATCGACAGGAAGATAATACAAAGGATAGGACAAACAGAATTTTATTGTATAGATTCGATCTATGAAATATATTCGGATTCGAGAACGGAAACTTAAAAACAAATGTAAAAAATTATACGTAATTTGTTCTATTTTGGATGAGAAATGAAATAAAATTGTTGTTTCTCGACGATGAAACTTCCATCCATGATATTACGACAACATTTATTCGTTCGCAAGTCCAGAACGAGATATTTGATCGCATCTCGTGCATGGTTTGCAGAAACGCGTTCCACGACCAAGCAAATATTGTCACGTACTTGCAACGATCCTTACTCTCGACGATAGATCCCTGTTCGTGCAACAATAACGAAGCTCTCGCAGCTGTAACCACTGCGCACCATGATGAACCAGTTCATGGACCGCTATGAAAATAATCGAACCGCGTGGCAACCAAACTCGAGGACGCTTTTTTCCATATGGAGATGGCGATCACGCACGAGGACCGAACTAATGGTTAAAACGTGCGAAAGCGAGCACTCTTGATCCAATCCGATTACTCAGGCTGTTTGCTTAGCCTGCTAATAGGCTTACGAGAGAGTTGGAATCGCAACGGGCCAAGTGAATCGTCGCGATGAGATTCGATTCATGCAAGACGACGTCCACGTGCTGGTCCCTCAACTCCAAACAGATAATCGTTTCGAGGAGAATCGATAAGTGGTCACGCGACATCGTATTATGTCGTTCACGTGACGGGAAGGCGATGAATTTTACTGGCATCATTTTCAATGTGAATTTTTTCCTTGGTTTGATTACTTAGCAGGAGAAGATAATATCGCTGGACGTGACCACGATGTCGCAAAATGGATAAATAGCTTCCCTATTCTTTCCTATTGAATTTATCGAACTTCGAAGTTCTATAAATTTGCACCTCTTCAGAGAATACGTTTAATCTTGATTTAATTGCACGGACAAAGCTTCGACGCGTATACGGCAGACATCGTATAACGACGTAATTAACGGGAAATAAAATATAAATATTCTTGATAAAATATAAATAAATTCATACGTAAGTTGCACGAATTGGTTGACGCGAAACTTATTTAAAACTGCCGTGTGTCTACGATGGTTGGATTCGTCGATTAAATTACGCTCGTTCACTGATTCGCTAATAAAAAATCATCAACGCCATCGTTTCGAGATCAATGAATTCTAAATGAAGTTATACGCGTGAATATCGTGCTCTCGATCATTTAATCTCTGTATACGCGTGTCAAGTCTGCTAGGTGTTACATTCTAATTTGTTTGCCGTTGAATTTATCAAAATGTCAATTACAGAATGTTTTCAGAGAGAAATTTAGAGTCAACTGAATCAACTAACGAAACGACGACTGGACAAAAATAGGTTCCCGAATCAGATCGACGATGACTAAGAAAATAAAAAAAGGATACATCGTGTGAATCAGTGAGCGGGATCATCTGGCGCATTTTCTTCGACGTCTTCAACGATACTTTACAACTTTCTTTTTCTCGAGCTTTGCCCGTGAGTTGGGCGATGAGTAACGTCTCGCCCATCCGGAAGTCGTCAGAAGGTTGCAACGAAATTCTCCTAAGATACGAGCTTCATAGAAATTTCGTTACAAAATCATTTTAAAACGATTAACTCAGCGACGCTTTATTTTTATAATTAATAAAATTAGACCACAAACGAACCAATCGTATCTTTCGCATTTATTAACGAATTTTCTTAAAGTATTTTAAGCTTTTTCTTAAAGTATCTTAAGCTTCATGCTTAAAAACAAAATTACATTTCTTTCAAATTATAACGTAATAGTAAGGATAATAAGGACGAAATTTAAATAATCCTTTCCTACTATTCGTTAGGTACAGAAAAGGTAGGGTCGCTTCACCTGTAATTATTCGCTACTCGAATAAAATTGCGTTTCAAGGGAGTTAAACTGATCCTTGAAGTCATATTTTCTTTGAAAGTCGTTCCTCGATTGTGTGTCGGATACGCATCCACGTTTATCGTGCTATTTGATTGCAGGTCGAGCGTTATTACCTCTTAATGAAACCCACATCCTCGTTGTTATAACATTCCCATGTGAAAACGGCTATTCGAAAGAAACGTTGTCTCTGACGTTACAGCGATGTGATATTAAATGCAATTCAATGGAAACATCTTCGTACGTACATATGTGAATATATGGAGTGTTTACGTTATTAGTTGCCAATGATTCGTTCCGACCATCGTTCTCGTAACGATTATGAATGGAACGATCCTCGTGATTGATTCTGCGAACGCCGTTCTTTTTTTTTTTTTTCTTTTCTTTTCTTTACAAAGCTACTTTTACTCGATAGAAACATCGATGTACTTCCTCAGAATCTTACAATTAGATCGATAAATATCATCTAAATAATTTTTTAATTTGACTCAAGGACTTCAACCTGTGCTCTCGAAAAGACTTTAGAGATAATAATTTTTCGCTCGTTTGGATACGATAATATTCCCCTTGCGTCTACAGATACGATTAGTCACTCGAAATTAAATTGCGATACACAAGCACAACACCGTTCTTATTACACATCTGATGACTCATTGTCAGCACTCGTTCCATACAGACATTTCGTCATAGTCTGTTTCCATTTTATCGGGAATGCACGATCCTTTGGACAAAACTTGCTTCGACGTAAAAGACAGAACAATGCCAAACAAGTTGCAATAAGTTTCGCATTATCGGAAGAACCGAATAACGAATTTAATTAATTTCTCGAATATAACGTTATCGTATCTTTTTTTTTTATTTCGTTAGAATGTCAAAAGTCAAAGCAATTTTCACGTTACTTACGGTATATTCGACTTTCTTTCGCTGTATATCTTAATCTGTTCGTTTTTACGGTTACGGTCGATCTGCGTTTAATACGTTGACAAAGTAAATTGGCAATTCCAGGATGAGAAAGGAAAAGAATAAATTCGAATCGAGTTCAACAGCCTATTTCATCCCGGCGTTTCTTGCCGTCTTTTATCTCGTTAGAAACCACAGATTGTCGTATCCTTTCCACACGGTAGCAAACCGGCTTTTACATTAAGGAATAAATTTCTTTCTTATAAATTACATTAATTTCTTCAACGACGTCGTCGTTCTTGCCATCAACCAAGCTTCTTTCTAAGAGCGTCTTTAATATCGCTCGTTCGAGATGGGAGTGCCGTAAAGTCCACGGCTCGCTAACAGCAGGAAATTGCGGCGCTAGATCGACCTGCCTACGTTTTGACATGCACGACCCGTCTGCATGCACACATAATAACCGTACAAGCATTCTCCGACCGCCATATTTCCTTTCACGCCTCAAGGTCGAATCTAGAGATTACCAGCTAACGAAGTTTGTCCGTAAAATATCATAAATACGAGAACAGGTACCACGACCTCGCGCGTAATTATTCAGAATCCGATGAATCTTTCAACTTTAACGGGATCTATCGGGTTCTGATCTTAAGAAGAGGCGAAGCTACGGAATCCTTTCGTCGAGCACGGACGCAAAAAGAGACTTAGATCGAATATTTCTCAGTTTCGGAATTCCGATGGAATTCGATAAAATTTCAAACGACATTCATCGTCGTAAATGTACGTGTATCGTCATATATACGTATATAGGATACGAGCGTATCCCTGAAGTATCGTTCGAATCGTGCCACTTTCGGTCGAAAAAGGCGCCGTCTCGAAGCGTCTGAAACGGTTGTTAGTCCATGGCACGGCACAGCTGTCCCTGACATATAAGCGGAACGCGTAGTAAAAACGGACCGTTCTAAAAAGAATCTGAATGGTTGTTTGGCACAGCTTCTGTTCGTGGCTAGGATTTCTTACTTTGGGGCTACGTGCCAATCGAAGGCATGGATCTCTTGGCTCCCGACTAGGTGTCGTGACCTAGAAAGGCGACGATGAGAGCCGGTATACATTCATGCAGCCCTATCAGTTCGTCGACCCGCCGAGCCCGAGACACTGGATTCTGCCAACGCTTCTCAACTATTTTCAAGCCAACAGGCCGCAGATTGTTGGGCATATGCATCGGTGTTTCCTACTGTCGCTACCTCGGCAGCTATCGCTGCCTTGAGAAATCGATCGCACTGACCGGACGAGCAGAGCACGCGTTTTTCGCTTTCACCTTCCAATATTTTCAATTTTATAATATCAACGCGTTAACAGTTTGTAAAGTCAAATATATCGTAGAGTTTCAAGTTTAATATTTACTTTGATCCGTTGGTCCTCGGTATTTCTCTAGAAAACATTTCTAAAGGAAATAAAAATCTGACGAATTGCAAACACGGTTCTATCTCGTGGATGACGCATTTAAAGTGGAAAATAGTATGTTTTCAACAGTGTTTTATTTCCCAGACTTTCCAGCAAAACGCTTTTCTCACAACGTCGCGTTAATTACACTAATTACATTAACGTCGGAATAAGAATGTTTCCTTATAATTAACCATTGTTCCTCTTCGCTTAAAGGATACGTTCGATAGTATAATTGGCACAATTATCTTTTTTCCAGGTTACGAATGAGACAAGACAGCAAATATTACCTTGTTCTTCTCGCTAGATAAGACGCGACGGTCTCTCGCCATGTAACACAAGTGTCTTCGTTTTCGAGCTCTTCTTCGAAATAAAAGATACTCGTTCGTTCGTTATTGAAATATCTGTTATTGAAATATCGAAATGTTCGTCCTTGGAAACGTAAACGAAATTGTTTAATTTTTCTTTTCTAAGTATTTTATACGCTTTCTAGGTTCCATATTTTCTTGCGTACGTGAAAGACAAAAATCGGAGATCGTTAGGCAACGACGTTGAATCGCGAAGAAAAATAAGAAGATACTCGTTACCTGAAATGGCAGCGAGTCTAACGATGACAAATATCTACGAGGGTCTATGAGTACTCGATCCTTTCACCGAGACAGGTGTTGCCGTGCACTGCGATGTAGGCAGACGCACATATGCACCACGATGGGCGGTGTTATTTACAGGACAATAACGCGAAAGCATCGTTGCGTCGCGAACGCGATTCAATTCCGTCTCGGCGGAACCAACGCCGTGATTTACACCAGCAACGTTGAATTTTACCAATAGCACCGTGCGTCGAGCTGTAAACTACGTTCAAACAAGATTACTCTGTATCTTATCTTTTAAATTAACTTATATTTCTTCGATTAAACTTTTGCTTTCGTAAATATACCCCAATCTCCTTTTCGTTATTTTATTTTATTACAGTTTGCTTCGTTTTCTTTTTGATATTAACAATTTAAAATTTTAATTATTATCTACGTCATGTATTATTTCGTTTTGAAAGTTACAAGTTAAATCGCTAAAATTAGCAGAAGTTACTTTACAAATGTTGATAACGATTCGCCAATTACAAATCCGTTAAAATCCGAAGACTTGGAATTTATAAAATTTCGTTAACGATACCAAATCGATCGTTTCGGACGTTCGTAATTTGAACCGCGAGCTTTAAAATACACGAAAATTCGAAAATTCCGCAAACACGAACTTTTCCCCGTAATTCCAAGACACCTTGTAGAATTCTGGATCTCTTTCCCTCGGTTGCTATCAAGCGGACGGACATCGATGCATGTAGCACCAGTTATCCTTGAGTTCGATCCCCTCGTTGATCGTCTAGCAGTATGCGTGACCGTAAACGTAAGTACACATGTACTTACGCGATTTGCGTCGATTCGATAGAATGCGTGTCACTCGCGTAATATAATTCGTACGTAATCACAAGCGCCCCAACGAATTCGCGGTTTGAGTTATCTCTTCTTACGAAGCGTAAAATCCTCGTTCAGTCTGCTCTCGAGCGGCCGCAACACTTCGATCGCGTTCGAAGTCGGAGCATATCCTTTCCTTCGTTCGATCCTCCTTTGACGTTACGTCGTGAATTACACGCTACGTGGAAAAATCACGGCCCGAGTGCACGCATCGTGCTTACGCAGAAACGTTGGCCAGATTCGTTTCTTTTTTTTATCAAGAAACGAGCTTAGAGTATGTCGTTTTGTAAAAAAGTTTGTTATCACTTTATAAAAGCTTAAATACGAAAACTTAAAGAACGACGCGCAGATGTTTCCTACGTTGGTCGTGTACGAACAAGTAAGCCGAAGTGTGAACTAAAATTATTCCAGAAAAAAAGTGATACCGTACTTTGATTAGTTCGTAAATACGTACGTACCAACGATAAGTACGGAGACTTGAAATCTTCGAGTCAACGATATGCTGGAGAGGTTTTACGTTCGTGTTGGTTTAAGCGTATTCAATGCCTTTATCGGTTATTCCGTGTCTTCTTATTCGTAGAATTTACAACTACGTGTCATATCCTTCGGTATTAAGTTTCAGTAAAGTAATTTTAATAAGGTAGATAAATTTGACCCGTAAGCAAATCGTGAAAGATATAAGCAGCTCGAAGATAAACGTACAGGCTTTTCCTGCGGCTATACATTTCCAAGAACTATTACAATTTTATATGAAGCAGTCGTTACCTAGATGCTATCTAACTGTTTTATCCAACTGTTTTCCAACTATTTTTCTAACGTGCAATAAGACGAAGCTGTCGTCGGATTCGATGAAAAAATTATTACAAATTTCGATAGACGTATCGCTTTTGAATTCTGTTTGTTCCGTCTGAAATTATTTTCCTCTGTCTTACAAATGTAACGACGAATACATTTTACCTTCGACCATCTAACAAAGCCGTACGACGTGTAACGCGATTAAATTCGATCCATATCTGTCCGAATAATAAATATACGAGGATACGATCGATTTCCACGTTGTACGCGAATCTCGATTCTTTATACTGCAAACTTAACGGTTAAAATATCTCAAAATTCTTAAAAATGTTTTCATTATATTAGCAATTTTCAAGTTACTTTTCTCGTCTTGTTTAATATACAAATAACTTAGATTTTCTTCGCTGAATGTTAGCGTATAACAAGACCGTGTGATAGAAGACATCCACTGAAATGTGGGGGAAGTTTCTCCTGTCACAAAGAACCTGTTTGTATCCTTGCGGAACAACATTCGCGAAACTTTAAACTTGTTCGAAAGTATCGCAAGACTTTTCCGAAATCGTCCGACGGATCCTTCGTCAGATCGAAAGAAAATTTCACGAATCGATGAAATTTTTCCTCGAAATCAGTGTAATAAATTCTGTTCCGGTTCGATGGAGATAAAAGTGCCATCGTTACGCTTTATAGGTCGATCGTCTATTTAAAAAACGACGATGCATTTAGTGGCGGTATAGAAAATCGCATTTGTACGAGCGCGATCCATCATGATCGTATTATACTCACTTTATTAGCTTGGTTCGACGTGCTCCAGTTGAGGATGAACTTCATTACGATCGTCTTGTATCTGACTCAAGTTGCACACGCGATAATTGATCGTAATAAACACAATGAAGAAAGTGTGATGGAAACGGATCAATGTACGCTATGATTCTCAGATACGTTGCGCAAAATCCATTCACTGTTGTATTTCGCGGTTATATCTCAAATTGTTTCAAATACGCAAATATATAATACTCTACGTTCGTTTCCATAGTCGTGGTAAATACATCGAGCCGAAGAGTAATTTTAATTTTTCGTAGATTTAACACGAGAAACGAACGTTGTTCGAACGAAGAAATGAAAAATGATTACGAACGATCAAACGGTATCACATCCAGCGAAGATTACGCGCACTTACACTCTAGTTTGGTAAGATTTTTTAATGATTACGCGCGCGTATCGCGATGGGAAGCGTTGTTACGTCGTATCGTCACGATCGAGTGAAAGCGACTACTACTACTCTCTCGAAATGTGGCTCGAGAGCAGCCAAGGATCGGCCACTTCGATGCCGCCAGGGAACCTTTCGACCAGTTTTAATTAGGGGTTGCCTTTTAACCAGAAAGGTCGCAACTATATACCAAAGTATCCCTCGACTTAGGATCCTTTCATACCGCTGCTGGAATTTTCACTTTGTCGTTGAAAAGTTTCCCATTTATCCCTTCTACGACAATTAAAAGCTTAGTACCGTTTAAAGTCATTGTCAAATACAGTTACGCTAACGGGTGTTTCAGACAGGTTTAAGCACGTTTTGTGCGTTCGCATTTGAAACGTAAACAATGTAACTATACCTTTCTAATATTCTTTGAAAGTTACTCGACTTGATAATTTGTAAATAATTGAATTTTATCCGGATAATAATTCTCGACAAGATCGTCGTTATGATATAAAGTTTTCGACAGTTTTACAAGAGACTCTTATTTTACTTCGTTGTCCGTGGAATGTTCAACGCTCTGGGTTCGTCTTTTATGAAATACGATAAAAGATCGTCGAAAGCATCGGACGAGACGCTGGATAAATTTCTTCCGTCCGTTCTAGATCCAGCGGCATTCGGTTGGCAAGGCAATTCGCCGGCGACGTGGCGGTAATTTCTTCGACTAATGGTTCGCATCACTCTTCACTTTTAGCGGAATTAAATTCTAACGAGATCAGAAGGTAAAAGATTGTACGATTCTCTGATGGAAGAAATTGGTGGAAGAAACATGGTCATCCGTGTGACTCGTTAATCCCCGTCTAACCGAGCGAACAACCGTAAAACGGGGAATACTATCGAGAAAGATAATTACACGGATGTAACTTGGAACGTAAAAACACGATTCTTTCGCGTAATTTCGTATTCTTAAATTATCGTCGCGTATTATCTCGACGTATCGAAGCTTCGATACGATGAAACGATAATTTGAGACAAAATAGTAGGAGATGAGAGAGATATCGTTCTGCTTCCTTCGAGTTCGCTTTGCAAAATGTATTTCGAAAGGATTAAGAAGCACGAGAGAAGTTTCGAGTTTTCTCGCGAAGCGTTTAAGTTTAAGGGTAAAAAGTTTGAAACTGCGAAACTTAACTCGTCGAGGTTCTCGGATATCTTATCCATTTTTCTCAATTATTTTTCTCCCGAAGGTGTTCTATATTTGTACGAACTAATGCACGCAACTACAACGTAGTTATCTCGATGTAAAATATTTGCGAAATATATGCGATCGAGTTGAAACGAACGACTCGCCAAACATATCTAATTACGTAGGTGTACATGCGTATGGCTTTTTAAATAAAACAAACACCTTTTGCTTTACGCGCTGCCTTTTTTATCCGTCTTTGTTCGTCCTCGTTCCGTCGATCCTCGTCTCAACGCACGTTCGTTAAAAACAATCAACCTCGATGTCACGGACTGCCTGACCGACGCTTTCTCTTCCAACGATCATTAATTAACTATTACGCAAATGACAATTAGTAACGCACAGCGCGTAACCTTGAATGAAAAATCCTGAAAACGGTAGCGTTCGTTAATAGCATTGTGCAACACGCGAACGCACGCGAATGCAGGCCAACGTGGACGATTGTTCGAAACACCCGTAGGTTTCGCTTTTCTTCGACAAGAGAGCGATAAAATTTCACAGTCGACACAGTTCGAGTTTCGCCTTCGAAACGAATGTCCGTTCAGCTTACGGTTTACGGTTATTTCGCAAAAGTTTCAGCCGATATATCGAACAAAGTTATTTGAAATCTGTAAAAAATGTCTTACAGTTCGTTTCCGTATAACAGCGTGTGCGAATGTTTCGTCAAAGTAACTGCGTTTACTCGTTTCCTTGTAGTATCGGTAAGACAGATGGCCTGAGACTTTTGCACGGTATATTACGCGCAAAGCCTCTTGTGCAGCCGACTCGAAATCCTCGAGGAGAATTTATCAGAAAGCCGTGTGTCAGTAGAAATTCTCGGAACGGAGCTGTCCCTATTACAGGCGAAGATTGTTCACAGATATGCATGAAACTACGTAATCGTGATTTGTAATGCGCCGTGCATCAGAAAAATGGTAAAGATTATGTTAATAGCGAATCTTTAATTTTGTTTTTCCTTGATACTCGCTGTTGTATCTTTTTAAAGCAAGCGCTCGTTGCGTTTAATGTGAACGCACGAACGAGAAGCTCGTTATCCGGTCGAATCTTCTTAACGTTGAACGTTCGATATAAAAATTTAACGCGTGTTTGGCGTGAAAATGTAACCGCGTGTAAGACTCGAGTATTACATAAAAAATAAGGCGGTATTAGCAGTTGACACAACAGCAACAACTGCGATGCGAATAAAGAGAAGAAAGAAAAGACCATTTGGTCGACGGTTAATCGACCAGTCTTCGAAGCATCTTTACTACGGCGCTACTTTTCAAATTCACTGCGTGCCGTCGATGCAAATGACACGACAAACAGCAATTAGACAACGATGCAATGCGAACCATATGTTTGTAATTCGTAACGCGAAACAAACTTATTAACACTTCTATCGTGTTCGAATCTACACTACTCGATAGCGTCATTAAATCGATACATACTTTGGTAGCTTTCTTCCGAAATTTACCAGTCTCAGATCTTTTAATTTCATTTACTTTATACGTATTTTAAAACCTGCGAATACATTTTTCACCAGTTTCGCTAAAAACCTATGTAGTCGTAATTGCTACGCGATTAGTACAAGCTTTTACGTAAATGAGTATGTAATAGGCGAGTTAATATTAGACGAAGAAATCGCAGTGAAACAATCATTTTTTATCGCGAAAGATAGGAAAAGGACGATATAATCGTGAATGGACACGAACCGAACGAAAAATTCAAGGGATCTGAAATCTGGGGAATAAAATGGAATGTAAGCGACCTTCATCGTGACCTTTACAGGACCAGTTTGATCCAGTCCACGAAAATACTCATCCGCCCACGACGAAGGCCGAATTTAATACGTGCTTGAATCGAAGAAGTTCGAAATCAAACGCCCTAAGTAATATTTCATAAAAATTGTTTTTCTTGGATAAACAACGGAACCCAGTTTCGCTGCTTCGGACAGTTTTACCGCACCGAAAGCTTTACCTTTTCGATATGTTTACTTCGTCTGCATCTCTCGGTTTCTTTACATCTTTTTTCGTATTTTACGTAGGAAGATGTAGCATGGATATCTCTGTGTCAGAACTTTTAAATTTTTTAATGTAACCATTCGTAATATTGTCAGTATTATTTATATTATTAAGCTCAAGTGTATATATATATACATAAAGAGAGAGAGAGAGAGCAATATTAGCAAATACATTTTGCTAATGGCATGAAATCGTTCGTTCCTTGTATACTGGTTTTCGCTAGTTCTCGTTAAAGTCTATAGTCCCAATTTATTGTACACAACCTTCAAACAATATTCTTATAAAAAATTCTGATGCTGTGGCTCAAAAGCAATTTTTTATGCTTTCTTTTTTAGAGTCTTTTGCCGCTTGAATTATAAATATCTTACTCAAAGTAATTAGAACACCGCCGATCTGGATAATTCAAGAAAATAATTCCAATTTCGAAGATGAAACGATCGCGATGTGTCGGCTGTCGTAATATTTGCGCTAAACGGACAATTTAAAGAAGTCGTTGAATCTTTCGAAAATATCGATTATATTCTTAAGTGATAAAATCAACGGACTAGGCCGTCTGCTAATTATTTTTAGGAACATTTGTTATTACTTGTGACTCACGATACGTATTTATGATCTCGATAAAATCTTTAGCGATAATAAACACGATCGATGGAAATACGTAAAAATTGGACGTTTCTGTCTTTCTAAGAGTATCACATATTTTTTTTTTTATTATTCTATGGATTCGCCGTTTCGAGAAAGTTTCGCTCTTATCGGGTGTAGGAGAATAGAAGAAAAAAGAATGTTTCCCATTTAAAATTTTTCGAGTTTAGAATTTACTCCGCAAAGATTTTCTTTTACTTAAAAATTCCCCAAAATCGGTCGATTCTAATCTAGTACTTACGATCGCTATCACTCGACATTGTAATTGGTAACTTTTATATACACCCTATCCCCTTTTCAAATTCTAATTTTACACGAAATATCCCCTATCCTATCTAAAAAGCTCGACCTGCCTCCTTTACGATAGTTTCTAAAATTCTGACCAAAGCGATCGACGCAAGCATATCGGCGGTTGAGCAAAGTAAAAGGCCGAAAGTGCGCGGTGGAAGGTCGAGAGGCTTCAAAGGCCGAACGACTCCGGAGGATGGAGGAACACGTAACACGCGAAACAACGTGTATACGCTCCATTTAACGATATTGCATCGAGAGAGGCGTGCACGTCACACGTGGGCATCTGCGAGAGTTATCGTTGACGTAAAACAAGATCGCAAACGTACCGAGAGGCGAAGACCATTTCCAGCATGGCTGGTAGCTCTCTCGAGCGGCTGGTGGGCGGACGGGTGGTTTCCCATTTCTCCTTTGGCCTCGATGTTTTCACAACGCGCAGTAGCGACCGCGTCAAGTATCCAAACACAACGTCCCGTGCCTCGTCGTTGGTTGTTTCCCTCCGTGCACCATACACAGTGACGATATCATCGAACGTCCGTGCACTTTGCTTCTTTTCCTCTATGTCCACGGACGTTTTTCACGATCGTCGTTTATTCTCGTCGATTAATTATCCCCTTCCAACACTTTCTTCCGTGCCGTCGCTATTTTCTTTAACGCAACCTTTACCTTCTTTCGCCAAACTCGCGACACTATCGCGATATCGACGTTCTCGTCCACGCGCACTCGATATAGGCCATTAATAGCACTTACCGCATGAGACACACGGTACAAACTAGAGTCAAGTCACCTATGATTCAACGAAGTCGAAGAATCGTTCAAACATGTATGAATTCGACGTTCCATTATCATTAATAATAGAAGAGAATTTTCGCTTGGCGTGTACCGGAATTTTCGAGAATTTTGCGACTGACGTGGCCTTGTTTTTTTCTGTTTGACTCGAGGAGGCGAGCTAACGTACGCTCTATCCGCCAGATTTATGCGTGAATCGCGCGAGGCCCTTGACGTGCTTTGAATTCTCAACGTTCGAGTATATCGTCGTTTCTACGTTTTGTTCGTGCCACGTACCGCTTCGAGATGGCAAATGTATGTATCGTATGATTTCAACACCCAAGACTCGAAGAAGACGTTGAGAGAGAATCACGATAAGAGCCACTAATAACAACGCTATTAGATTACCTTGCACGATCGAAACATAACGCGTCGTTTTCAATCGAACTCGTTACACTGCCGCGCGATTAGCAACGATCTCATGGACACACGTGCACCGTACACGTACCTTTTCGCGGTAGTTACTCGATCAAGCTACGAATTCGCTCGATCGGATAAGATACCGTAGTGTCCGAGCGAAGGTGCAGCACTGAGGACTGAGAAGGCGGATAACCGTGGGGGCTTCCCGATCGACCAAGGTACCGTCATCGAACGACCGAGTTTCATCGTGGATATTCGCGAGACTCTATACGCTGCACAAATTCACGCACCACAACTTGTCACTGTCACCACATTGTGTACAACTGTGCGCGACACCGTACCTTTTCTTTCTACTCTTCCTCTTCTTTTGCTTCCTCTTAATCCCGACAAATCGCCAATCTCGACACTCTGGCCACGCTCGTTTAATCGATTCTGAATATCGATCTTTCAAACGAATCTTGACAGTTCTCTTCTTTCGTCGATACCAACCGATACGACCGATCTCGAATAGAAACGAAGCTTCTACGTCCTTCTATACTCGACTCTTTTACTCGAACGCGCTTGTCAAATTCATAATTCAATCTGTCCCTCTATCGGTTCTGTGATATGTCAACTCTGTGCAACGCTATACGACGCTGTTCTCTCTATTCTTCCTCTTCTTTCGTCACTGCTAGTTCCAAACGCGAACGAACAAACTCGTCGTATCCTTTTACTTTGACCACGCGTTTGATCAACGATAGAAAACCGAAATATTTGAAACGAGCTATCGTCTGTCGATGAATGGTCGGAGAATGATTTTTGAATCGTAATGGCGGCGCTACGTAGCGAGAAACCGGCCGGTAAAAACGTCGATGTATCGGGGACGGTTCGAGGAACGGGCGAACAGACTAGCGATGCTTCTTCCTCATCTTCTTCTTCCCTTCTTACCGCGAGCTAGCAGTTCAAACTGGTCGTACGACTTGGCCACAGAGGTTGACGTCATGGACTGTACCCAGAGTGGGATCTCAGTTACTCTCTCTCAGTTTCGCGCTCGTCGCGTCTCTTTTGTCTAGTTTACCTTACGTTAGACCAGTGGGGATCGACTACATTATATCCTGTTGCTCGTTCGCCATCCGTACGATACGCACCGCTTTTTACTGCTCGACGATGATCGCGTCGACGCGTCTATCTCCGTGGCTCGTTATTTTTAATCGATGACGAATCCTACCACGGTTATTCGTTCGTGGTTTAGTCGAGTTCACGATTCGATCGTGGCCGCATTGTCCCTTTAACTCGTACGAGAGTTAAAAAGACCGTCGAGAGTTCCCGAGGGGAGAGAAATTCTCGAATCGTCTCGGAAACATCGTACCGAACTAACAGCCTCTGTACCTTTGATTCTTTGTCTTCGACGGATACTTTGCTCCGTTTCCTCTGTCTATATACTCCTTTTCTAATTACGAGCAACCGCTTCCAATTCCTTATGAGATAGACGCGAAGCAAATAGTTCCTAAATCGCCGCAAAGGTGCAAATTTCACCCGAAGTCGTCTCGCTCGTCGACCGCTTAATAGTCGAGCGCTATTGTAAGAGAGAAATACGAGAGTGTTCTCCCCGAGTTTTCGAACGAGACGAAAAGCCTTTCAACCGCGTCGACAGGAAACCGTTACTCGAATGCGATTCCGTTTCCTCGCGGAGGCTATCGAATATTTACGAGCGTTCGTTTCGATCGAAAGGTCGATCGACGGAAGAACGTCATTTTATCTTTTACTTTTGATTGCGAGGTCGATTTGTTATTACGAAATATTTGAATTGTAACGAAAAGGAAGGAGAAGAGAGAGAGAGAGAGAGAGAGAAAGAATGGTTTGTAATTTATTTAATTAGTTTTACGTCTTGATGAAGGTTTTCATAAAATATTC
Source organism: Bombus fervidus (assembly GCF_041682495.2). Taxonomy (NCBI): domain Eukaryota; kingdom Metazoa; phylum Arthropoda; class Insecta; order Hymenoptera; family Apidae; genus Bombus; species Bombus fervidus. The sequence continues at coordinate 18,176,312 of NC_091521.1, forward strand.
TGTCACCGCCTATTATTTTTCTCTTTCTTACGTCGCAGAAGAGTTAGTATACGTTGCATTTTTACAATTCGAGACAGAAGAAGAGTTTGTCCGTTACGTGAATGTTTTAACAAAGATGATCGTATTTTAACACGCGTCAGCTAATGAAGAGTAGAGCCACGACGATACTAGTTCCCACGTTTTTCCGTTAGAACTGCCGCCGTTACGCTCAGCTACTTCCGCCGACCCCACCGGAACTGTAGCGTACGTTTGATCTGTCGCATCAACTGACCGTCATCCATAGGAACAGACCACAGAACGTTCTTTTTATTCCGAAAATATAAGATAAAGATCATTTATAACTGGATTTTACAAATTTGTCACCAAAATTCTGTATCTCGGGTGACGACAAGCGTGGACAAAATTCTCGAAAATTCTGGCACGCGACAGTTTTTTCCAATTTTCCAAAGTGCTGCTTATAAATTTTGAAAGATCCTAATGCTCGATCGGATCTCGCACACACGTTCTCTTACGTTTGAGTAAAACGGTCGTTTCTTATTTGAAGAACCTCCGCGCCACCTGGTGAAGGTATCATACTCGCGTGTAGCTTTGGACAGTTGCAGCTCCGTTTTATCAGCAAGGTAAAAACGAAAAAGCATCGAGTAGAGCACGTTATCAGTCGCTTCACTTTCGTCGCGATATAGACACGAGGTGAACGCGTTTCACTTTCACTGAACAACACGAGGCAATAGAAAAGCTCTCGACGAGACGATGATATACACGTACGATCTTCCGGTATGCCGACACTAGAGACGTGCAAGAACCCCCCCCTGAAACACTCGGGACGTGAATGCCGTAGTTCAAACGGGCCCATGTCGCTCTACCCGGGTCCTACGGTGCCCCAGGCGCGTGCTTATTTCCATCGATGCCCTGTGTCTCTTCAAGTACATCTTGTATGAACCAAAAGTCCAGAGGCAAACGGATTGTACTCTATTTTGGTATAGTATAACAAAGCTTGGAAAAAATTATCAGACTGTGTGATATGATAAGAGGAGGGAAACGAGTAGAGTCTAGAAAAATGTAGGCTCGAAGAATTCTAAATTCGGGGAAGATCGGTGCTACGTTTACGACGAGAGGTCGAATAGATTCCTTTTTATCTTTTTTAAAAAATATTTACGTTACAAGTACACTTGTCTATAAATAAATATATTTATCGTATGTAGAATGAGTCACAAGCGAATATATACCTCACAAAAATCAGATTCCTATAATATCGATTTTTCTGTGTTTTACCATTAATTTGTACTTCCCTACATATCGCTTTAACGAGTTTTCAATTTGTATAATTCGTAATTTTTTAAATATTTGTAAGAGTCTTTAAATAAATTTCGTACCTTCAAGGTGCATAGTCATTTTCGGCTCTCATCCTACATATTCATATCTATCACGATTTACTTACAATTTATCGTACAAATTACATTTTGTTTGTATTATGCAAATCGATGCATTCCAAGACTAACTTTTTTTTAATTCATCAAATTCTTTTAAACCGACCATCGCTTTTGTTCTCTGCGGCCATTTTTCCATCCAATGGCATTTTACACATCGACAAATTTCCTCCTAACCATAAAAAATGCAATATAAGGAAAATTGAAATTAAGCTGCTTTGATGGTTTTCCAGTGGCTACGGGCACGAGATCGTTGTCCCTGTTTTTCGTCCATTTAGATACGAGCACGAGTCAACCCCCACTCCATCCTTGGACGATGAATGTTCCACTCAGACCCAGCTACCTTTTCCCTACTCTCAAACGAACCAGGGCTATACGAAGCGTTCTTGGTGCCTCTGTGCATTTCTCTATCGAGCAAACTCGAATTTGCACCGCGAGAAACCGGTTTATCGCGCGATTACGAGATTACAACAGGAAATGCCGATCTGCGTCGGCCAACTTTCGACGAATGAATACATTCCAAAGAACGGTACGCAATTTTGTAAAAATTCCTCGCGTCCGATACAGAATCGAGGAGGATATTTCGAAGAAGATTCGAAGGATGGTTAAAACCGTGAGGGTAGGGTCAGGTTGAACGAAGATCCGGGACTGGTGCTTCAAGTTTACGGTGGTGAGGAGTGCAGCTGCCGTGGCAAATGGTCGTACATCTGCTGAGACACGACCGAGAAAAGTTCGCCGCGAAACCCAACAGGGTTTCCTGCGTTTATAGATCATTCGATAGAGATTTCACGTGGCCTTCCCGCGACAACGCCAGTAGGGGGTAGAAGATTCTTCGGGATCTCGAGTAACCAGACATGTTTCATTTAGCGTTTGATGTTATTTCGTATTTGATAAGAACGTTTGGCAGATAGTCTCAAGTGGAACGGACGAACAACTGTTAAAAAATTCGTCGAATATGACTTTTTATTCTTAAACTCATCCATGAATTTCTATACGTATATGTTTCTTCGAATCGATTTGCAAAATGGGAAAAACATCCCCTTCTCGCTTGACATTTCCGGTTGACACAAACGGAATCAGGTTCTATGAGAAAAACGCGAGGTAAAATGTAAATAAGGTATTGAAGTAAGTGGCTTTAGAAATTCAAATTTTCTTCGGATACAGTCACGATTCGGAGATTATTATTCGTCGACGTCCACGACTCGAAGTCGATGTAACGTAATACGAATATGTTTGCTTTTCGAACGACTATCGTCGTGATTCTGTGTAGCAACAGTTAGAAAGGTAATGTTACATATACGTGTTTCAGTTTGCTTTTTGCTTTAGATAAAAGCTCAAAGCTTTAAACTTGTTACAACTTGATCTTATTGTAAAATTGTTGCGATATCGAAAGTACAGGTAAACAGGCTTTCCGAAATTTGTAATTACACATTCACGTAACAATGGCACTTGATATTTGGCTCAACGAGGGAAGAAAGATGTTATAACGAAAAACAGGTGTTATTCGCGTAGTTTCAAATACAATTAAAATATCAAGCTTAGTGTAAAGGACTTGTCGTATTTCACGACGCAAAGTCAAAAGTAAAATAAATGAAAGAAAGACTTTATCGCAGGAGTGACGAAATTGTTGTTACCAAATTGCTAACGAGAACGTAGCAACTAAAATGACCGTATTTTATGAATGGCTGTATTTTTTCACGCAGCTGTGCCTCCTTGATTTACTTTTCGTACCGGTGTATCACTACGATCGTAGAGAAAGGAAGTTGGCAGCTGCATATATGGTTTCGTCCTTCCTCGCTTTGTTTTTCGACGTGATATCAACGCAGAACAACTCCTACTACGTAGGAAACTCGCTGTCAAATTTTACGACCGTGTCTTGCAACAGTAACCAACAACGCGAAACTAACGTTCACAAAAATCGTTATACTCGGTTAATAAATGCTCGCGAGCTTTGGTCGTTCGAATGGCTAACTACGAGGTAAGGAAGTCGATACGTCTTAAGATTCATCGTGGTTGCAAATCATGCGACATATTTGCACACAATGATTTTCCTTCCTCGTTGACCTGTTTCGATGATTTTCGCTAATGCGGTGTAACTCTCAATATGAGTTTAAATATTATGAGATTAAATATTAAATCGTTGAAACGTTAAACGAATAACAAACTGTAATGGAAAAAATTGAAATGTTAAGTAAGAAGCGAGGCAGGATTTTGTGAAAACCACGGTAAAAGGAAAAACTGGATTAATCTGTGCGCTCTGATCCGCGACCGAACTCGCAATTCATCGTAAGAAGCGAAGAAGTCCGGAGGTGAGAAGAAGCGAGTTCACTCGTTACACCGTCACGATCCGTGATAGTGAACGAGCGCGAGGGAATCGAATCGAATTTAATCGAACCGAATAAATTCGCCCCGTTTATTTGCACGGGGCTCGCGTAAAATGACCCCGTCGACGAAAATAACGTTCGAACAGCCTTGATCGGCACGTACAAAAGGTAGCAGGCTAACACGACTATTTTCGTCGACCTTTTCACGTGCGTACACGCGTTCCAGCACGGTACGATTGCAGCACGGTGTATATCGCGGCAACGTGCGTGAGCACAGGTGCACGAAGAAAGGAGCGGCACCAAAGGTGAAGGAAACGAGAGGACGCTGGCTAGAAGAAGGAGGGAAGAAAAGAAGAAGGCGCACTTGCGGTTGGACGAAGGTGAACTGGCGAGAGGGTTTCTTTGCTTTTTCTAGTCGTTGTTGTAGTACGCGTTCGAGTAAATTAGAGGGGGGGGGGGCTAGTGAGCGAGCGAGAGAGCGAATGAGAGAGAAAGAGAGAGAGCACGTATGTAAGAAAGGCACGTGGATAGTTCACGGATGAGCGGGAAAGAACCGACGAAGTACATCAGACGATCCGTAAGAAGAATCGTATTTGAGATGAGAATATAGAGAACGTCGAGCTTAACGCTTTATCGATGATGTGGTTTACTACGTACGGAGTCTTGTGGAGGCGTGTATTTTTAGAAAATGGTATCTAAACGGAATGTAAAATGTCGATAGCTTCTTCCGAGTTGTATGTTTTAAGTTAATCGAAGAATAACGATATGAAATTCGAGCAAAATATTTGACAAAATTTGAGAGTACTCGTTGCGTTAATACGTTTCATTTTACATTATGTACAAACGTCGTGACAGAGCTAGAACGTTTCTTGTTCTCTTTTGTTTGTTTGAAGAGTGGGTCGACCATGGAAATAGATAAGTAGTAAGCTAACGTTTCGCTTCAGGAACGATTTACGAGAGAACGATTTTATCGCGGAGAAATCGCTGACAATGTCTTTACACAAGTGGAAAGCAGTAAATTGTTTCTTAAATTCGTATTGGAGAATTACAAACAAATTTTCGATGCGCAAAAGAAAACAATTGGAGATTGGATACTGATTTACGGAATGACTTTTTAGAAAACTATCTTTTCAAGAAGGAACGACGAATCTGACAAATGTTTAAGTAGCAGTTTGAAGTCGATTTCAATAATATGGGACGACAAATGTTACTAATGAAGTATATAAATATTTGGTATAAATAAAGTAAAGTAAAAATTGGAAAAATGTTGATTTAAAAAGTAACTTTTTAAAGAGCTATAGGTGAGAAAATAAAGAGCAGAGCTTCTGATAGAATGCCGTTTACGTTGGTCGAAAATGAAAAAGAAATATTTTTACAATACGTAACGAACACGATGATATTAAAAGAAAGTAGCTAAATTGGAATTTATATTCACGAAAGCTGTATTTCGCTAACACAACGTTGAATTCGTATTCACGAAAGCAGCACTTTGCTAACAAGCGTAAATAGACAAATTTTCTATGGTAAATTCACGCGTCATGGAGGTATACAAATGTACGCAAGGTAAAAAGGCCTATTTACGGTGAATATAACGAGTGAAGTTTTGAAAAAAAAAACATGATTAGACGCTGCAAATATATCATATTAATTTCAAAAAGACAAACTTAAAATCTCGTTTTTTTCCCACCCCAAAGAAGAAGATCTATCGAGAAACGATTGGACGTCATCGTTGAGTAGTACAATCGATATCAGTAAGACGAGCACCGTGATAAAACACAATTTTCCTTCAAGAAGTCAAACGTCAAACGTCTCGCGAGTATCTTTGAAAAAGTGTCACTCATTCCGAGACATCGAAATTAAGCGATTACTCGTACTAAGGAGAAAAGTGATTCGGATTAGAACAATTTTTGTCTATGTAATCGCGTGTTTCTTCAGTGCGTCGTTATATCCGATATTTGCTAATCGTCCAAATAGAGATAGAAAACGAGAAGAATTTGTATTTCCCCCTTCGATGTTTTCTTCGTTGTCGCGTTAAAGGCATCGTTGCGCCGCGAAAGGGAATAGCAGTAAAGACGAAAGTAATTGCTTCGTGCGGAGAACTCCGTGGTGGAAACTGATTTCAACGTGACTCGTTCAACGGGAAAATTAAAATCAGCTTTCGTCGTGGTGATCTCTATCGTTATCTCGAAATATTTCATTCTGCTTTTACGAAATTTTGAATTTCAAGTACGAGACGAGTTTTAAACTTTTACCAGCGGGTGATCGATCTGATCAACGATCGATCATCGTGGCGTTGCGCGAAACCGTGACAGTATTAAAAGCCAGTGTTCTGCTCAGGATTTCTGTCTTTATTCTTTCGCACGTGCATTTCCCGATACGCCATATGGCCACGGATAAAAACCACATGCCGGTATATTCCCATGAACATCGGGCCGACAGGTACAAAAGGTAGGCAGTATCTGTTACTAACCATATCATAGATTTATATTGGTAGATTTATTGGAATAAATTAATTTTACCAAATATCTGTTCCTTCAAATATTCTTCTAAACAGCAAGTAGTTGTATTGAAAATATTTGCCCAGTATTTTCTATGTCCAATTAAATTAAAAAAATTTTTAATTCATCTTTGATTAGAAAATATTATATGACACGTAGGAAGCACGTGGCATCGATGTTCGTATGTTCAGGAAGCGAATACGAGAACAGATGTTAGAAATGTAGTTTCTCAAAGTGATTTCCTCCAAAAAACAAAAACAGTTTTAAGAACGTGACATATGCGTCAGATTCTATGCTTACGAGGGATGAAACTGTATAGTTCAGTTACGGCTAATGATAAAGCTCACGCTAACTAGGTTTTACAGCAGGTTTTATATTAAATCTCGCATTAGGTTACACGTTAATTGCCATTAGATCTTCCATCGAATGTGATACAAAACGTAAAAGACGCGTTATACGCAAAAATTGAATATTTATTATGGAAAATATTTCTATATTTTTAAAGTAATTTGCTTTGAACGTTGTATTTTCGTAAACGAACTATCGAATAAAAAAGATTATATTTAAGCACTCACCGAAAAGTATTTGTATTCGACGCAGATTGAAAAGGATTTATCTGTAACATAAAATATATCGTGTTTGTTTTATAAATTAATTTTAGATCGATTATAACGTTATAGTCATAGTTACATGTAACCTTACAATCGGTAATTTTGTTACAAATTGTTACATTTTTATGAGTAGAGTTAACAACGTGTTTTAACGTTTAAAATTCATTTTTCCTTTGTACCCTCTCGATTATCAAGTAGCAATATGATAAATGTGCTTGTTCGCAAAATGAAACACACGTTTATGGTAATTTCGACGTTTAATCAATAAAATAACAAATATTATATCAACTGATAACATTAAGGAAACATTGCGAAACATTTAATGTAATCAGAATCACGTGATTGTGTAATTTTTATATATGCAAATTTAAGAAATGCCAGTCACGTTATTCTTTAAATAGAACGTAAAGAAATATAACGATTATCTGGAAATTTTACCAGAAAAAATTCTTTTTACAAATATTCTAAATATATTAACAACAAATATATCGAGATAAATATATAAGATCGACAACAATCAATTAACTTTATCCTTTTTTATTTTATTATTAAATTAACTTTGATCGTTACGTTTTCACTTAATCGAGTTGATTTTCCATATAACAGGTGTCCACGTTAAACCCAAAGGACGAAAACTTGACGTTTGACGTTTAAACGTTAAATTCGTACAAGTTGTACATACGTGACTTGCTCCTGTTTACTCGAAAACTATTACCAATACTCGTCCGAACGAATAAAAACATCAACTGATACTTTTACATATATTTCTATCAAATATTGGTTTATTGATCGAGCAAACAAATTCGCGCAAAGAAAAATACGTATATTAGGTTAATCAAAACATTTCGTTTCTTCTCTCTTTATCTCTTTTGAAGAGATAGAATTAATTTAAAATATTTTCTATACATCGATCTGTAACGTACGAGAGAGGTAACAGAGTCGAACAGTTCGTGCTCCTAGCGCTACGAAACCTATATGCGTACCACCGTATCATATCGTTTTATAAATTGTGCCGTATTTTCGTTTGAAATATTTTTAACTCGATGTTACGAGCGAAGAAGATTAATTTTCGTATTTCCTACCGCAGACGCTTGCCATTTTTACGGAAATAGAAGAAAGATAAGTGGCACAGAATGAAATTGACATCCTCCTCCGCCAAAGAATTACTTTATATTTTATATCTTTTCGTTTTCCTTCTTCGGCATTTACATCATTTGTCGCGTCTAAATTGTACGATTGACGAAGGCAAGATACTGATGGAGGGGAAAATCGATCGATAGCTGAGACGAGAAGAATCGTCGATTCGTTATATTACAAAGGAATCCCCAAGCTACTTGGTTACGTCTACGCGCCCCATAAAAATGTGCACGGTGCTTTACATCGAGTGAAACGGTTCCCACGACACCCTGTGCGTCGTACTCTATGGGAACGTTTTATTGGGGTGAAAATTTACGTGTCTGCAGCTACTCGTGTACGCACTCATACGATCAAACATGTCGCTCGTAGAAAGTCGATCGTAACGGTGAAACGTTCAATCCTAACACGTAGATGTTGCTTGCGACAAAAGGTAAGTTCGTATTAGACATTTCATGGAAGGTTAATCGAAGAAGTCGACTTTGTGCTGCTACAATTTGCTAAATTAATTGATATATAAAATTGCAATTTTTTTTCTATTTGGTAACTATACTTTGCTATGTATGTTAGACCGTGCTACAACATATCCGATAAAGATATGTAAAGTATACCCGAGGAAAAGAAATATAAAAATGAATGTAAGTAACGCAAATAGTAAAATACGGAAGATACAAAACGATTTGATGCTTAAATCGTTACTTGAATTGCGATGCTACAAAACGCCTCCTCTACCGATCAATGCCATTTAATATCCCGTAACGTCAAGAAATGTCAAATTTTCTAAAATAAGTCCTTCTTTCCTTCTCTAACAATCTCCAAATTTTTTTTCGATAAATCTTTACTCAAATAAATCTGTTTAAATAAATTTGCACAATACGAAGTGAACAACACGTTATCAGAAACACTATACAAGCAGATTACAAAAGGTCTCCACTAACAGGGATATAATTCTTAATACGAGAAATATTTATAATTGCTACGTTAAACAATTATATAAATCATATATTTCGACGCTAAATAGAATCGCGTAATCATTTGATCAATCTCTGACAAAATAAAGTGAAATTGTACAAAATTCATAAAATATATTGACAAAAATTCCAAATTGCTAAAATGACTGTTTCCAATCATGTATGAATAACTACAATACATTTCTTTATCAAATAATTAAAGGAGAAAATGAAACGTGTGCGATACGTTCGATCAATTTGATTATATATCGCGTAGTTGACATAAGAGTTAAATTATTCATCGATAATATGTCAATTATGTGTCGTATCATTTTAATTAGCTATATTCGTACATTGACACAAGTGTCGAAAACTACGTGTTTTTTTTTGGCGGAAACATTACTTTTTAAGAATTCTACAGCTTATATAAATGAGAAGCGTAATAATCTTGGCATTGTCTGAAATTCGTCGTGCATGAAAGGGTCAAAAATGGCGAAAGTCGTAATTGTACTCTTCATTATAGCTGCCTATGTAAGTGAATCTTTCTCAAGTTCCGAATACGCTCAGAATCTCTTTCCTTTTTGCCAATATTTTTCAAAATAATTAGATCTTCCCTTCTTATTTATATCTTACATGATGTTTCTAAAAATGAGTTACATACAGACAGACGTTTCCGCGCGACAACACCACCTAAATCATCAAAAAATCTATTTTTGTTTTATTTTAGGGTAATGCCCTTCCTGGGTTACCAGGATTCCACGATCCAATGAAGAGAGTACATCGCTTTGAACATGAAGTTATGACAAAAATAAAAGCCATCGCTGTAAACGCGGACACAGCTTTAGAGGGTCAAAAAGATGAAGCCGGTATTTATCTGTCGGAAATAAACAAAATCGGTAAAGAAATAAAGAAGATTGCGAAACATAAAGTCGCTGACATATTGAAGACTGTAAGTGTGTAATACTGCATGTTCCTACCAGCAATCATTCAAATTAAAAAGATTTGAAAGATACATCTAAATCAATCAACAAGTAATACATATGGGTAATTGGTTAATATGATTCAGATATATACAGGGTACCTCGCATAACTGGGACAAACGATAGCTTCGAAATAGAAAAAATAGAAAAAGATAGATATATGTGTGCCATATTATATGATATATTATATTCTATTATATACGTATATATATAATGAATAATTAAATTGTGACATTAAATTTCTCTGTGTTACAATGTCTTCTCACTTTGTGCATTTAGGTGGAACATGAAATAAAAATTTTAAAACACAAAGAACATGAACATCATCACGACCACTGCATAGCTATCCTAAAGGGATTGGAGAAAATACGCAACAAGATTTTAAATAAGGTTGACAAATGTGTTTCAAACCATATTGATGAAGGGATAAATGTGGAAGGGAAAATAGCTCGAGCTACTGAAAGGTTCCTGACTAAGACTGAAAATCTTGCTAAACAAGCTGCACAATGTGTCGCATCCAATGTAATTCACACAGATGCAATTGCATGTTTAACTAACGTAAGTACTTAACAATAATCTTTTTACAATAAATAATACCGTTTCTAGAATAAAAAGTAAAATTAAACACAAATATATTTTATTCAGAGTAAACGACAAGCACTTTTAACGTGGTAATACATAAAACGACATACAAAAATATATACTATATACAGATATTATCTATAAATAACATTCTATAGTTTACATAAACGACATTTAATTACGCGTAACAATGATAACAATTATCGCAATTAGCAAAATACCAAAACCACTACAAATTAATATAATACAAATTTTATTTTTATCCCATACAACTATAATAGGCACTGTCGAAAGCAACGCAAATTTCGAACACGGAATATCCGATGCTTAGAAAAGAAATTATCCAAGACACAGAACATATGTTAACATTGAAACATACAATAATAGACTGCGATATAGCAAAGCTACAAATATCTCAACTTGAAAAACTTGAAGCATTCATCAAAAAGATTAAAAAATGCAACAATGATGAGATTGCAACTTCGACAACACAACGTTCCACACCATCACATAGTAACAAACCAACTGTAACTACGACAGTACCAACTAGTAGTACAACCCAAGAATCCAGCTCAAGCAGCACAGGAGGTCCAGTTACTACTACTACTACTCAAGAATCTACCTCGGGCACCACAGAAGGACCAGCTATTACCACGACACAACGATCCAGGTCAAGCTCCACAGGAGGTCCAGCAAGCAGTACTACTCAAGTATCTACCTCGGGCACCACAGAAGGGCCAGCTGTTAGCACTACCCAAGGATCCAGCTCAAGCTCCACAGGAGGTCCAGCTGCTAGTGTTACTCAAGTATCTACCTCGGGCACCACAGAAGGGCCAGCTATTACCACGACACAAGGATCCAGCTCAAGCTCCACAGGAGGTCCAGCAAGTATTATTACTCCAGAATCTACCTCGGGCACCACAGAAGCACCAGCTATTACCACGACACAAGGATCCAGGTCAAGCTCCACAGGAGGTCCAGCAAGTAGTACTACTCAAGCATCTACCTCGGGCACCACAGAAGGGCCAGCTATTAGCACTACCCAAGGATCCAGGTCAAGCTCCACAGGAGGTCCAGCAAGTAGTACTACTCAAGTATCTACCGCGGGCACCACAGAAGGGCCAGCTATTAGCACTACCCAAGGATCCAGCTCAAGCTCCACAGGAGGTCCAGCTGCTAGTATTACTCAAGTATCTACCTCGGGCACCACAGAAGGGCCAGCTATTACCACGACACAAGGATCCAGCTCAAGCTCCACAGGAGGTCCAGCAAGTATTATTACTCCAGAATCTACCTCGGGCACCACAGAAGCACCAGCTATTACCACGACACAAGGATCCAGGTCAAGCTCCACAGGAGGTCCAGCAAGTAGTACTACACAAGCATCTACCTCGGGCACCACAGAAGGGCCAGCTATTAGCACTACCCAAGGATCCAGGTCAAGCTCCACAGGAGGTCCAGCAAGTAGTACTACTCAAGTATCTACCGCGGGCACCACAGAAGGGCCAGCTATTAGCACTACCCAAGGATCCAGCTCAAGCTCCACAGGAGGTCCAGCTGCTAGTATTACTCAAGTATCTACCTCGGGCACCACAGAAGGGCCAGCTATTACCACGACACAAGGATCCAGCTCAAGCTCCACAGGAGGTCCAGCAAGTAGTATTACTCCAGAATCTACCTCGGGCACCACAGAAGCACCAGCTATTACCACGACACAAGGATCCAGCTCAAGCTCCACAGGAGGTCCAGCAAGTAGTACTACTCAAGTATCTACCTCGGGCACCACAGAAGGGCCAGCTATTACCACGACACAAGGATCCAGCTCAAGCTCCACAGGAGGTCCAACTGGTAGTATTACTCAAGTATCTACCTCGGGCACCACAGAAGGGCCAGCTATTACCACGACACAAGGATCCCGCTCAAGCTCCACAGGAGGTCCAGCAAGTAGTATTACTCCAGAATCTACCTCGGGCACCACAGAAGGACCAGCTATTACCACGACACAAGGATCCAGCTCAAGCTCCACAGGAGGTCCAGCAAGTAGTACTACTCAAGTATCTACCTCGGGCACCACAGAAGGGCCAGCTATTACCACGACACAAGGATCCAGCTCAAGCCCCACAGGAGGTCCAGCTAGTAATACTACTCAAGAATCTACCTCGGGCACCACAGAAGGGCCAGCTATTACCACGACACAAGGATCCAGCTCAAGCTCCACAGGAGGTCCAGCTAGTAATACTACTCAAGAATCTACCTCGGGCAGCACAGAAGGGCCAGCTATTAGTACTACCCAAGGATCCAGCTCAAGCTCCACGGGAGGTCCAGCTGGTAGTACTACTCAAGTATCTACCTCGGGCACCACAGAAGGGCCAGCTATTACCACGACACAAGGATCCAGCTCAAGCTCCACAGGAGGTCCAACTGGTAGTATTACTCAAGTATCTACCTCGGGCACCACAGAAGGGCCAGCTATTACCACGACACAAGGATCCAGCTCAAGCTCCACAGGAGGTCCAGCTAGTAATACTACTCAAGAATCTACCTCGGGCAGCACAGAAGGGCCAGCTATTAGTACTACCCAAGGATCCAGCTCAAGCTCCACAGGAGGTCCAGCTGGTAGTACTACTCAAGTATCTACCTCGGGCACCACAGAAGGGCCAGCTATTACCACGACACAAGGATCCAGCTCAAGCTCCACAGGAGGTCCAACTGGTAGTATTACTCAAGTATCTACCTCGGACACCACAGAAGGGCCAGCTATTACCACGACACAAGGATCCAGCTCAAGCTCCACAGGAGGTCCAGCAAGTAGTATTACTCCAGAATCTACCTCGGGCACCACAGAAGGACCAGCTATTACCACGACACAAGGATCCAGCTCAAGCTCCACAGGAGGTCCAGCAAGTAGTACTACTCAAGTATCTACCTCGGGCACCACAGAAGGGCCAGCTATTACCACGACACAAGGATCCAGCTCAAGCTCCACAGGAGGTCCAACTGGTAGTATTACTCAAGTATCTACCTCAGGCACCACAGAAGGGCCAGCTATTACCACGACACAAGGATCCAGCTCAAGCTCCACAGGAGGCCCAGCAAGTAGTATTACTCCAGAATCTACCTCGGGCACCACAGAAGGGCCAGCTATTAGCACTACCCAAGGATCCACCTCAAGCTCCACAGGAGGTCCAGCAAGTAGCACTAATCAAGTATCTACCTCGGGCACCACAGAAGGGCCAGCTATTAGCACTACCCAAGGATCCAGCTCAAGCACCACAGGAGGTCCAGCTGGTAGTATTACTCCAGAATCTACCTCGGGCACCACAGAAGGACCAGCTATTACCACGACACAAGGATCCAGCTCAAGCTCCACAGGAGGTCCAGCTAGTAATACTACTCAAGAATCTACCTCGGGCAGCACAAAAGGGCCAGCTATTAGTACTACCCAAGGATCCAGCTCAAGCTCCACAGGAGGTCCAGCTGGTAGTACTACTCAAGTATCTACCTCGGGCACCACAGAAGGGCCAGCTATTACCACGACACAAGGATCCAGCTCAAGCTCCACAGGAGGTCCAGCTGGTAGTATTACTCAAGTATCTACCTCGGGCACCACAGAAGGGCCAGCTATTACCACGACACAAGGATCCAGCTCAAGCACCACAGGAGGTCCAGCTGGTAGTATTACTCCAGAGTCTACCTCGGGCACCACAGAAGGACCAGCTATTACCACGACACAAGGATCCAGCTCAAGCTCCACAGGAGGTCCAGCAAGTAGTATTACTCCAGAATCTACCTCGGGCACCACAGAAGGACCAGCTATTACCACGACACAAGGATCCAGCTCTAGCTCCACAGGAGGTCCAGCAAGTAGTACTACTCAAGTATCTACCTCGGGCACCACAGAAGGACCAGCTATCACCACGACACAAGGATCCAGCTCAAGCTCCACAGGAGGTCCAGCAAGTAGTACTACTCAAGTATCTACCTCGGGCACCACAGAAGGGCCAGCTATTACCACGACGCAAGGATCCAGCTCAAGCTCCACAGGAGGTCCAGCTGGTAGTATTACTCAAGTATCTACCTCGGGCACCACAGAAGGGCCAGCTATTACCACGACACAGGGATCCAGCTCAAGCTCCACAGGAGGTCCAGCTGGTAGTATTACTCCAGAATCTACCTCGGGCACCACAGAAGGACCAGCTATTAGCACGACCCAAGGGTCCAGCTCAAGCTCCACAGGAGGTCCAGCTGTTAGTACTACTCAAGTATCTACTTCGGGCACCACAGAAGGACCAGCTATTACCACGACACAAGGATCCAGCTCAAGCTCCACAGGAGGTCCAGCTAGTAATACTACTCAAGAATCTACCTCGGGCAGCACAGAAGGGCCAGCTATTACCACGACACAAGGATCCAGCTCAAGCTCCACAGGAGGTCCAGCTGGTAGTACTACTCAAGTATCTACTTCGGGCACCACAGAAGGACCAGCTATTACCACGACACAAGGATCCAGCTCAAGCTCCACAGGAGGTCCAGCTGGTAGTATTACTCAAGTATCTACCTCGGGCACCACAGAAGGGCCAGCTATTACCACGACACAGGGATCCAGCTCAAGCTCCACAGGAGGTCCAGCTGGTAGTATTACTCCAGAATCTACCTCGGGCACCACAGAAGGACCAGCTATTAGCACGACCCAAGGGTCCAGCTCAAGCTCCACAGGAGGTCCAGCTGTTAGTACTACTCAAGTATCTACTTCGGGCACCACAGAAGGACCAGCTATTACCACGACACAAGGATCCAGCTCAAGCTCCACAGGAGGTCCAGCTAGTAATACTACTCAAGAATCTACCTCGGGCAGCACAGAAGGGCCAGCTATTACCACGACACAAGGATCCAGCTCAAGCTCCACAGGAGGTCCAGCTGGTAGTACTACTCAAGTATCTACCTCGGGCACCACAGAAGGACCAGCTATTACCACGACACAAGGATCCAGCTCAAGCTCCACAGGAGGTCCAGCTGGTAGTACTACTCAAGTATCTACCTCGGGCACCACAGAAGGGCCAGCTATTACCACGACACAAGGATCCAGCTCAAGCTCCACAGGAGGTCCAACTGGTAGTATTACTCAAGTATCTACCTCGGGCACCACAGAAGGACCAGCTATTACCACGACACAAGGATCCAGCTCAAGCTCCACAGGAGGTCCAGCTAGTAATACTACTCAAGAATCTACCTCGGGCAGCACAGAAGGGCCAGCTATTAGTACTACCCAAGGATCCAGCTCAAGCTCCACAGGAGGTCCAGCTGGTAGTACTACTCAAGTATCTACCTCGGGCACTACAGAAGTGCCAGCTATTACCACGACACAAGGATCCAGCTCAAGCCCCACAGGAGGTCCAGCAAGTAGTATTACTTCAGAATCTACCTCGGGCACCACAGAAGGACCAGCTATTAGTACGACTCAAGAATCCAGTTCAAGTCCCACAGGTGGTACCGCTAGTAGTACTACTCAAGAATCTACCTCGGGCAGCACAGAAGGTACAAGTACGACGAATACAAAGGAATCATCCTCCAGCAGCACAGAAGAACCTGCTATTGGTACTACCCAAGAATCCAGCTCAAGCAGCACAGGAGGTCCAAGTACTACTAGTAAAATGGAGTCATCCTCAAGCAGTACAAAAGAACCATCTAGTAGTACTACCCAGGAATCTACCTCAAGCAGTACAGAAGGGCCAGGAATTATCACTACAAAATCCACAACATCTAGCAATTGTTCATGCGCTACCCCGGCTACTGCTGAACCTAATGCTACTCAATCACCGCAAGATATGTGGTATGCATCTTTAATGCAATGCCTTAAAGAGAACGATTTTGATAAAATTTCGATTACGCATGGGCGCACATTAGTTCGCATCTTACAACATTGTGTATTTAACGTTGGTACACTGAATCAGCTAGTAGCGAAAAGCTTCAACAAGGTATGATAATTTTCATCATTATGATAGTGAACAAATGAGAATTTGTAATTTAAATAGAAGCCGGGAACAATGTTGCTACAACGTGCATTGAAAGAAATATCAAACTATTCATAAGTGAAGTCAATGGAAGAATCAGAGTTTGCACAATAATTTCTAGAATATATTAGGTCAGTCCATAAATTGGTTTGTTTCTCTGTACGAGAATCGTTAACAATAAAGAAAATATGATACAATTTTTCTTATGCAAGATACTTTTTCTGGTTATTTAAAATCGGTTTCCTTAACACATGGGATGTATAATATTAATAGTGTCACAAACAACTACGGTAAAAATGACTTTAAATTTATTTGTTTATTTACCATTTAATTTTATTTACTGTAATACGTTATCTAATAGTAATTTTTTATCGATGCTTCATTCTTTATCATTTTTATCCGATTTAATAAACTACAAAATGCAATATTGAAAAGGTGACACTAAATTCGAGCCAAATATTTATCAAATTGGGAATCACTATTATATTACGTTAGCAAAACTTAGGGAATACGAATGTTTTATAATGTTTATGGCCTCTACCTGGATTAATATTTATAATATCTGAACCATTATCTAGAATCTGCTTACGTATTCTAATTTTCTACAGCATCAATGAATCCGTGTAGAATCCATATAGATAATAATAAACCTAAATTGTAAAAGGATGCATATCTTTCTATAATGGATTGTACGTGTAATGTGCATCTAAATAATAGAATATATTAACCTCGAATATATGTACATATTGTTTGCGACATGTTATTACTCCTAACTATCGTCAAACGTATTTGCACGCGGTTGCTGCGTAGCTACCGGTTGCCTGCTCTACGGCGCCTACAGTCAACTTCGCTCAATCATGAAACAAGATTAGAAGTTCAGTTTGATAAATGAGGTAATAAGCGTAACGGTTCGTTTTCTTTTGTAAATTATTTTATATAATAACAAAATATCAGCAAAACTTGAAAAATTAAATCACAAGTTAACTAAATTAATAAATTCTCTTGTACGATAGTAATAAATGTGGTAAAACACGTAAATTTTATGAATTACAGGCTACTTGATCGCCTTATTTCACGTAACATTAGAGAAATATCGAATAACCTTTATATTTAACTATGCATTGGTATTCTTTATTTCCTATAAATCTACCTACGTCGATACGTTCGTTTTGTGGCTACTTCGTTCTCGTGTTCTGAAGAATCTCATAGGACCAATCCAGATAAGACCAAAACGAACGAGTAACTCATTCGTTAACAAAAGTCTGGATCGTTTCGTCTGCTTACGTTGGTCCGATTGTTGTGGTAGACTCGTTTCTCCGATCGTGAGCCACGATTCTCAAGGGAAAAGTGCTTCACGCCAGGAAAGGGAAATAAGTGGCACGCTAGACGACGAGCCACGTCCTTCGCAGCTCTTCCAAAGACACCGTTGCATTTCTTCCAGCAAGCAATGGGAAACAGTCGCCGTAACATCCTCCAACAGTCGCAAATGGAGAAGGAAGAGACGAATAACGCGAAGAACGATTCGATAGAAACGTTTCGTTTGAAGTTTTTTCAGCGTTATTTGTTGAAACGTCTGACGAGTAAAATGTTGATATTACTTTGGAATTGTTTTTTATTTCATAAATCTTTAATACATATCTCTACTGTGAATGTATATCTGAACGAAATTCCGTTAAAAGATCGTACATTTGGCATACAATGTAGCACTCGTTCCATGAATTTATACGATCCACCATATAAATATTATCAAAATAATTGTTTAACGATTTTAATTAGAAATTGTCGGTTGTTTACGATGAACAGCAAAAATCAAATAGTTTGAATAATTGAAGAATGACGACGGATAAGCAAATTTATATTATAATAGTTTGTAATATATATATTCCATTGAAATTATTACCGTACAAGTATTTCTACATTTACAACAGAGTGTAAAAATCCTGCACGACAGATAGCGTGACATTCGCAGGAAATTATGGAGCTTAAAAGCGACTGAAAAGATAAAATTCCAAGAACCGTGATGAAAAATACATACCGTGGAAATCGAAGAATGAAATTGCTTTCGACACAAAAAAAGGTACATGTTTCAATGAAAGGAATTGCAGCCTGCTCGCCACGCCTTTATTTCATCGTCGGTGTTGGGTTTGCGTGATGAAGATCAAGGATAAATGCAAAAATCCTCTTCCAATAATTTCATTAAATCGTATTCTAAACTCTGTCGAAATTCTGTAAACGATTGTAAAATTTACCTTCCAACGGAACATTGTATAATAAAATAATCAAATCGTTTCGAAACCTTATATATGTATATTATACGTAATATATTTTACTTACTATACATTAAAAACTATGAAATATTTTGATAAAACAATTTTCTTTATTATAATAAAACACATACAAAGAGTACTATTGGAAAGCACTTTAATAAGAACCACACCTTTTTATCATTGTAGGCATTACCTTTCGAGATACTAAGAAAATCTAGGGAAAGATATGTCAAGGGTAACTTAACGCCCTCTATTGTCACGGTATCCCAGAAATTTCCGTGGGATGTAAACAATGCTTTGAAGTCGATTTCAATAATATGGGACGACAAATGTTTTTAACGAAGTATATAAATATTTGGTATAGATAAAATGAAGTAAAAATTGAATAAATGTTGATTTAAAAAGTAACTTTTTCAAGAGCTATAGGTGAAAAAATAAAGAGCAGAGCTTCTGATAGAATGCCGTTTACGTTGGTCGAAAATGAAAAAGAAATATTTTTACAATACGTAACGAACACGATGATATTAAAAGAAAGTAGCTAAATTAGAATTCATATTCACGAAAGCTGTATTTCGCTAACACAACGTTGAATTCGTATTCACGAAAGCAGCACTTTGCTAACAAGCGTAAATAAACAAACTTTCTATGGTAAATTCACGCGTCATGGAGGTATACAAATGTACGCAAGGTAAAAAGACCTATTTACGGTGAATATAACGAGTGAAGTTTTGAAAAAAAAAAAAGACATGATTAGACGCTGCAAATATGTCATATTAATTTTAAAAAGACAAACTTAAAATCTCGTTTTTTCCCCACCCCAAAGAAGAAGATCTATCGAGAAACGATTGGACGTCATCGTTGAGTAGTACAATCGATATCATTAAGACGAGCACCGTGATAAAACATAATTTTCCTTCAAGAAGTCAAACGTCAAACGTCTCGCGAGTATCTTTGAGAAAGTGTCACTCATTCCGAGACATCGAAATTAAGCGATTACTCGTACTAAGGAGAAAAGTGATTCGGATTAGAACAATTTTTGTCTATGTAATCGCGTGTTTCTTCAGTGCGTCGTTATATCCGATATTTGCTAATCGCCCAAATAGAGATAGAAAACGAGAAGAATTTGTATTTGCCCCTTCGATGTTTTCTTCGTTGTCGCGTTAAAGGCATCGTTGCGCCGCGAAAGGGAATAGCAGTAAAGACGAAAGTAATTGCTTCGTGCGGAGAACTCCGTGGTGGAAACTGATTTCAACGTGACTCGTTCAACGGGAAAATTAAAATCAGCTTTCGTCGTGGTGATCTCTATCGTTACCTCGAAATATTTCATTCTGCTTTTACGAAATTTTGAATTTCAAGTACGAGACGAGTTTTAAACTTTTACCAGCGGGTGATCGATCTGATCAACGATCGATCATCGTGGCGTTGCGCGAAACCGTGACAGTATTAAAAGACAGTGTTCTGCTCAGGATTTCTGTCTTTATTCTTTCGCACGTGCATTTCCCGATACGCCATATGGCCACGGATAAAAACCACATGCCGGTATATTCCCATGAACATCGGGCCGACAGGTACAAAAGGTAGGCAGTATCTGTTACTAACCATATCATAGATTTATATTGGTAGATTTATTGGAATAAATTAATTTTACCAAATATCTGTTCCTCCAAATATTCTTCTAAACAGCAAGTAGTTGTATTGAAAATATTTGCCCAGTATTTTCTATGCCCAATTAAATTAAAAAAATTTTTAATTCATCTTTGATTAGAAAATATTATATGACACGTAGGAAGCACGTGGCATCGATGTTCGTATGTTCAGGAAGCGAATAGATGTTAGAAATATAGTTTCTCAAAGCGATTTCCTTCAAAAAACAGAAATCTTTATTCAAATAAATCTGTTTAAACAAATTTGCACAGTGCGAAGTGAACAACACGTTATCAGAAACACTTTACAAGCAGATTACAAAAGGTCTCTACTAACAGTGATATAACATTTAATACGAGAAACATTTATAATTGCTACATTAAACAATTATTTAAATCTTATATTTCAACGCCAAATAGAATCGCGTAATCATTTGACCAATCTCTGACAAAATAAAGTGAAATTGTACAAATTCAAAAAAATATTTTGACAAAAATTCCAAATTGCTGGATCGAATGTTTCCAATCATGTATAAATAACCACTGTTACGCCACGAGGCTTACCATAGGCCGTATTTCTAACCGTCGCTCGCGGTCCTACTAATGGTCGTCTTATCTGCTCGATGGACGATATACAATGTATCGACGAACGCATAGTTGTCACGAAGCAGCGAGTTCCAGAAACGTCGATTTCGGTCCGTTATTTCATGCACACAAAGAAGGTGGCATACGTGATCATAGGCGCGATCTGTAGCGTGATCCGAGCGTAGTGGGGGTCGTCTCCCAGAGAAGACAAAGAAAGGATCGAAGGGCAGTCAGTCTCATTTTGAAGATTGTAACAGCATACATCGAGAGGTCTGACGAATAAAGTAGCTAAGTCTAACGAATATATCGAGAGACATCGCAAAGTAGAGTCGAATTTCTGTAACGCATTAACTGTATTTATCGTTGAATAATTTGTGACGTTCTTTATTATTATGTGCATTATTGTTATATATACAAGCTATGTTAACCTGTTAATACAGTGTTAAATTCATCGAACTACCTCTGTTATCTTAACCGAAACAGGGGAACGACTAATTCGCGGCGTCGATTCTACGAATCGTAGCGAGAATTTACGCCTCTCGCCGACGCGTTTTCCTCGCGACCGCGTCTCTCCGCGAACGGTCGTAACATTTTGATCCTTCAGCCGGATTCAGTGATAAGTGAAAAGTGCACACCAGCGACACCCATTACCATACAGTGCCACGTGAATCCAACATAACCAGCAGCAGAAGCGTTACCACTCCGGCGAAGTTAATAACGCCAGGGCCGTCAATTCTAAAGAGACAAAACCCACTGATTGAAGAACGCAATCACGGAACCTTACGTCAACAACTAGAGAGCCAACTTCCGCAAGGAAACGTCTTACGCGTTAAACCAAACACACACGGTCTCGAGCAACAGTTAAACTCACAGCTACGAGGTAAGCTCGTTCATTGTATTGTCTTTAAAAATGGAAAACACAGACAAAATTACCTGCTTGCATCGGAGACGAGGTTTCCAAATCGGTCGATTTACTACCTTATCCAAACGACTCGATGAATCTGAAGAATCCAGTCGACAGAATAAGGCCTCTTTAACGACCCGCGAGACACTGCTCGACGACACGTGGAAACAATACAGACTATTACAAGAAGAACTGGAATATTTAGGCGAGGAGGAAGACGCGCGCGTTTTCGAAATCACAAACGTATATTACGATCTGGTAGTACGAATACACACTCTCGTGGATGATACACCAGCATCGTCGTCGAAACCGCCAAGCTGCGATTCATCCAATATCGCCGAGCCGACTTCGATTAAACTTACAGAAATTCATTTACCTACTTTCGACGGTACCATTGAAAATTCGCATTCCTTTTATGACTCCTTCTCGTCCACGATAGATCGAAGTGAACGACTGATACCAGTACAGAAATTTCATTATCTCCGATCATCCTTGACTGGAAAGGCTACTGACGTTCTTAAAGAAAAATTCTACTGCCACCGTCAAGTCTGCATGCGCCACTGGGACCTGATTTTCGACTATCCGAAAATAACCAAAGAGACACCCGAAGCAGTAGATGATTTCGCAAATTCAAAGGAAGACTCACACCTCGGATTGGCGTCGCATTCCCACCACGGACAACCCTGCGGATCTCATATCCCGAGGTCGATCACCCGAAGATTTTCTGCTACCAACCATTTGGCAACATGGACCGGAATGGTTCCAACAATCTGAAGGATGCTGGCCCACGTGGAACCCGGTACCACTAGTCGAAACGCCGGAGCAAAAGAAGGCAACCTGTCTGTCCTTGACTCCCGCCGACCACAGTCTACCGGGGAGATTTTCCTCGTGGCCCAAACTGATTAGAATTACCGCTCGTTGCCTCCGATGGAGACAAAGCAGGATCGAGGAGACCTCTAACCACGTATGACTTGACTATCGCGCGTAACAAACTTATCACATTTTGTTACAACTATGTTATTTTCCAGATGAAATTCGCACTCTCCAAACAAATCGAAATTCTGCAGTGAAGGAGAAGCTACAACGACTCGATCCATTTCTGGACAAGGACGGGATGTTGCGAGTCGGAGGCCGACTCAGTCGGCCAACTACTGCCTTTCAACCAGAAACACCCAATCGTCCTACGAAAATCCTCAATCACAGCGCTCATAATCGAGCATGAGAACCTCCTAAACCTCCATTCCGCAACTCAAGGTACTTTATATGCCCTAAGAAAATCCAATTAGCCTACCGACGGCCGTAGTCGAGTTTGGAGCACGGTGAGGAAGTGCGTCCGTTGCTGCCGAGCCAATCCACCTCCGGTGGATTACGTAATGGACGACCTCCCAGCCGCACGGATAATAGAATCTCGGCCGTTTACCAACGTCGGAATCGATTATTGCGGACCATTTTGCATCAAGGAGCGAAAGGATCGCAACCGAGGTAAAATCAAGGCATACGTAGCAATCTTTGTATGTCTTGCAGATAAAGCAGTCCATATCGAGCTGGTCAGTGACCTCACAAGCGAGGTCTTCATTACTGCTCTGCGAAGATTCATTGCTTGCCGAGGATTCTGTTTAACAATCTACTCCGACAACGGTACCATCTTCGTTTGGCGTCAACGACGAATTACGAGAGCTCCGAAACTTCCTACGGTCCGACGATCATAAGGTAAAAATTCAGTCCTTTTTAGCCGACCGACGGATCGAATGACGCTTCATTCCTCCCTACTCACCTCACTATGGCGAGTTATAGGAGGCTGCAGTGAAGTCCTTCAAACGACATCTCAGACGTGTCGTAAGTAATGAGCTTCTGACATTCGAAAACTTAAATACACTCATTGTCGAAATCGAATCGATCCTCAATTCCCCAATATCTCCTGATCCAAACGATCTCCTTGTCCTTACTCCAGGTCACTTCCTCATCGGAGACTCACTAACGGGTTTGTCACTAACAGGTCTGCGAGATCGAGATTCCAGGGATACTCCATCCAATCGTCTCTCCAGCTGGCAACATATTCAAAAGACCAAACAGCATTTTTGGCGCTGCTGGCATCGAGAGTATCTGAACGAGCTGAACATTCGAAACAAATGGAGCAAGGGCAGCCACGGCATAAGAGAAGGCACCGTCATCCTCAGAGAAGACAACGTTTCCCCAATGCAATGGTCATTGGGCAGAATCATCAAGGTCCAACCCGGCGCAGACGGCATCATACGAGGACGGTTACCGTTCGAACGGCAACGAGCACCCTGGATCAGAGCATCGAGCGAACGGTACCACTACCGAGCAGATCGACGCCAGATGACTCCGAAACAGTCAACAGCAACGAAGTCTGATAAGAGACCCACCTCACAACATCACACCATATCACTTGATCGGTACCCTCTCAACGGGGGGAGTATGTTACGCCACGAGGCTTACTATAGGCCGTATTTCTGATCATAGGCGTGATCATAGGCGCGAACGGTAGCGCGACCCGAGCGTAGTGGGGGTCGCCTGCCAGAAGAGACAAAGAATTGATCGAAGGGCAGTCAGTCTCATTTTGAAGATTCTAACAGCATATATCGAGAGGTCTGACGAATAAAGTCGCTAAGTCTAACGAATATATCGAGAGACATCGCAAAGTAGAGTCGAATTTCTGTAACGCATTAATTGTATTTATCGTTAAATAATTTGTGACGTTCTTTATTATGTGCATTATTGTTATATATACAAGCTATATTAACAGGTTTGTTAATACAGTGTTAAATTCATCGAACTACCTCTGTTATCTTAACCGAAACAGGGGAACGACTAACTCGCGGCGTCGATTATACGAATAGTAGCGAGAATTTACGCCTCTCGCCGGCGCGTTTTCCTCGCGGACGCTTCTTTCCGCGAACGGTCGTAAAAACAACAATACCTTTCTTTTTCAAAAATTAAAGGAGAAAATGAAACGTGTACAATACGTTCGATCAATTTGATTATATATGACGTAGTTGACATAAGAGTTAAATTATTCATCGATAATATGTCAATTATGTGTTGTATCATTTTAATTAGTTATTTTCGTACATTGACACAAGTGTCGAAAGCTACGTGTGTTTTTTGGCGGAAGAATTATTTTTTAAGAATTCTGCAGCTTATATAAATGAGAAATGCAATATCTTGGCGTTGTCTCAAATTCGTCGTGCATCAAGTGGTGAAAAATGGCGAAAGTCGTAATTGTACTCTGTCTCTTCATTATAACTGTCTATGTAAGCGAATCTTTCTCAAATCTTTCCAAATTAACTCAGAATCTCTTTCCTTTTTGCCAATATTTTTCAAAATAATTTGATCTTCCCCTCTTATTTATATCTCACATGATGTTTCTAAAAACGAGTTACATACAGACAGACGTTTCCGCACGGCGACATCACCTAACTCATCAAAAAATCTATTTTTGTTTTATTTTAGGCTAATACCTTTCCTGGGTTACCAGGATTCCCCGATCCAACGAACAGAGTACATCAACATGAAGAAAAAGTTATAACAAAAATAAAAGGCATCGATCTAAACGCGAACGCAGTTTTAAAGGATCATAAAGAGGAAGCTAAGCTTTATCTGACGATAATAAAGAAAATGGGTAATGATATAAAGAAGATTGCGAAACATAAAGTCAATGACATATTGAAGGATGTAAGTGTGTAATATTGTATGTTCCTACCAGCAATCATTCAAATTAAAAAGATTCGAAAGATACATCTAAGTTGTTCCACAAGTAATACATATGAGTAATTGGATATTATGATTCAGATATATACAGGTTGCCCCACACAACTAGGGCAAACCATAGCTTTGAGATAGAAAAAGATAGATATATGTGTGCTATATTATATTATATACTATATTATATTATATATGTACATATGTAATGAATAATTAAATTATGACACAAGTTTCTCTTGTTACAATTTCTTTTCACTTTGAGCATTTAGGTGGAACATGAAATGAAAATTTTAAAACACAAAGCACATGGAAATCATAACGATTACTGCATAGCTATTGAAAAGGGATTGGAGAAAATACGCAACAAGATCTTAAATAAGGTTAACAAATGTGTTTCAAACCATATGGATGAAGCGATAAACGTGGAAGGGAAAATAGCTCGAACTACTGAAAAGTTCCTGACTAAGACTGAAGATGTTGTTAACGAAGCTACACAATGTGTCGCATCCAATGTAATTCACAGTGATGCAATCGCATGTTTAAATAACGTAAGTACTTAACAATAACGTTTCTAAAATAAATAATACCGTTTCTAGAATAAAAAGTAAAATTATACACAAACATAGTTTATTCAGAATAAACGACAAGCACTTTTAACGTGGTAATACGTAAAACGACATACAAAAATATATACCATATACTGATATTATCTATAATTAATATTCTATAGTTTACATGAACGACATTTAATTACTCGTAACAATGATAACAATTATCGTAAATAGCAAAATACCAAAACCACTACAAATTGATATAATACAAATTTTATTTTTATCCCATACAACTATAATAGGCACTGTCGAAAGCACTGAAACTATCGAATACGGAACTTCCGGAGCTTGCAAAAGAAACTATCCAAGCAACTAAACATATATCAACATTGAAACATACAATAGTAGACTGCGATGTAGCAAAACTAGAAGTATCTCAACTTCAAAAACTTGAAACAATCCTCAAAAAGGTTAAAAAATGCAACAATGATGAGCCTGCAACTTCGACAACACAACGCTCAACACCATCACATAGTAACAAACCAACTGTAACTACGACAGTACCAACTAGTAGTACCACTCAAGTATCGGCATCCAGCAGCACAGAAAAACAAGCTAGTAGTACAACTGAAATATCAACCTCAAGCACTACAGAAGGGCCAGCTAGTAGCACTACCCAACAATTTACATCAGGCAGCACAGAAGGACCAGCTATTAGCACGACCCAAGAATCCAGCTCGAGCCCCACAGGGGGTCCAGCTGGTAGTACTACTAAAGAATCTACCGCGGGCACCACAGAAGGACCAGCTATTAGCACGACCCAAGAATCCAGCTCGAGCCCCACAGGGGGTCCAGCTAGTAGTACTACTCAAGAATCTACCGCGGGCACCACAGAAGGACCAGCTATTAGCACAAGCCAAGCATCCAGCTCAAGCAGCACAGGAGGTCCACCTAGTAGCACTACCCAAGAATCCAGCTCAAGCAGCACAGGAGATCCAGCTATTAGTATTTCTCAAGAATCTACCTCGGGCACCACAGAAGGACTAGCTATTAGCACTACCCAAGAATCGAGCTCAAGTAGCACAGAAGAACCAGCAAGTAACACTACCCAACAATCTACCTCAGGCAGTACAGAAGGTACAAGCACTACGACTAGAAAGGAATCATCCTCAAGCAGTACAGAAGAACCCGATAGTAGCACTACCCAAGAATCCAACTCAAGCCCCACAGGAGGTCCAGCTAGTAGTACCATTCAAGAATCTACTTCAAGCACCACAGAAGGGCCTGATATTAGCACTACTCAAGAATCGAGCTCAAGTAGCACAGAAGGACCAGCAAGTGGCACTACCCAACAATCTACCTCAGGCAGAACAGAAGGTACAAGCACTACAACTACAAAAGAATCATCCTCCAGCAGCACAGAACAACCTGCTATTAGCACTACCCAAGAATTCATCTCAAGCAGCACAGAAGGTCCAAGTACTACTAGTAGAAAGGAATCATCCTCAAGCAGTACAGAAGAACCCGGTAGTGGCACTACCCAAGAATCCAGCTCAAGCCCCACAGGAGGTCCAGTTAGTAGTACCACTCAAGAATCTACCTCAAGCACCACGGAAGGGCCAGAAATTAGCACTACCCAAGAATCGAGCACAAGTAGCACAGAAGGACCAGCAAGTAGCACTACCCAACAATCTACCTCAGGCAGCACAGAAGGTACAAGCACTACGACTACAAAGGAATCATCCTCCAGTAGCACCGAACAACCTACTATTAGCACTACCCAAGAATCCATCTCAAGCAGCACAGGAGATCCAAGTACTACTAGTACAAAGGAATCATCCTCAAACAGTACAGAAGAACCCGCTAGTAGCACTACCCAAGAATTCAGCTCAAGCCCCACCGGAGGTCCACCTAGTGGTACCACTCAAGAATCTACCTCAAGCACCACAGAAGGGCCAGATATTAGCACTACCCAAGAACCAAGCACAAGTAGCACAGAAGGACCAGCTAATAGCACTACCCAACAATCTACCTCAGGCAGCACAAAAGAACCAAATACTACCAGTACAAAGGAATCATCCTCAAGCAGTACAGAAGAACCATCTAGTAGCACTACCCAAGATTCCAGCTCAAGCCCCACAGGAGGTCCAGCTAGTAGTAGTACTACTCAAAAATTTACCTCAAGCACCACAGAAGGGCCAGATATTAGCACTACCCAAGAACCAAGCACAAGTAGCACAGAAGGACCAGCTAATAGCACTACCCAACAATCTACCTCAGGCAGCACAAAAGAACCAAATACTACCAGTACAAAGGAATCATCCTCAAGCAGTACTACAGAAGAACCATCTAGTAGCACTATTCAGGACTCTACCTCAAGCAGTACAAAAGAACCAAATACTACCAGTACAAAGGAATCATCCTCAAGTAGTACAGAAGAACCATCTAGTAGCACTATTCAGGACTCTACCTCAAGCAGTACAAAAGAACCAAATACTACCAGTACAAAGGAATCATCCTCAAGTAGTACAGAAGAACCATCTAGTAGCACTATTCAGGACTCTACCTCAAGCAGTACAGAAGGACCAGCAAATAGCACTACAAAATCCATAACATCTAGCGATTGTTCATGCGCTACCCCGCCTACTGCTGGACTTAGGCCTACTGAATCACCGCGAAGTATGTTTTACGCATCTTTATTGGTCTGTCTAGAAAGGAACGGTTTGTATGAAATTGCAGTTGCGCATGGGATCTCTTTAAAGTTCATTTTTGAAAAATGTGTATCTAGCGTTGTACACTGAGTCAGCTATTAGCGAAAGGCTCTCCACTAACAGAGATATAAATTTTAATACGAGAAATATTTATAACTGCTACATTAAACAATTATTTAAATCATATATTTCGACGCTAAATAAAATCGCGTATTCATTTGACCATTATCTGACAAAATAAAGTGAAATTGTACAAAATTCAGAAAAATATTTTGACAAGAATTCCAAATTACTGGATCGAATGTTTCCAATCATGTGTAAATAACCACTGTTACGCCACGAGGCTCACTATAGGCGCCGTATTTCTCAACGTCGCTCGCGGTCCTACAGTGTCGCAGGCTGATCGTCTTATCTGCCCGACGGAAAATATAGAATGTATCGACGAGCGTGTAACATCAACTACATCTCAGTCCGCATAGGGGACCAGGTCACGCTTCGGAACCGATAGGCTGATGACGAAAATAAAGGTGTGGCGGCACTCGGCGACGATGTATGTCGCCGAAGCGAGGTACCTAACGAACCCTCGATATCCCAACGGTCCTTTCGCCGAATATTCGAGAACGCCTAACAAACGCGTGGATAGTGGGAATATTGAGGGATGACAAAGTAAAAGAATCGGATTCCGCCGAAAGTCAAGTAGTTGTAAGAGCTTCAGTCTTGAAAAGTCGCGTCTGGAGTTCAGAAATGAATTGTAATTAGTGTAAACCAAGTGCTAAGAAATAAATTCACTTTTTTTATTTCTTTATTTTCATCTTTTATTTTTCGTCTTCGATTTCCCTTTTTTTATTTTACGTGACAAGCGCAAAGTTGTCACCAAGCAGCGAGTTCCAGAAACGTCGACTTCGGTCCGTTATTTCATGCACCAAAGAAGATGGCATACCTGATCATAGGCGCGAACGGTGGCGTGACCCGAGCGTAGAGTGGCGGTCGTCTCCCAGAGAAGACAAAGAAACGATCGAAGGGCAATCAGTCTCATTTTGAAGATTCTAATAACATACATTGAGAGGTCTGACGAATAAAGTCGCTAAGTCTAACGAATATATCGAGAGACATCGCAAAGTAGAGTCGAATTTCTGTAACGCATTAACTGTATTTATCGTTAAATAATTTGTGACGTTCTTTATTATGTGCATTATTGTTATATATACAAGCTATATTAACAGGTTTGTTAATACAGTGTTAAATTCATCGAACTACCTCTGTTATCTTAACCGAAACAGGGGAACGACTAATTCGCGGCGTCGATTCTACGAATCGTAGCGAGAATTTACGCCTCTCGCCGACGCGTTTTCCTCGCGACCGCGTCTCTCCGCGAACGGTTGTAAAAACAACAATACCTTTCTTTATCAAAAATTAAAGGAGACAATGAAACGTGTACAATACGTTCGATCAATTTGATTATATATGGCGTAGTTGACATAAGAGTTAAATTATTCATAGATAATATGTTAATTATGTGTCGTATCATGTTAATTAGCTATGTTTGCACATTTACACAAGTGTCGAAAACTACGTGTGTTTTTGTTGGGGAAAAACTATTTTTTACGAATTCTACGGCTTATATAAATGAGAAACGCAATATTTTGGCACTGTCTCAAATTCGTCGTGCATCAAGTGGTGAAAAATGACGAAAGTCGTAATTGTACTCTGTCTCTTCATTCTAGCTGTCTATGTAAGTGAATCTTTCTCAAATCTTTCCGAATTAACTCACGATCTCTTTCTTTTTTGCCAATATTTTTCAAAATAATTTGATCTTCCCTTCTTATTTATATCTTACATGATGTTTCTAAAAACGAGTTACATACAGACAGACGTTTCCGCACGGTAACACCACCTAACTCATCAAAAAATCTATTTTTGTTTTATTTTAGGCTAATACCTTTCCTGGGTTACCAGGATTCCCCGATCCAACGAACGGAGTACATCAACATGAAGAAGAAATTATGAAAAAAATTAAAGGCATGGCTCAAAAAGCGTACACAATATTGAAGGATAATAAACGGGAAGCTAGTTTTTATCTGATGCTGTTAAACAATGTCGGTAAAGATATAAGGAAGATTGCGGAACATAAAGTCGATGACACGTTGAACAATGTAAGTGTGTAATATTGTATGTTTCTACCAGCAATCATTCAAATTAAAAAGATTCGAAAGATACATCTAAGTCAATCCACAAGTAATACATACGGGTAATTGGATGTTATGATTCAGATATATACAGGGTGTCTCACATAACGAGGACAAACGATAGCTTCGAAATAGAAAAAATAGAAAAAGATAGATATATGTGTGCCATATTATATAATATATTATATTTTATTATATACGTATATATATATAATGAATAATTAAATTGTGACACAAATTTCAACTGTGTTACAATGTCTTCTCACTTTGTGTATTTAGGTGGAACATGAAAT
The DNA here is from genome assembly GCF_041682495.2 of Bombus fervidus. Taxonomy (NCBI): domain Eukaryota; kingdom Metazoa; phylum Arthropoda; class Insecta; order Hymenoptera; family Apidae; genus Bombus; species Bombus fervidus. The sequence continues at coordinate 18,207,695 of NC_091521.1, forward strand.
GAAAATTTTAAAACACAAAGCACATGGAAATCATCACGACCACTGCATAGCTATCGCAAAGGGATTTGAGAAAATACGCACCAAGATCTTAAATGAGGTTGACAAATGTGTTTCAAACAACACGGATGAAGCGATAAATCTGGACAAAAAAATAGTTCGAAGTATTGGAAAGTTCCTGACTAAGAATAAAGATATTCTTAACGAAGCTGCACAATGTTTCGCATCCGATGTAAATCAGACAGATGGAATTGCATGTTTAAATAACGTAAGTACTTAACAATAATGTTTCTACAATAAATAATACCGTGTCTAGAATAAAAAGTAAAATTATACACAAATATATTTTATTCAGAGTAAACGACAAGCACTTTTAACGTGGCAATACGTAAAACGACATACAAAAATATATACTATACACTGATATTATTTATAAATAACGTTCTACAGTTTACATGAAGGACATTTAATTACTCGTAACAATCATAACAATTATCGCAATTAGCAAAACACCAAAACCACTACAAATTGATATAATACAAATTTTATTTTTATCCCATACAACTATAATAGGCACTGTCGAAAGCACTGAAACTTTCGAACACTCAATTTCCGGAGCTTACAAACACAATTTTCCAAGAGAATAGACATATGTCAACATTGTTACATAAAATAGTACACTGTGATGTAGCAAAGCTAGAAGTATCTCAACTTCAACAACTTGAAACAATCCTCATAAAGCTTAAAGAATGCAACAATGATGAGCCTGCAACTTCGACAACACAACGCTCAACACCATCACATAGTAACAAACCAACTGTAACTACGACAGTATCAACTAGTAGTACCACCCAAGAATCCAGCTCAAGCAGCACAGGAGGTCCAGTTACTACTACTACTCAAGAATCTACCTCAGGTAGCATAGAAGATACAAATACTACTAGTACTTATACAAGCAATACAGAAGTACCTGCTAGTAGCACTACCTAAGGATCTAGCTCAGGTTCTACAGAAGGTCCAGCAAGTAGCACTACCCAAGAATCTACCTCAGGCAGTACAGAAGGACCAGAAAATAGCACTACAAAATCCACAACATCTAGCGATTGTCCATGCGCTACCCCGCCTACTGCTGCACCTAATCCTACTGAAAGACGGCGAAGTATATCGTATAAAAAATATGGTATAAAATATGGTATAAATGTTTCTGTATACGAGAATCGTTAACAATAAAGAAAATATGATACAATTTTTCTTATGCAAGATACTTTTTCTGGTTATTTAAAATCGGTTTCCTTAACACATGGGATGTATAATATTAATAGTGTCACAAACAACCACGGTAAAAATGACTTTAAATTTATTTGTTTATTTATCATTTAATTTTATTTACTGTAATACGTTATCTAATAATAATTTTTTATCGATGCTTCATTCTTTATCATTTTTATCCGATTTGATAAACTACAAAATGCAATATTGAAAAGGTGACACTAAATTCGAGTCAAATATTTATCAAATTGGGAATCACTATTATATTACGTTAGCAAAACTTAGGGAATACGAATGTTTTATAATGTTTATGGCCTCTACCTCGATTAATATTTATAATATCTGAACCATTATCTAGAATCTGCTTACGTATTCTAATTTTCTACAGCATCAATGAATCCGTGTAGAATCCATATAGATAATAATAAACCTAAATTGTAAAAGGATGCATATCTTTCTATAATGGATTGTACGTGTAATGTGCATCTAAATAATAGAATATATTAACCTCGAATATATGTACATATTGTTTGCGACATGTTATTACTCCTAACTATCGTCAAACGTGTTTGCACGCCGTTGCTGCGTAGCTACCGGTTGCCTGCTCTACGGCGCCTACAGTCAACTTCGCTCAATCATGAAACAAGATTAGAAGTTCAGTTTGATAAATGAGTTAATAAGCGTAACGGTTCTTTTTCTTTTGTAAATTATTTTATATAATAACAAAATATCAGCAAAACTTGAAAAATTAAATCACAAGTTAACTAAATTAATAAATTCTCTTGTACGATAGTAATAAATGTGGTAAAACACGTAAATTTTATGAATTACAGGCTACTTGATTGCCTTATTTCACGCAACATTAGAGAAATATCGAATAACCTTTATATTTAACTATGCATTGGTATTCTTTATTTCCTATAAATCTACCTACGTCGATACGTTCGTGTTGTGCCTACTTCGTTCTCGTGTTCTGAAGAATCTCATAGGACCAATCCAGATAAGACCAAAACGAACGAGTAACTCATTCGTTAACAAAAGTCTGGATCGTTTCGTCTGCTTACGTTGGTCCGATTGTTGTGGTAGGCTCGTTTCTCCTATCGTAAGCCACGATTCTCAAGGGAAAAGTGCTTCACGCCAGGAAAGGGAAATAAGTGGCACGCTAGACGACGAGCCACGTCCTTCGCAGCTCTTCCAAAGACACCGTTGCATTTCTTCCAGCAAGCAATGGGGAACAGTCACCGTAACATCCTCCAACAGTCGCAAATGGAGAAGGAAGAGACGAATAACGCGAAGAACGATTCGATAGAAACGTTTCGTTCGAAGTTTTTTCAGCGTTATTTGTTGAAACGTCTGACGAGTAAAATGTTGATATTACTTTGGAATTGTTTTTTATTTCATAAATCTTTAATACATATCTCTACTGTGAATGTATATCTGAACGAAATTCCGTTAAAAGATCGTACATTTGGCATACAATGTAGCACTCGTTCCATGAATTTATACGATCCATCGTATAAATATTATCAAAATAATTGTTTAACGATTTTAATTAGAAATTGTCGGTTGTTTGCGATGAACAGCAAAAATCAAATAGTTTGAATAATTGAAGAATGACGACGGATAAGCAAATTTATATTATAATAGTTTGTAATATATATATTCCATTGAAATTATTACCGTACAAGTATTTCTACATTTACAACAGAGTGTAAAAATCCTGCACGACAGATAGCGTGACATTCGCAGGAAATTATGGAACTTAAAAGCGACTGAAAAGATAAAATTCCAAGAACCGTGATGAAAAATACATACCGTGGAAATCGAAGAATGAAATTGCTTTCGACACAAAAAAAGGTACATATTTCAATGAAAGGAATTGCAGCCTGTTCGCCACGCCTTTGTTTCATCGTCGGTGTTGGGTTTGCGTGATGAAGATCAAGGATAAATGCAAAAATCCTCTTCCAATAATTTCATTAAATCGTATTCTAAACTCTGTCGAAATTCTGTAAACGATTGTAAAATTTACCTTCCAACGGAACATTGTATAATAAAATAATCAAATCGTTTCGAAACCTTATATATGTATATTATACGTAATATATTTTACTTATTATACATTAAAAACTATGAAATATTTTGATAAAACAATTTTCTTTATTATAATAAAACACATACAAAGAGTACTATTGGAAAGCACTTTAATAAGAACCACTGCTTTTTATCATTGTAGGCATTACCTTTCGAGATACTAAGAAAATCAAGGGAAAGATATGTCAAGGGTAACTTAACGCCCTCTATTGTCACGGTATCCAAGGAAATTCCGTGGGATGTAAAAAATGCTTTGGCGCGTTATATTCTTTGTGTCACCAGAATCTACACAACTTTACTGCCTTCCAGAGAAAATTGTCTAGAACAAACTAAAAATAATATTCTTTCTAAGCTTAATACATAAAGTAGGATCTTATAAGCAGACTACACTGGGGACATGTATCAAATTGTATAACGAATAATGCTATCCAACGAGGTTATGTTTCAATCGTTTTAAAATCGTAAAACGTTCGGTTGTGAAATTTAAACGACAAATTATGTAAATGGTAAAGACTTGAAATTGTTTGAGACATCACAGAGTAAATAATAATCTAGGACTTATTATTTATTATTCGTTTTTTTTTTTGTGGCTTGTTTATGGTTCTGTATTTTCAACAATTTCTCGGTAATATCAGTAAGCGTTCCATATACACGTAAACGCGAAACCGCAAGATACGCGAGACACGTTCTAGTTTGAGTATAAATAAAGTAACGAATTGTTCTTTTTTTTTTTTTTTTGAGGACAACGGTGTTTCAAATTGAAATAACTTTACAATATGAAACAAAAAGAACACGAGTTCACGATAATAATATTTCACTACCATCGTCTTTTAAGCTTTTAAATTTTATTAAAATAGAATTCTGCGACGAAACTCGGTATGTTTTTCCTATTTGACAATATCTTAAGACTCGTCAGGGTCACATCTGGCGACCGATACAACCTCCATTACGTAAAATTTGCAAGTTTCGATAGAAGCATAAAGTGTTCATGCAAAAGAATAATTCATATGTTTCGCTTTCATAAACCGAGGCACGCGAACGAAATAATTTTCAGAGAATGAGAAATTAGGACATTGTTAAATTTTTATGTAAAGACGTTTCGTTTAGGAGATATCTTTTTCTTTCAATCGATACAAAGATAAAAGTTTAAGAATAAAGCGAAGAAGGAAAAATAGAACTTTAGAAATAAAGAGAACATAGTTATTTTCTTAACTCTTATCATTTGTCGTAGTTGCCGCATTTTTCACCGTACATCCTCTAACAGGAAACCACTCTTTCAACAACGAACAACTTTGTCTATCGACGAGGTAGAGGCACGTACGTAAATTTTATTGTTTCCCGTGTGTATACATTTTTAACTGAATTCACATGAGTCGAAGACACGTCTATTATTCTTTCTTGAAAATGTATTAGGAACTCGAGACAGATATATCTTTGCGTTGAAAGAGTAAGACTATTTCGCTATTTCGTCCGAAGAAATCGAAACAAAAGAAACATCAAAGCTGAGCGGAATATTTTCACACGTTTTACACGACGGAAAAGTTTGTAACGAGGAGAAAATATTCGTGGTATTATGTATCAAAAGATCAGTGGTATATTTCAACTGCTAAACGCAAACAAAAACGATCATCATGGTGGAAAGGTATCTTTCTCTGGTTAAATAAAAAATGGAAGGGGGAACTTTTACATTTCGATTTCGTGAATCCGGGACAGCGCGAACGCAGGTCCCGACTACCAAAAATTGTGCGCTCGACATACCCACATTAGGAGTATTCGCAAGGTTCAGCTCTACCCAAGTGCAATGGAGGAGCCTCGCCCAGAAGGAACCGCCTTCGTGATCACGGTATCCTCCGCGCCAAGTAAGTTATAATTCAATACCATTGCCGAGAAATTTTATCGGCTCCGCTATCCTCTCGCTCTCGCGAGAAATTCTATAGAAAACGAATGTCATCTAGTGGACAACAGCCGATCGTGATCGGATCGTTTTCAGAAATGGCCGACGCTCGCGAATCTTTGTTCGCTATATACATTGATTTTTATTTCCAATGATATCGTTTATATCGCGTTTATATCGCGTTTATATCGCATTTATATCGCATATCTAGCATCGTGGACGAGGTGCAAAATGGATCTATCATCTTATAATACTTCGTGTTATATAAACTAAAATACCGATCGTGCAAAAAGAAGAAAACGTTTCCGTTTGCTACGATTTCGATCTATTTGTAAGATTAAAACAGATCTTACGATCCAATTTTAAACTTTGGAACGACAAATTTAGGAAGTTGCTATTGCGGATCCAACCCATCGGTCGATCGAGATCCAAATTTAGTAGAGTTAGTTCGGTAGAGTTTAGCGATGTTAGTCGTGGAACAAAATGTATTTTCTACTGCGTTTATAAGGAAACGTAGGGTTCCACGAAAATATACATTTGCATAAATATCCGCGAACTATTTATTATTATTATTATTATTAGATATATTTATTAGATTTATCACCACCGTTATCAAAGAAAATATCCAACACGGTTGACACGTACGAGATCTATCTTGCGCGCGCCTTAATTGCCATCGATAAATAAACAGGTGACCTCCTGCAGCGAGTAGTCTCGTTAGAACAGTATCGGGGGAGAGAAGCGAGCGATGGAAAAGAAAAATACGACGCACGGTAAATATTTATGGGTCCATTGGCTCTTTTATAGACCCGAGCGTTTTATTTGTGTATCCATCGTATCACAAAGACGTATCCAAAGACAAGATCCATCGTATCAAGGCGTTGCGTTGGTAATACGCAAGGTTTCGATGGTATTAAAAAAAGAACCCATGTCAAGGCTCGATCAATGTTGCTACCTTGATGGGATGCTTTCATCTGTATTTAACCCACAAGAAAAAAAAAAAAAAAAAAAACATAGAGAGATAATTTTATTTAAAAATCATGGAAAGTGAGTATAATTTTTGCCCCGTTTTCTTTTTTTTTCTTTTTTTTTTTTTCATAACGGCGAGACATAAGGCGAAGTCTTTGCTCTTGGAAACGGCGTGCAACAGTGTCGTTGTCTGTCAGTATCTTTGTACGTTCATCGTGGATCGTTATCACATGCGGGCTTTTATAACCCACGGTGCTGTATTTTTTGAACCCATCTAGAAAGATGGGGCGTAGCTAGCCATCTGTATTTGATTCTTTAGATATACGCAAAAATTATCTTTCTTTTCGTAGAATAAATTTTCTGAATAAGCTATTTACGATCCAATTCCCCGTGTTTGACCTTCCACGCCGGTGACTCGAAAATCCTGTTACCAGAAACGTTTTATCTCCCTTTTGCTTCAACTAATCGACATTTTAGTATATTTCACATACTGCTATTTTAAGCCACTGAAACTATTTCGTGCTAACTATTAAAAGCCCCAAGACAACCTTTTGTTTACCAATCGTTAACGTCATACACGTAGCAGCTTGTATTCTGAGAATTCTATCGATGAACTCGACTTTCTGGTCATCTCAGTCGCGCGATCTCAATACATACAACATAGGTGAGACATGTATCGCGGCGATGGTTTGCTAAAGGAACGACGCAACTAACGAAAGTCAATTTTCGCACATTTAGATAGTTCAGGTATATAATAAATTTCAGTTGGAAACGTTTGGCAATCCACCGTGTATATCGGGGCAATAGAACTTGTTGAGAGAGAACTTTTTTACGTAATAGCACGTTAAGAGCCAAGGAGGTCGCTACTTCACCGAGTATTTTTATGCGATTCACCCACTTCTTTTTTTTTCAAAGGACACGAAACACGTTATACGACCTCGTTCTTTCTTCGATTCTCCTTTTTTTTTTTTTTTTTTTTCGTTTCATGAAATTTACAATGTCGATGAATAATCGGGTTCGCTATGGAGCCTTCGCATGTTTGTTTTGCCAAGGAACTTTACGTGTGTGACCTGCTTTTCAAATTGTACGATATGAACGTAATTGGATTTTCATTTTCGCGAGGGAATAAAGTTACAACGTTAACGTTAAGCAAACTATATCGTTCTAATTTGAAACTAATATATTTTTGTATGCTTCGTTTCGAAGAGGGAACAAATATTTAAAAACTAATCTTTTCGATTTGCGATTGAACGTGGCTCGAAAAACGCGACTGCACGGTATCGACCTTACGTGAAAGGCAGAGTTGTCGTTGGTGGAGATTGCTTAGAAGAGGACGACAGACCGTCACCCACGTAGCTCGGTTTTCGTCACGCTCTTACGGTTACGCGGCAATGCGAGAACACGTTTCGTAACGTAAACACGCAGTCGGTCGGCTATACACCGTATCCGGAGCGATGCTCTTTCAAGAAGCCCGTTACTTCGTCGAATTTAACCGGCCATCGTTGCTCTGTCCGATGGCAAAACGCAAGAGGACGAAGCCGTTCAAATTAAACTAACAGCGAGGCGACAGTCGATCGTGGAATCGAGACGCGTTGCATTTCTCTTCCATCCTTTCTACCTTCTTTCACGCTTAAGAACTGTATTTATCGACACGATCGTTCGTTACATTCTACTTGATGCTATTAGGTTGTCCGAAAAGTTTCTTTCGTTTTATAAGGAAATGATAGACGCGCAATGTTTTTTGTTTTATACTAGTTTATTGAATTATGCACGAACGTAATAATAGAAATGGAACGAAATGGATCATACCTAATTCAATAAAATAATATAAAACAGAAATTGTTGTTCATCTATTATCACTTTATGAAACGACCTAATATGTAGCTACTGTCGATACTATAACTTTGTACGCGGTTAAGTTTCATCGTTTCGCTTCTTTTTTTTTCTCTGTCAGTTTAGTACATTTGCGGCTTTTAATGCCGAATGTCTTTTTATAAGTTTGACAAAATGTCACGGAGATACGCGAATCGAAGCAAATTTAATCTTACGTAAATGCATTTAGTTACGCAATAAAATAGTACAACTTTAAGAATATCATTAGCGGAGAAAAAGTTTGCTTTCGTAAAAATATGCGGAATAATAGATCGACTTAAATGCAAGAGATCACCTTCTAATGTACATTCAAAAGCAAGTATAATAGAGCTAGATATATGTACTTCTGCAATATCGAAAACTCTACGACTTTACGAAGAATCGTTGAAAAACGATCATTAAACGTTCGTCTTGTTAAAATAAAGACATTGACGTGATTATTTTACATCGGAGAAACCAAGGATAAAGATAGATACTTGATGATTTACAATATGATTAAATACCGTATATATCGGTCAACCAGTTAATATCTACAAATAGTCTGCTAATAAAATACGAAAAGTTGGAACTTTCATAAATAAGTCTAATCTCCTTGAGACCATCGATCGCGTAATTCGCATGAAAGCACGCCAGTCCTTCTATTTCGATACTGGAGTGATCATGGTGAATTCACGTTAATCGCGAGGCCTAGTGCAGCTGATTCGCAAAGTTTTCGCATCGGCAGGTCTCTGATACGGCGATACCGCAATCGTCTGCATTGCAGTTCGTCACGAATACCAGTGTCGTCTGACACACAAACAGAGAAAGTACGTTGGCATAATAAATGTCACGTGTACAGTAAAGATACTGTCGCGAGCAACGTGCCTCTGAAATTATCGTGCGAACACACACGAATGCGCCCATTGCTACGTACAAAAGGGATGAACTCGAGCCTGAGTCCTGCTTTAATTCGTACGAAGCTATGGCAAATATGCGAAGACACGGCCGACGCGATGTTCTCAGCTGTGATTATTAAAGAAGGTCTTCGACAGCGACAATTTTTTCGTTGAACACGATAAAACGGCGACAAACTGCATACTCGGCTTATGAAATTTTTCCACGGCGCAGCGAGAAGATGATCGTGGCATGAATTCCGTGAATGAAACATTTCGACTTGGTGAAAAACTTGGTTAAAACAATGTAAATGTATCTTTTTTTCAGAAATATGGAAACAAAACAATATTTCTCTTTCCTTTCAACTACTTTTTCCTCTGAAAAGCTTTTTAGTACACTGCAAATGTAATTATGCAAATACACGTATATTTTATTATATTACGTATTTTACGTAAGTTCCCGATACTTCGATGCTATGCTAATTACACGATAATAATAATCGATCATACCTATATATATATATTATTCCGGTGGATTATGACTGTCTCTAATTACCACACGTAACGGAATACAAATAATGCGTCGGTCTTCTAAGCAAAAAGAAAAGGGGGAAACGGGACAAAAGATGAAATAAAATGATAATATACGTGATACGATAATGAGATAATATACATAAACATATTTCCTGCATATTTATGGAATACACAGCTTGACGTTCGAAGACTCGAGGTTCGAATTAATGAACTTCGTACAATTGGACGTAGAATTAATAAACCTTCGAAGGACAATAGCATGACCCATCTAATTGGATCGTAAGGCTAAGGAAGCGTCGAGACAAAAGGCAAACTTAAGACACCGAAGGGACGAACAATTCTACGTACATTTTCGGTTTAATCTCTGTTATGAATACACAGTTATTGATTATTATTATAACTATTTCGTCGAGCGATATGTCTGTGTAGATATATTTGTTTTTTATATTGGTGTTTTACAATCGGAGGTATTCAAATCCTAAAATTTCATCGCTGGACTGTACTAATGAAACAAAAATTCACGTTTCTTCCAGAGATGAGTTGTCTATAATTAAAGGATAAACATTTTTATGCGACAATGCAACCTACGTTGCTCGAAAAATTCATCCTTAAAGTGTCAGACGCACGTTCCACGTTTTCAAAGCGTTCCCTAGGACAATGATCGAATTGTTCGGAGGATAACGAGCATTTGCTTCGTTATGGAATACAATTGACCCGGTTGCCACGTGGCACACACACGTATCTACGTGCCCTACAGTCCGTTGGAAGTATTTGTTCAATTTATCCGTAGTTACCCAGCAAGATCGTTATCGGGCCTTTCATTGATTATTCGTTAAATCAACGCACGAATCGCGAGAAAATTTTGCGCTGCTCCGAGAAACAGCTTGCGTGAGAGACTTTACAATTTCTTATATCTTGATGTTATGATTACGTAATATCAAATCTTTTCGCGAATAACGCTAAGATTTTAAGACTATATCGAAGGTATTATTGATATTACTCGGACAACTACAATCAACATTTGGCCACGTTATCTCGTGCTAACCGTTATTAATAAACGATATCACAAGATGTTCTAAATCATCCAAATTTGTCCCCTAGATAAAAACAATGAACATCAATAATCTTTTGTAACGACTTTCTTAAAGAGCGACGAACAACTGATACTACGTAAAAATATTGGTAATAAGAGAAGATTTCGTGGGAGCTCTATCGTTTTAATATAGTAAATATATCTATAATTATATTTCATTACATACTTTACGCAGTAGTTGATATGTATAGTCGAAGATATAAATATTAATGCCCAATACATAATGTGGGACTAACGCGACTTACATTGTTCTTTGAGTGTCGTAATTTCAATAAAATTGCATGAGCTCTGTTTTGAAATAGCTACAGTACCCTGAATGATATGCGAAAAATGTTAGTTTCGTAAGCAATAAATTGACTTGATCTTTTATTTCGATTGTGCTATATGTTCTCGTGTAATTCTTTTTATCTATAGAGTTATCAAATTATATACTTTAAATATATATTATGTATTATAAATATATAAAATAATTTTCAAATTTTTCTTCTTCGTCTTCAACGCTCTTTCCGCTGTAAACTACGTTATACATAAAAATAAGAATTGCCTGAATATTTGTTGACACAATTACTTTTCAAAAAACGAACAAAGAAGACCATAACGCTAATCGAAATCGGAGCAAAAGGACTACGATTAATACAATAAGATAAGATTAAGAAACGAGTTTCAGTATCCTTCGGTTACCTCCCTTGCTCACTACCATCTTCGGTCAGATTCAAAGAGGCTTCCTTTCGTAATTACTGCTAGTTTCTCTCCTTTATCACGACCACTCGCAAATTATTCCTTTGCGAAAGGCAGGCACGTATATTAAGTATCGCTTAGCACCGAAACAACTCTTGTTACAAACTGGATCTATTATCTATTCTTAACATGTTGTAGCATGTAATACAGTAGAGTCGTTTAAGTTTCAAAGGTTAATTTGATTCGTGTAATAAACATTTTAGTAGCGTAATTTTCAGCTACGTATCAAAGTAATATCGTCGACAAGAAACGTCTTTGTCTTCATTCGATAATTTTCGCTTGTACAATGCTCCCGTATGCAAATATATTTTATATCTTTGGTTTTCGAGATATCATTGCTCCCACAGAGTGCTGCAGTTCGTCTTGTAAAAGATGTTAAGTATATTTAGCTTCTAGCTCCGATAAGATCTTATCCACTGGTTGCAATCTACCAAATTTAAATTTGTTCGATAAAAGATACAAGCAATTTGCAAAATAAAATCTTCATCCGATAGGTATCTTCGTCTTGATCCCATAGGCTAACACGTGCTTGGTAATTCTTAGCGAGTAATAGCGCGAGCAATTTTTGAGTAAAGCAAAGAAACAAATTCTAAGTGCGATAAAGTAAGGGAACGTGGGAAGTAAACGAGGCATAGACTAAATGGCAGCTGTACCTCTTTTGGTAAACTGGAGCTGTGAAAAATATATACACGTTGCTTTAACATGGATCTATTACTCAAGATTTTGATCAGATCTTGACCTGATTTCGTGGACAATTTTTATTTCTGACTAATCCTCGTGACTCTTTTTCACGAACAGAAAGTAAAAGTTGTTTTTCTATTAACTATGTCAGTTTGAAGTCAACCTACTTTCAATTCATGTTAATTTATTAGCTGCGGAACAGGAATTAATTCGTCACTTGGGTATGATAATTTCGTTACGTAGAAGTTTTTTTTTATCTTTTTACGCGTCGTCCACTTTGTTACAAATAACTAATGCTTTGCTCCTGTAGTGTATAGTTTGAGCAATCAATAAGGAGTTATAATTGAACGTCGAGCACAGTACCTACTGAGAAAAGTTAGCAATAGGTCTGTCTATCGACCGATTCGACATTGTAATGCACGCTATATTTATCCGACTAAAGATGCAACAAACATTTTTGATATTAGGCTGATATAGCTACTTCTTATGCAAGCACAAATGCAATACCTTTTATGTATTATACAACCCATATTTGGAATTATAGACTTATTTTTTGGAAGATAGTTTTTCACTACTGCACAGGACACAGAAAAAAAAATGACTAAAATAATAATTAAGATAGTTAAAATTCTCATAAACTTCTTAGATCAAAATTTTATTCAGATTCACGCGATTTTGGGCGCAATGCGTCCCATGCGCCCAAATACGAAATAATATTTCGAAATCTTCAACATTCTGCATAACTTATCGCTCAATTCTAAATATAGATACTTTTATATTGTCATCTTAATTTTTTTTATAGTTCTAAATATGATTCGATGGCTTGATCGTGATCGATTATTTAAAAGATTCCATCACCTGTACAATTTAGACGTTTAATAAAAATATCAAATGTTTGATATGAATGATCTCATCATTGCCATGCCAGATATATAATTTCGCGTATTATATGCGTCTCGTCCTATCATACGTATATGATATAATTAAGTTAGATTTCCGATCTACATACTTCCGTATAAATCGGCGAATCACAGAATAACAGAATAAGTCGACACGCCAGTGATTGATCAACATCTCCCAGACAAGCATGTTCCGACCCAGAGTGTACAAATTCGAAAATAAATAAATTTCTCGACCGGTATATTATATGTGTATATGTACGATGTACACTTGAATATAAAGCACCGCTATCAATACATATAAACATTCGAAACACTCTCGCGTTAACTCAGTCGTCACGATGCGTGTAATTAATTCTCACTAAAGACTCGTTACCTTCTGCTCGTGAGTTACGGTACCAAAATCACGCTTAAACTGTTAACACGCGTTTGCGAACGCGATTAGGGAACCCTCTATGCTTTCTCCGCACGCACATGAAACTACGAAAGAACGCATCGGCCGTGTAAGTGATATTTAGTACAATAGAAGTACACTTATTCGGACGAAAACGTATTCAGTGCTCGATTAACCAAACTCCTGTCAGTCGAATTTATTTATGTATCTGGTCGTGAATTTCTATTATTCGAACAACAAATGATGAAAGAACGACGAAAGAATTGGCAAATTCTAATTATACGAATTGTTTGTCGTGCAACGAATTTAGATAAATTGAATTCTACCGCAGCGCCAAGGGAATGTTTTCTCTGAACCTGAAAAGTGGTCTTTTAGAATTTCACCGACTTATTTGCTGAAAATTTTGCGTGTCTTGAAACGAAATCTAACCACATTATCTAGCCTATATGCTTTGATAGAGCCTTTGACGTCTATGCAATTAGTCATTATTAAAAGTATACCTTCCTCGATAAATAGCTAGATAAGATTCCTACTCGTGATCAGTTAGCGAGGTAGTAGTGTATTTATGCGGGCCGATATTGATCATTGAAAAAACTTAATCCCGTAAATAAGAAAGATGCGTGCAAGAAGGACGACCAGATAACTGTCCAGACAGGGCGCGTTCACACCGGAATCGATAATCGCGAGAAGCAGTGGCAGGAGGGGGCGGTCTATGATCACCGCGATATACATTTCGAACATCGTGTCGGTCGGACGAGAACCAACCATCGATTCTTGGTTTTATCGATTCGACACGATCGAATTACCGAAGCCTGATTCGCGGTGACAGGTGTAAGGATCAACGATACCGATCTGGGAGGAGCCAATCACTGACACCGACACCATGTCGATCTTGTTTTTTCAACTCACCTGTTCGAATCGTCGGTGCAACTCCGTTAACAAACGATTACGAAACTCGTGCGACACTTCTACACTGTCACGATCTTCCAGTGTCAAATCTTGCAGTATCGTTTCGTGAAGGTGGGGGACACACAGAGAGACCGATTTATGGTTGCGAGATAGTAAAAAAACGCGCGAATAACGAGAAGGATAGAATGCACAAGGTGGAAAAAACAGTAGAGTAGAACGAAAGAGAAAGACAGAGGAGACAACGAGGGAGGGAAAAGCGCCGGGAAGATAACAGTTGCGAATCGGTGGAACCACTAGCGCAGTAAAATTTGGTGTGAACAGTTGACACTGTTGGCTCGTTGCAAGGGCGCGACAAGCCCGGACAGAGCACACGGCACCGCGCGCGCCTCTATCACAGCGGCATTTTCACTGAGGAAACCGAGGCCAGAAAGCGAGAGGCCCGCGACGCAGCGAAAACCCCCCCAGTCGGATCCCGTTTTCGTAAACTCTCGACTCCGACTATCCGCGTATCGGGAGCGACCCGTGTACCTCGAGGCGCATGCGCATCGCACCGTAGCGCGCACGCGTCACCGTTCGCCGCCGCTGCTCTTATCAGCGCACTACTCCACTGCCGTCAGGAATCGGGAGCCGTGCGACGACACCCTCCCCACCTTTCCCCTACGCTCTCGTTCTCGCTAAACCCTATACTCCCTTCGATTTCACGGTGAACCGCTGTTGGGAAAGGGCGAAACAACAGACGCGTGCGCGATGACACGAGTATGGGTAATTTCATCGCTACGGAGAATCGAAATCGTATTTGAATGATTGATTTCGAGGAAGATCAGTCGTTTTATTTCGATGAAAGTAAGTTCCAGTGAAACAACTTTAATACCGTATCGTCAATTTAGTGTTAATATTATGGCGAATTTAAGATATTTTTCATCTAGTAGACGAATAATTTATTAATTAATAGATTCATTTTATATTCATAAAATTTTGTACGACCATTCTTCAACAAAACATTTGAATTTTAAAATAATTTTATTATCAGTAACCATAATATGCATATTCAGAAATAAAAGTACTTTAATATTTTTAAATATTTTGCTCGTACAAGAATATTAAACTCGGTAGAATCATCGTACGCTTACTTGTACGAGAATCTATACCATAACTTTTTTTAAACGCGATAAATACACTTTATCGTTAGCCTTATCGACGTTACCATTGTAGGCATTCATGCTCCTTGTAGTATAGCTTAACGTGTGAACTAGAAAGAGCACAATATCGCAAGCATGATTTTGTAGATTCTACGTGTACATATCTACGTAGATGTAAACGTAAAAATGTAAAATAAGCCTTTTGAGTAAAATAAGATTTTCAGATAGTAACATGTTAAATACAAACTAGGTAAACTGGAATTTTTCGCTTGTCAGAGGTTTCTTTCAATCTCAATCAGATCAAGTACGTGACAAACATGCATTAAGGGGATTTCTTTCGCTCGAAAGATTTCTTCCCCTTTTTACATGTACTTGTGATAAATCCATATGACGACACGATGTTATCTAATCCTATGATGGATCCGGAATAGGAATTTGAGGTATTCGTCCTTCCAACATATCGTGAAGTAGAATGTTAATTTCCTACAAATAAATTACTTTCAGTTTCTGGGATGAATAGTATTGGTAAAATTAAGCTAAAGTCTGTAATAAGATTACAATAAACAGCCATTTAAGATATTAATCTTAGGAGAGAAAAATCCTGCTTAAAAAAATTAAAAAAGAAAAACAAATTCTTTCCTTCCTTGCAACGTGTAGATTAAATTACTCAGTGATACCTCTTCTCTCTGAGCTCGTAATCTGTCGATGATCGGTTCATTAAAGTTGGAGTCGTTACTTGGATCCTCCAGAATAATTTCGTTGCTTCTTGACTCTTGCGGTATACGAGTAACGTAAATCTGTTTGATGGTATCTAAGATAGCCGAAGGTCTGGTTTGAGGAAATTGCAAATCGATCGATGAGAGGGAGTCTGCACCGGCAGATATCGCTAATGGCTTCTCAAAATCGGTGCACTTGGTATCGCTGATTTATAATTTTCAAGAAAAGGTAAAGTATATCGATTTAATGTCAAAATTTTGCAATGTCAAAGTATGTAACTATTATTTTGATAATCAATATAGAAACTTACGAAAATTGAATACCAAATCCATAGTGAGATAACAAGTCTTTAGTTCTTCGTAATAAAGATTTATCTTTTGCGGAATGATAATAGAGTCCTGCGCCTAAAATGTGAGCCGTAGCTCTTAATATTTTCCCAACTAATTCTATTTTATCCAAACTTAAATCCTATTTCAAAATCGTTAAATAATTTATTATTTCGTAATAGTTTTCAATTTAATAATTATCTATAACGATATATTTTACGTTGGAAAATATGCTTAAGATACCTTAAATTGATCATATTTTCCACCAATAAGGCAAAGTTTCATCGGAAATGGATCGACTTCTCTTTCCACTGCTCTTTTTCGTTCTTTAATACGTTGTTGTTTGAGTTCCTGAATTATTTTATCGTCATAACTCATTTTCATTGCATTTCGAACTACCGAGAAAGCTTCTTCGAAAGTGGTCCATAAAATCTCCGGTTGCGATAAATCCAACATAATCAATACCGTGACATGATGAGGAGAATGAGTCAAAGACGAACCTGTCATTGCGGCTGACACTAATGAAGAAGTTAAATGTCCTACTTCCCAAACATGCACGATATTTTTTATCTGCGCCGATAATAAGAATTAAACAAGAAATAAAGCTGCAGTTAAATATTTGTCGTCGTCGTCATAACGTGTGTACACAGTTACATAATAACATGTTTTGTCCTTTTTTATTTCTACTGTCTCTAAATACATTTTCGATTTGTTATTTTAATTATTGATATACTATGATTATTTATATTTTAATGAATGAAATATTCTTAACTGATTCTTGCGAATAAATGATACTTTCTGAACTGTAACGTATACGACTGATATATTTCTTATTTATTTTCTAATCAATTAATTTAATTCTAACTTTCTCCGAACATTATTCGAAATTTGTATACTTAATTTCATACTTATTTGTTATTTGAGTGATATGGTATCATAAAATAAATGAAAACTTACTAAACTCTTCCCAGCTTTACGTCCAAAAGAATAATCCATCGCGATAGTTGGTTTCGGTGCCTCATCTTTTTCGAGAAATCGATGTACGATCGTAGTTTTACCCTAAGAATACATATTTCTTTTTCATAATTATAAGTACGTAATTTTTATTGATAGATTATTATTTAATAGTCTTAGTCAATTTATTACATACGACCCTCTTGCTACCAACAATGATAAATGAACGTTCATGTGTTTCAATTGGATTAGTCTTACGGTGTTGCTCTTCTTCTAAACAAAGACGCAAAGCGTGATCTCTAACATTTTGTTCACTAAAACATAACCACGTAATACCTATGTATTTTCATTATCTGCATTAGTGTTCGTAAATGTACAAAATATTCGACATTTTAAAAATATATAATTAAAATATTTCAAGTTAATGTAAATGTCAATAACTTGCAGTATAAGTACATATTAATAGATACGTACGAATTTTGATCTGTCATTTTATTTTTGATCCAAAGATTTCGAACAAATGTTTCGAACAAATATTATAATAATCGCACAGTGATGTAAGTATATTTTCTATATCGTTCCGTACTTAGATAGGTTATGAAAATGTTTTGATATTCGTTGTTATAGCAACAGAGCAATAGAATGTTTCATTCATGAAACTGATAGATAAATAAAATTCAAGATTTCCTTTTATCTGGTGAAATAAAGATGTTTAATATGTTATATATTGAAGTAGTTATATTTTTTTATTTCTACATGCATATTCAACAAGGCATCACGAGTTTCGACGATTAAATTTACAAGATTACTTTTTATGTTAATTAATCGCGGTCACTTTCTTGCTAATTTAAAATTTCTTTTGTTAGAGAAACTTGTTTTAGGGGTCTCTATTATACCACAATGCTTTTGTTTTTTTTTTTTAACAAATTGTTTATGAATTAGAAAAGTACAAGAAATTATTGTAGCGTCTTTATTTATGTACAAAATGGACTAGATGAAGTTAATAACGGAATGCACCATATACCAGGTATTTATAATAAATTAAAATTACTCTAAACAAACAATTTCAGAAGGTCATATAAGCCTGCCACATCGTAACTGTATAATTTATTAGTAATTGAAGAATATTAGCTATTAGTAACCTTATCTTTGGTTATGCGGTTGAAAGAAATATTTACAATCCATTATAAAATCCCATTACAATGTAATTAAGCTGTAATTTATAATTCTTTTCAATATCTTTGAATAGAAATAAACACACGTGATAAAGAATTAAACATTACTTGAAATGCATTATTTTTTAATCTTTTTGCAAGTTATTACTTAGGTTTTTGCAATTGTAGCTTTATAACATACACGTTTGTTGCATATACATATACATTCATATGCAAAAAAGAATATGAGAGACAGGGTATTTCAAAAACTTTGATAAAAATCCCCATATTAATATATTCTAATAAACAATATGTTCAACAGTAAGATATGCTTACTATTTAGAAATTAGTCATTCAATAATCTGTCAATAAAAACAGATTAATGCGAACAGTATTCTATATATAAAAATGTTTAAATAATCATTGTCGCAATCTATCTGTCAACATACTCTTTATAATCAGTTCGAGTAATGAACACAGCAATAAAAGCAGTCATATTTCATCTTTCATTATTCTTATGCATATTTTAGGTCTTGATACGTTTCATTAACAAAATGTATAAATTTCTAATTTCTTATTCTGTAATATTATATTTAAAAAAATTCTAATTTTGAAGAATAAAAGATATCCAAATAACGCATAAGTAGTTATGGAAAAAATGAACAAGTAATTTAGTACCTATCTTGGTCCTTCTACTGCATGCTTATTTTTGCGTACATGCTAAATTCAATTCATCTGAATCATTTCAACGATAACAAATTTCTGACATGCTTACTATTGTATTCAATTGCAAATAAACTTCGTATATTTAATCTTATTGGTATGGAAGAAAATAATTTTCTACTATTTGTATAGATTTCTTTGTGTAGTTATTCATACTTACATATGAAATTTTATATTTGAACACTATGGCATATAAGATTACTTGGGAGACGCAAAATATGTGTAATTGAATATTAGTAATCAAGTTAACTTACAATTTGTATTGACATGTCAACAAACAATACAATATCATATTTTTTAAACAAAACTGATTATTATTTACACATATTTTCTAAAATATTATTGAATAGAGCATTTTATAAAAATGCTGCTTGTTAATTCTTTATATATATATATATACACATATATATATATATAAAGAATATATTATATATATATTAATATTATCAAATCGATTTCGTATTCCATACAATCTTATAAATAAAATAATTATACATATTTATATGGATAATTTCAATACAAGCCACATTTTTAAAAATCCGTCAAAACGTTAATAATCACTGAGATGTAACGCATGTGAAGGAAGACTGTAATAAAGATTAGTCACCTTTTTCTACAATATTTCATTGCTTCTATTATGCAATATATCACGCGCTCTGCATGTTATCTGGTCCATATATCACTCATCCAATTGTCATCTAATTCATTAGTTGGTAACACTTTTAATTTTCGTAATGCCTCCAGATAAAATGTAAGTTCAGATGTAACTACACCATGTTGTGGACCACCGTTATTCACTATATTCATTTTGACTAATTGTTCTCTAAGTTTTTCTTTGAAGGATATATTTACTGTACGATATAGAGTTTGTACTTCAACTGCTGGGAGAATTCCAGAAACTGCTTCGTGTAATTTCATTAAATAACTGTAATTAGAAATTTCAGATGTATAGTAATTATAATTATAATAAAATAATTGAATCGTGTAATAGTTACCTAGAAATATTTCTAAATGATTTTGATGGTACTGGTGGTCTTGCAGTCCATTTTGATATTTGACCACCTAGTAGATTGTCAACAATAGTAAGAATTTTGCTTTCAATTTCTTTCACATGTGCACGGATATCTTTTTCAACGCTATCCAGTAATGCAACGCCGCCGCTTATACTAGATGCACCAAGTCCGCGACTAGGTTTTTGTTCTGCAAACCCTAGAAGAAAATTCTAATGTTAATATCATAATCGTAACGTAAGTTGAATGCTAAGTAAGAATCAACATACTTTGAAAATGTGATTTAACATAAGGCATAAACCACAAAATTAGTTTCAAACTGCGTGCTGCTAATACAAGTATTGTACTAGTAATAGTCTTTAAACCAGCAACTTGCATTGCTCCAGCTCCAAGGACAAGTTGACAACAACGTGAATTGTAATGCCGCAGTAATTCAGCTAAATGTCTTCCAATTGTTCCTGATAAAGCTATCAGTTCACTGCCAGTTCTAAAAATAAAATTTCATTGAGCGTTTCACAAAATATTCATAGATTTAGAATTAAAATGTTACCTGCAATATTCGTGTATCATTTGTATAAGCATTAAAGCTGTACCAACAATGGCATATTTTTCATCCTCTATCATAATGAAGTTTTGGACATTATCTTTTTTAACTTTATCATCAACTTTAAATAGATTTGGTGGAAAAGTTTTGTTTTCATATACATATGTTACTAATGACTGAAATTCTGGCGGTACATCAGCTTGTTTCCATCGCTCAGATTCTAATAAAAGGGTAAGCTTTGTTTTGAGCTCAGTATGAAATCTTTGAATGAATTTACCTGCTTGTGCCTATAAAAAATATTATATTAGAAAATATAGGTTACAAAATATAAAATGCTGGTGTATGGTTAGTATAATATAAACACACAATTTATATATAAGCAGCACACACACCTTAAACGCAGATCGTAAACCTGTGCATTGTTTACCACAGAGTTTCTCGCAAGTTTCTGTAAACTCTTCAACTAAATTGGCTAGTTGACATACTTGAGCTGTTGTTGCCCTTTTGCTCAACCATGATGATTTATCATTCCAATTCTGATATTCTTTTTCTTCTTGTTTATTATTTGAATTTTCATTGTTTAGTTTCTCTTTTTCATTTTGTAATCTATCTTTATCATTTGTACCTGCAGAAAGCAGATTTCCCATTCGCTCATGACAATAATCACAAATGGAAGTTATCATATCATTGAGTTTTATTGTTACTCGCGAATGTTCTGCTTGAGTCAATAAGCGATCGGGAATCGTATCATCGAATGATCCGTCATGTATTCGGCCTGCCGCTAAGTCTACTGTATCTCGCATTACATCGTGAACAGCCTAGGAACGTGTATTGTGTCAAAAGGTTATATTTCATTAAAGAATAATTTAAAAAATATGATGTAGTATATACCTTAACTCGCAACAAGAGGAATGTTAAAGATTGTATAGCATTGTGAAGTAATGTTAATCTTTCCGCGAGGGAAAGTCCACCAACTTCTAAAGCTGCAGCTTGTTGATCACTGCAACAATCACTCGCTGCTAAAGCTTCTATGACCCTCTGTTTTGTTACAGCTCGGACCGTTGTAACAGCTTCTTCTTTGTAAGTATCCACAAATTGAAAATGTTTTTGCCGCAGGAGACCAGAAATGATGGAAACAAGTTTATCCTGTTCGTTGAGGATGTACAAATGATCTCACTGGGAAGAGATGCATGAAGGTTTGTTTGCTACAAACTAAGTATGTAAAATTTTTAAAAATTTTACATATACTTACACCATCCAAAACTGTATTTTCCTCGCCTAATGGTCTGTTTAAATCTGCAGTTGCATATCTTTGAAATTCTGTAGATAACATTTTATCAACAAGTTTTTCCATTTCTGTCAATTGAGAGCTTAAATGTCTAAGCAAGACAGAAAAAAGGTAAATAAGACATATATATATAAATATATATATATATCTATATATATGCACATGTATATATTCATCTAATTAGCAGAATATTTATTTATATAAATATACCTAAAACTATGTACTCCATTCAATTCCTGTAAAAGTATTTCTTGCGTCGTAGCAATGAGATCTAAGGCTGCAACATAATCTGGTGTAGATAACAACAGTTGTATCATTGGTTGACTTTGGTGTACCGTAGCCATAAGTTTCAGCTTTTCTTGAACCAATAATCGATTAGATCTCGCTCGTTCCAACCTAGAAATATATCCAAATAAAAATTGATATAATACTAGAAATGTCGAATAATTTGATAATTCACCTTAAAATTTCCAAAGAATCATTGACTAGATGCTTATCAACTTGGTGTATATTTTTTCTAAGGGCTTTCAAAACTGTGATAGTTTGTGTAAGTTGCTCCATTAGGGCGTCGTGAGAAGTCATAGCATGGAAAAATGCTTGAGATTTAGAAGCAACTTGCTCTGCTATTCTAACTTCAACAACATCTAAATAATGACTTAGCTATTCCACAAAGAAATTTAAAATACATTATTGATTTTAATTCTTGTATTTTACGCAATATTTAATAACACTGGTATACCTTCTCTTGCATTTGTTTTACATTCATAACTATATTAGAATCTTCATTTAATAATCCATTTTTGGCAAATGGAAATACAGCATAAAAATTATCTTTCTGAGAAAGATCCAAATTAGGTATCAAGAAGATTTTTGGGATGTTAGATAAATCAAATTGCATTTGATCTGTAAATTTTCAGTTTAAGAATTCTATGTCATGTAACAAAAAAAAATATCACTATTACGTTATAATATTTATATAAATACTATATTTACCTAAAGATTTAACTTTCCTTAAACTTGGAAAATTTTGTAACAACTCGTTAGGTATAGTTGATTTATTGGCATTTGAATTCATACGTGAATGTTTTCGGTATCTCTGTAATAAAGACGATCTTTAGATTAGTTATATTTCACTGGAATAAGTATATCACTTTTAAGCACGTGTATTAATTACCCTTGTAATTTTCTTTAAATACGATTCAAAATGTTGCATCGTGATTTCAGGAAGGTAAGGACTTTTAGGTATATCAACTTTCTCTACGAATCCATCTCCCCAAGTACGAGTTAAAAAGTTACTTTGTTTTCCTTTGAAAGGATCATTTAAAACAGCTGGTAAATTCTGTGCTGCAGAATACACGGTCCACGAGGAAGAAGGCTCTGACAATTGACCGTTACTTTTACGTTGTTGTTGCATCGTCGCGTGCTTAGTAGCATGTGCTATATAATCTTTGTCAGAAACACCCTCCACAGGAAGACTAGTGCATACTCCATTATAACCATAAAGGCACACAAACGAACCTCCCTCCCTAGAACAATGCTGATCTCTTAAATGTCTGAAATCAAATTACATACCGGTGGTTAATAACATTTAACGTTTAAGTTGTACAGAAGCCAAACTAATCAACCAAATTACGATCAATCGCTCAGTGTTTGAAGAATTAAACATTAATCGTGTATTTTAAAAAGTATCAAAATTAAAAAGTTTTCAGAAATTGAAATTGATCAGTTTAGTTTCCGAATGGTACATTAGTCGCTATATTATGCTTTCTGGGTGTGTAATTTATTTTATAAAAAATATATTCGAATCCGCGAGAGATATAATTTAGATATGATTTAGATACAAGTTAAGTATAATACGATACGTGTACAAAACTTATCGAGAATTGTAAACGACTTGTACTGTCCAGGTTATTAAAAATGCACCAAAGCTAGAGCCACTTTTTACGAGATATTTTTTGTGACAAGTAGATCGGGGACAGGTGGACCCACCTTATGAAATCTTCTATTTGCTTGAACGTAAGGTTAGTACAATATTCACAAATCAGAACGGTAGGTAACGATTCGGATACTTTCACGACTTTCGCCATTTTCCATTTGCAACTTCACTTCGCCATTCTGTCACCGGTTTGTATAATTTACAGCACATCGAATTCCGCAAACGGTAATTAAACTTTTGACAACTACTTCGCAACTTTACTTATTCCCTATCGTTCAGCGTCGAACACACGTCGAACATAGTCTCACTCCTTACTCTTTAACAAATATAACACGTTTCACAATTCATACTGACCAACAAGCAACGAAAAGTTCCTAGATACACTACTTCCAAATGTTCCAGAATTACTTACAAATATATAATACAAATAAATTAGTTTGCGTTACGTTCTACAAGGAATTCTATGTAAACGAATAAAAATCACGGAAACATAAAACATATATACGTGTATGCATATTAAACAACAGGTATCTAATATCGTAACAGACGTGTAAGTGCTTACTTAATTTTTTGAAACCAGCTTTTAAATTTGACAAGATATGGAAAAAGTATATGTCCGAATTACATAGATCATGAAAGCATTATATAATTTTATTTATAATTACAAATTCTTTTAATTTGAGCACAATCTAAAAGCACTTGTATAGCAATTGATAAAAAAAAAAAAAAAAGAGAGAAACAGCTGTTTCACTCAATGCGAACAATTTTTTAAAACAGAAACATTGATACAAAGTAAAAGCTGCATAATTTGTTTGTCAATGTCTTTTTATTGATCGTTGTAAAGTTCCATTTCAGCAGTTTTAGTCGATATTCTTCGTCGACTTTAATAATATATATCATAGATCGTGCCTTTCTCTTTATTGGAATTGGCTTTCTCACGCACACATATAATTCGTTTATATGTATACAATCGTTCGATAAACTTGGTAAAAAAATTGCATCAGAAAAACAGGCAATAAAAATATGTCTTGTATAAAAATAAAACACATGTCGGTTAACAAACTCCGGTAAACACGAATCTGAAAATATTATCCTGTTTTAACAAGCATGATATCGATTCTAAAATTACATTTCAAAAAGCTACCTTTCTTTTTTATCGTTAACAACAGGATATTTTACGCTATATAAATCATTCGTAATCGTTACATTTTCTCCTCTTTAAGATCTTTAGGATCACGTTTAAGATTTACTTTACCACTCGAAATTTGAAACTACGATTATATCGAAAGAAAGATTTCGAAAGAGAAGAATCGAGAAAAATGAGATTGTTTCATCTTCGATATTTACAAGCATTACTCTCAACAAATTGAAGATATAAAATCTGTAAAATGTTCTCTTGTTAATACGGATGGCATCGATCGCGTTAGCATTTTCATCCAACATAATCGTAGGCTAATTAAATCGTTTTGAACATTCGTTGTTCCATTACTTCAATTATCGTCCGTCCGATCGACCGTAAAATCTATAAGTCCTATAAATATTTCGTTAAATCGTTATTGTTAATTTTGTCGATTCTCGTTGCTGGAACTAGTATTTTGGGGCATCGGTGGTGGTGTGGGTATTTCGTTGTTGAAAGAATTTTCGCTGTTTTGCTGCATTTGATCTTGCTGAGGTTGATGTTGACTGCGGTGAACTTCCAATGCTAACAGTTTCTGCCGTTTCTCTTCCATCAGACGTTCACGGTGTTTATGAATGTAGTCGTTTACGTTCGGTAAACCCATGATTACGCAGGCTGATAACGCCGAACGATATACGTTCATGTCTGTTGCTTCGTACCTGTAGCAAGCCATCGAATCGAAGTTGAACGAAGCAGACTCTTGATACATAGTGTGAAAATTCTGAATTTCTAACGATAGAAATTTACAACGATAGAAAGTAAAGAGGGCGTAACATCATTGCCGCTATTTTTAGACGAATTTTTGCCTTTCGTTTTCTCGAGAAAGAATATATAACGACACCTTTTAAAGGTTCGACACTTTCGAAGAAGCAGCGATCGATTCCGAAGTATCCATTCGTGCGCGGATAAAATAAGAAACGCGATCAGGTGAAAAATATCTTCTTTTTAACCATCCATTAAGAGCAATAATTTCTGTTCAGAATTCTTTTATACAGATTATAGCGGTACATCTGTTTATACGAAGAGAGGAGAAACAAGATTACAAGGATTCAAAAGAATTTTCACACTCACCACTCGTTCGTTTTTTCGTCGTAACACTCGACGTGATATATCGTGGTGACACCGTTGAATCCACCAATGGCAAAGATCATGTCGTCGATCACTTCGATCGCGAAATTACTACGCGAATTGTACATATCAGGGATCGGGCTCCAAATATCCGTCGCAGGGTTGTATTTCTCTCCGCTGCACATTCTTGATATTCCATTGAAACCCCCTAGAAAGACGAATTATACCATTGAATCAGTAAGGAAAAGAATTCTTTTGACAAGGATTTCGATAATTACCAATAACGTATACGTTGTTGTGATAAGCTATACAGGACACTCCACTCCTACGCGATCTCATCGGAGCTATCATAGTCCACTGATTGGTTTCCGGATCGTACACCTCGGCTGAATTCAAACATTCGTGGCCATTGAAACCGCCCGTGATGTAAATTTTGTCTATATTACACGAAAGTTAGCATCCGATTAGCTATGTATCTATAGCACGGAAATAAAGCGATCGAGATGGAATCGTACCGTTCAAAGTAGTCGCGCTGGCATCCGATCTTTGACAATTCATGGGTGCTATCAAGGACCATTGGTTCGTCTTATAGTTGTAACGTTCGGCGGTGCTTTGTCGATAATATCCGTCGTATCCTCCCATCGCGTAAATTAGATCGTTGAGTACGGCAACGCTAACGTAACACCTAAGATTTCAGATAATTTGTTCGAGAAGATATTCATCGTGCGGAAATTTTTGACAAAATTTCACGATCGAACGCATCCGTTAGAAGGGAATCGAACGTTTTATATATGGTTTAGTTTGGAAATTTGATCTTTGTAACCTTCTAGCGTTCATCGGAGCAACTTCTCTCCATATTTTAGTGACAGCGTTGAAGCAACGACAACTGTTGAAATAGTCGGCACCGTCGAAACCACCGATCACGTAAATATTAAAACCGACCACCGCAGTTCCATGATACGCACGAGGTCCGATCGGATCCACTTCTTCCACCTTTAGTTTTTGATCGTTTCACATAGTTTAGAGATTATTTGCTCGTTAAACGCGAAACGACGTAGCAACAATTTTTAAAAGCATAATCTACTTCGATTTAACGAAACATCTACCTTCACCCATCGATCCGCTCTGGTATCGTAGGTTTCTATGAAATTTGTAGGACTTCTGCCACTCCATCCACCTATAGCGAACAGTATTTCATGGGGAACTCTCGGTCGCGCTATTTTCGGCGTTGGTACCTCTCCATCCTTTTGTGTGATAATCTCCAAATCGTACAAGAATTTCAAGGTTTCGATAATGATAGGTCGACAGGCTTCGTTTCCAGTAACGTACGGATGGTCTTTAACATTTTCGAGAAAAAATTGCGTATCCAGAAGACCAAGGCGAATGTTCTTCATCAGATCGACGATAAATTCTTTTCGAGATTGAGGATCGTAGTCGATCCATTTTAATACCAGTTCCCAAACCGTATCCTCGCTCTTGACATTCAGTTCATCGGCTCCGATCAGAGCGGTTAGCTCTTCGATCGGTAAGTCGAGAATTTCCTCGCTTCGTTGAGCTACCTGCGTCGAATCGAACCGTCAGTCTCGTGATTTTTTGTTACGTCGAGTTCGCAGAGAATAAGGAAAAGCCGAAGGCTCGACGAAGCATAAAATACTAATTTTATTAGTCACCGACGACGTTCAATTCTGATACGAATCACCCGGTAACGTCGCCATACTTTTCCAACGAAATCCTTTAGAATGAAATATTTTATTTCCCGATATTACAGAGAAAGATCGCGGACAATCGTCGATTTATCGAAACGAGAGAGAAAAGGGCGGCGCGAACGTTATCAAAGTTAAAAACGTTATCAAGCGCTATGAAAGAATCTTAAGAAAGTAACGAAAGCGTAATGACCTGTACAAAATGTCTCATAACGTAACGATACGCGCTGTTTTCCAATCCTTTGCAGAAATGTTCCCTTGCGAACCTCATGATGCTGATGCAATTCTCCGGCGCTAGATTTTGTTTGAGATACTCGCAACAGAAATCGAGAACGCCGAGAATATTTAGGTAATCGGCGGTGACCAGCAGCTGACACACGTTTTCGTTATTTACGTTGATGGAACGCAAGTACGCGTATTCGAGAAGCAGATTCATCATATTGCTACTGACACCAGGCAGAAGCACGTCCGTTTTCTCTCGCGAGTGCAACGTGGTTGTGAATAAGGTTCTACAAATGATCGATACGATATTAAAAAACATACAATACGTAATATCGTAGCATATTAGATGGAATTATATAGACCTAAAATACGGACTGCAAGCTGACAAAATGGCGCGGTGAATCGGAAACACGCCTCCATCTTCGAGCCTTAAGACCGCGTCGCAGAGAAGGTTGTTTTGTCGGAAGTCGTAAAGCGATTGCATCGCTTGCGTGCTCATACATCGGCCACCGCTTTCGGCAATCAGTCGTTGTGCGTTGGTTTCGTGCAAATCGATATCCCTGCTGTTGTCGTTCGAGTCTACATCCATATCAAATTTCCTCAAAATTCGGCCACGAATCTGTTCGAGGATCCGCGACGACAAAGGTGGAGGAACACTTTATCCAGTTCCGACGATCGTGCGACGCTTGAAAATTTTCTAATCGTATCTTTTATTTTAACGATTAACGATTTCCATCGTTGAATACTTTTCATACTTTTTTTTTTTTTTTTTTTTTTTAAATTGTAGACAATTGATATAGAAGTAAGTAGGTAATTAACGAAGATAAAAAGTAATTTACTGGGACGAACGTTCGATCCATACGTTCTTTTATTACGAATCGTCTAAAATTGTCATTGATCGTATAATCGAATTAGTTTCTTTATCGATTAACTAACGAATACCATGATCATACCTGTGAAACGAAGGATACCGGTGACTTGGTTAATTTTCAAATCGTCCCAGAGGTTAGAGTTTCCAGTGCTTGATAATGATTTTTATCGATTGGACGGTGTAATTTTTACGATTTTTACTCTTCGAAACTCGATCCAGCAAATACTATTGATTGTAATCGACGGTTGAGTTACCATACGGTACCAATTGTAGTGGAAAATGTCTTTGACTGATACTTGTACGCGTTGCAATTTCGTATGTGTCAAAAATGATACTGACACGTGGACGACGGACGGACTCGAAGACCAGAAATTGTACGATGAAGATTTAAAAAAAAGACGGGAAACGATGCGGAGTGGAGCGGAGGAGATGGGTGGCAGACAGATACAAACTATTTTGTGTGATTTTAAAAGAGAGTAAATGTCGCCTCTGGCTGTGACATAGGTCTTACATGTCCGCCGTTCAGTCTAGGACTGTCTTCTAACAAATGAGCACTTTGATGGCAAGATTCAAGATAGTTGTATTATAGTAGGAAGATCGGCCTTGAAAACTGGCTTTTAATTAATTTATGAAAATACTTAGCGCGCAATTTCGATAAATGTGCGACAGCCGAGGAAATAATTTACGATTATGGAAATGAGATATTTGAAAAAATATGTAAAACGGAGAATAGCGAGAATTTAGTCGTAGATTGATGCTTTTTGAAATTTGATACTTATATATCAAAGATAATATCATGTTGAAATTCATTAAACACGATAAGGTTAACATTCATGGAGCATTTCGAAATTCTTTATTTCGAGGAAAATTGTTGCTGGATAACAGCAACAGCAACTACAATAACAACAGCGGCACCAATAACAATAACAACAACAGCAACAACAACGATGACGACGACGACGACGACGACGACGACGACGACGACAACAACGACAACAACACAACAAACAAAGTCATAACACGAATATAAAAATAAGATAAATTCTCGAGAGTCACTCGAATCATGTCACGTATCACGTCTTAACGATATATTTCTATCGGTAGTTGCGTCAGTTTTGTTTATAAAACTAGTACATTTCTAAGATTTCTGAAACTCAGAAAATCGTATTTAGAATCTTACAGTCCTGTCCACTTTCTTCTCAACAAGTTCTTTCAAATTTTCCACATCCTCCTTGGATATCGTCGGTTTCTCATCCTCCTCTCTGCCAAGTTTATCTCCTCGAGTTTGCTCTCCGTACTTGACTCCTTCCTTCGTCCATTTCTCGTTATCCTTATACTGAACGGACCACTGTAGCTTCAACTCGTCCGTGGATGTCATCGACAACGTGGAATATGGTAATCCACGAGTTACCATTCTTCTGGACACGCTGGTTAAAAAATTGTTCCACTTTTCCAAGAAGGGTTCGCGCATATCCAGACTCTCGCCGATCGATTCCATCGATATCTGTTTTTCCTCTTTCTTCGTTTCTACGTTCTTTTGGCCCAACAGTCTGAAAGTCCAGGTGACTGTGGTGAACGTCACGGCATTTGTTGGAAACGCCCTGACGATGGTCGAGCTGAGTCCCCTGTACAAGCAAGAGTATCCTTCCGTTTTCACCG
This sequence comes from Bombus fervidus, assembly GCF_041682495.2. Taxonomy (NCBI): domain Eukaryota; kingdom Metazoa; phylum Arthropoda; class Insecta; order Hymenoptera; family Apidae; genus Bombus; species Bombus fervidus. The sequence goes on from NC_091521.1 coordinate 18,238,398, forward strand.
ACTGTCTCAGACAATCGATCAATCCGGCGTAACGATTTCCATCTGCTTGAATTCGGGATTTGATCACGTCCAGAGGATAAGAGATCACCCAAGAAGCGGTGCCAGCCAGTCCTCCGGCTAACAACATGCGCGACGTTGAAACAGCAACGTTATCCGGCATTTTCGTCAAAGCTTCGTACACGAGGAAGTAGACACCGAAACTCGGAGCTTCTCTGAGTAACGTGATGTTCAAGCCTTTGAATACGCCACGGTATCCTTCCTGTGTGTACGCGTGTTTCAGACATTGCAACGGACCTGAGAATCGCGCAGCGGAGGCTTGCAATTGCATACGTGTTTTCGCTAGTTCAATGGGACTGCAAATGGGACTTTGAACGATCCCTGCTAAGGCACCAGCGGCGAAGTAGGAGGTCAACGAGGCAGAATCGGGTGTGTACTTTTGGGTTTGACCGTACACGCCGAAGATCACGGCGTTCACCAATGCCACGCCTGCCAACGGAGACGACATACCCCGGTAAAGTCCTGCTACCTAGAACAATTAATCGTATCGATTGAAACTCGAAAATTGTACTAAAATTTGACGATCGATCGATTTCTTAACAATCGCTAATAGCTATCAACAGTTTTTACTTCGCTTTATGTTATTAAAAAATATTCATCTCTGACTATTCTTGCGATCAGTGCTATCCTTCGATAGTTAGTTAGTTCTTGATTTGTGTGTATAAAATACCGATTCTTTTGCCAGTAACGTCCGAAAGCAATCCCAGTTGCCTTTGTACTTCGGGTTGCGATAGTCTTGCGTTTGCATGTGCACTTTGATCGTGTCCAAAGGATATCCCACCACAATACCGGCGCACCCTCGAACAAATTATTTCACACTTTTATTTCTCCTGCAACATCTTATTCTATGGTTATTGTAGAGATTATTCGGGGGAACGAAGATATTTTAATCGCGAAAGAAATGGAAGAAAAATAAAAATGTTCACCATTCTTGTTCTCGCCTCCCGTCGCCAAGCTTTTATCCGCCGATAAAATTCAATCACATACGTTACATTTTCTTCTGCGCAAAGCTAACAAATTATCAATGAAAGCAATTGTAACGATTGCTTTTACGACGACAATTATAATTGGTTGACACGTGTACATCGAAGACCGTACATCTTCTTATCCTCTAGTGTCATTATTTTTATAATTTTATAGTCGCTCGTAAATATTCATTTTATTCTAAAGATTTATATCTTTTTGCGAGATTCGTTGTACACGCCTAACGTTATTTAACGCTGACATCGCATATAAGGAATGAAGTTCCTTCTGCGAGCGATTTCTACTCAAAAGCCTGGAAACGTGTTGCGTACGATAAAGTTAAATGTGATAATTCGGGACGTGAAAGTCTCCAGTCTCTTGTAAAAAAATTTATTCGTCGACAAAAGAGCGAGATTGGCATATAAAAATTTCGAGATTGTGGCAGCCTTAAGAAAAAAATACAAGTGAAATTGAACGAAGCGAATTATCTACCTCCCAGGCATCCGGCGAAAAAGTCCAGGGCCATTCTCGTCTATTGCTTATATCTACCCGTTTCTTCCACCCGTAAGGTGATCGTGAATTCTGCACGTTGTTATTCTCGTAAAATCTTTCCGTCACGTTTGTTAAGGAAGCATAGACGCAAATATAAATCGCAAATCGGTTCGTTCTCGCTATCGGATAAGTGGAATCCATGTAAGATTGATCACAGTTTTGTCGTACTCGTGCCTGCAACGTGAATTTCGATTAAAATTCTCCCGCAACTTATAAATAAATGTACAATTTCGCCGGAGAATAATCTTCTTTGAACAAATTTCTTGCCACGAAATCAAATTCTTTTAGATAATAACGAACGTGTAACTTTAATCGGAAAGAATTTTTTTCAAGCGACGAAACGAGAAGAAACGCGGACGAATCGAAGCAAGTCATTAACAATGATAATATCCACTTACCGAGTAGTAAAGCATCGCTACATCTCAAGTGGGCCGAACTAACGTACGTGTTGATTCTTTCTCTGTAGCGAAATTAATTCACTTAATTAAAAATTTGTTTCTCTTTTACCTAGAAATCTTTGGAGAGAAGACAAGTTTCTTCCATGCTCTTGCGATCGAACACAATTTTTCACAGATACTAACGTTTCGACGAGATTCTTGCCTTTCTTGGAGCAAAGATCATACTCGAATTATCATCGTTTTGTTGCTTCACCAATATTAAAATCTTCGCTATATTACGACAGGGTTATTAACACTCGCGCATCCCCACGTGACCTATTATCGCGAAGAGACAGTATGAGGGTCAAACGCTGATAACAGCACGTCCAATCAAATTATTTGGGCGTTCGTCGGCGTTCACTGGCGTTCATGTTTGGTAAACAGTTACTCGTGCTCGATTACATTGTCTCGATTTGATTATTATTAATCGTATTAAGAATGGACGAACGACGTTAAACAGCGATAGAAGCTTCAAGGAGAACTATTCGCTTCGGAAAATTGTTCGTTTTATCGTATTTTCTGATTTTCCTTAATAACGATATATTTTTGAACCGTCTTATCGTACATTTTGTGGAACGTAACTGGTTAAGTTTAGATCACTTTTTCGAAGAAATTGTGATTCGATCCGTGAATTTTAACGAATGAGAGAGCGTAGCTTTCTCTGCTACATTTGTCTCGACGATACCTATCGCGCGATATATCGCGCATTTTAAAGTAGATGGAAACGAACGACCGATCGAAGCATGCTTGCGTTCATCTTGTACGTAATTGTAACGACAAATTGCTGATCGTTACAAATTATTTTTATGCAACGAGAAAGATCACGCTCCCAACTTATTATCTCTTTGCGTCTTTTATCCTCTTGATATTACAATAAAATTATAATAAATGCTTTACTTTAATTTTAGCCTATGTTATACTTACGTTTTCGCACGCTTACATTTTCCATAGAATCGTGAACACCCTCGGGCTATCAATATCGTGAAAAGTATACTCTATGTGAAAATCATTATGTAAGAAAATATAGCGATATTAAATCAATCACAGGCATTGCTCAAGACATTTCAACCTGTTCAACCGAGGCATCGTGTGTTTCAACGTGTTTAAAAGTCGTCTTTGTTATATTCTCTGCTTTATTCTCATAATCGAGTATTTGATATAAACCTGTAGCGGCATCTCATTAAAACAGGCCAGCTCGACGAGACAAGAACCAGTCCTATCAAGACGCTCGTCTCGTGAAAATCGTGACACAATCTCAATTCTTCTCGCAGCTTCATACCGTCGATCCTGATATGTACGCGAAAGCTATACCAAAATCTCGATCGATGTCTCAAAATGACGCGTCCGATTCTCCAATTCTTGACAAGGTAAGAGAAAATTTACGGAAAGATAACATTGAGAATAGAACGAAAACCTTGATTTTGGCGTATCGTAAGGAAGTTAGGAAATGACGCACGATAACAAAGTACATAAGTAAGTACAATGTACAAAAGTAAGGGAAAATTTACGGAAAGATAACATTGAGAATAGAACGAAAACCTTAGTTTTGACATATCGTAAGAAAGTAAATGAATTAGGATAGGACGCACGATAACAAAGTACATAATCATTTTATTCTGCGTATCGTCAGCTTTATTCTTAAAACATGAATTTTCTTCGCACTTTCTCCAACGTCGTTGAAACGTAAACTGAAACGAAACTTTGGTAAAAAAAATTAATTGTCGCTTCATATACATCGTAAGTGATTAAATCGTGATTTTAGCGATCGTTATCGATAGCAATTTAATAATAATCAATGTTCTGTTAATACGGTGCAAAATCTAACGATACTTTGTGCCATTAATTTACTTTCATTTTAAATTACCTCAACGTTGGATATAATTTGCAATTATACATTCAAGAAATTCGCAACCTTCGATTACAATCGCGTAATTATCTTTTTTGTCGAGATTTTTAATTGTGCTATTATCACAATGCACTGGAGACCAGTTTCGCTCTAAATTGCGTTTTACGTTCACGGTCAATTCAGAAAACCTGTTTATGCGAGCAAGAAAGGAAACGCTGATACAGTTCCTGAAGTATGATTCAAATAAATCGCAAGAGAACACTTGTACGTTAATTATCGCCTATGTTTATACGCATTGCATCGTTATTACACTACTACCTGTATCGTCATCGCGGCAATATTCATAATAATATTTATTTTCTTAAGAAGAGCTAAATGTTTATAAGCCTCCCGCTTTGTAATTTAAGCTTAATCCAACTTTAATCTAAACATTTGCATAAACATGCAATTATTATGTAACCGAATTGATATACATCATAGAAACCTTGAATCAGTTATTATGTATGTATACCGGTATATTGTGCATTATAATACACGAATGGACGTATTTTATTTGTCATGATACTTGATACAGAATAACAAAATAAGTTAGTAATTTATTTTCATTTACATGTCAATTTACATACATCGTTGAACGATTTTCATTAATTATGCAATGCCGATCACAATCCTGCTGATTAAAATGTATAAATAATGATTCACTTTGCAACACAGCGATAAAATATTTATTACATACATAAATGTTAGCGAGAGAACGAGTTTGTATGTTCTCCACACAAGTTCTCTTGCAGTAAATTTTTCTTCTAACAAGTAGATAAGATACAATTATTATATAATTGTTTAAGTCTGCGTGCTGGCATGTACAAATCATCGATTTATAATCGGACATTTCCCCAAGCTCTGAGAAATTATTCACACGTGAACATCAGATTATATATAATTCTGTTAATAACGTACTTGAGTAAAAGTACAGTAATTTGTATATACAACTACTTACCTCGTACATTCTTGTACAAATTTGATCATCGATCTTTAAACGTTTCGAAAAATACGCGATACGCTTTTACGGAAAAGTAAAGTTGCCAAAGTCGAATCTCTCCGATCCGATTTGTCCAAGAGAAATCCGAACGGCAAGAAATTACGCTATTTACTTTCACTTCTTTTTCTTCTCCTTTAATTTTATCATAAAATAACGAAAACAATTTCCTCGATCGTCTACCAAAGTCAAACGCTTGCAAGTAAGATAGGTACGTGTGTTTCCTCTATCATCGAGCGACCAACACTGACGACTGTCGACGATGTACATCGTATTCTCTGCGAGTTTGTCGAGCAAAAAGTTTCGTCCAGTGAAATCAGCCTTGACATCTAGCAATCCTTCGTCATGGTTAGCATGATGCAAAAATAACGAAAAATTGCATGTTTTTCACCGAGTTACGTTGTATTTTGTTCATCGGCTAATTTTCCTAGAAAGTTTAATCGATTATCACGAATTTCATTCTTCCTGACGATACAACGAGTCCAAAGTCAAGGAACGAGCGATCGGGAAAATTACAAAGCCTATTTCTTTCGTGCAAAATGTCTCGTTCTCGTTAGAGAAATCAGGAACGATAGTTATAAAAGGAGGGGGAAGGGGAAATTGTCGGTGAATGTATAAGTATCTGTGACGGATTAATGGAACGTAGTTTCTGTAAACGTGTCTCAGGACGATAAGTGGTAACATGGTTCACGAGGAAAAAACTTTACCTCCGTTCACCTGCAAGAACCATGCTGAAGTCTTGCTAACGATGCACGATGTAAGGACCAACACTTTTGCATAAGGACTCTTTAATTTATCAGTTTCCTTTCGTTTTCTTTCTTTTTCGTTTTTTCTTTGCCAAACGTTAAACAAAGGAGAGCTATTCGCGTCTCACTTTTTTCGACCTTTTTAATTTCATTACACCGGTATACGATTTTTATTTTCACAGCCATGCTTCGTAGATTATTCGTACTTGGAACAATCGGATTTGCTCGATGTGACTTGGAAAATATTTTCAGTATTAAATCCGATAACTAATATGGTTATAACATATCCTTTTTTCAATATATCTTTTTCCATGTTACGTACGTACGGGAGAATTTGGAGACGAGTTCGATTTATAATCGGCTCTTCTTATAAAATACGTTTCGTCGATGAGACATCTTCATTAACATACCTGTTATTTAGAATCGATGGTGCAGATATTTCGAGAAAAGCGAATTTTTATCCAACCGTGTACATCTTTAACTTATTACTCTCTTATTACTATTTTTAAAAGCCTACGCTGATACACGGAGGAAATTATATCAAAGAAGGCAAGGACTCGGCAAAGAGCACCTGCCTGATCTTTTCACCCAAAGAAGAGGATTCTGTCGGAGCGTTGAGCAAATATCTTAAACTTTTCGCTGTAAGTACATCGATGTCATCCATTGTCGAGCAATAAATCGAGTATTATCGAAGCGATAAAATTGAACGTACAAGTTAGATATTTTTTCGCAATAATTTCAACTTCGATTTTATTCGCAGGAACATAAGGTTAATCTGTCGCATATAGAATCCAGAAGCTCCCTTCGTCGAACGGATATGTACGAGTTTATGGTGGAATGCGTACCTGGCGGGGACCTTGGAACAGTGATTGAAAAACTGCGAGAACAATGCAGCTACTTCTCGATCATTTCTAGGTGAATGTTTAACGATAAAGGATTTTCGAATATCTTTTTATACATAAAATAATCTTTATAAAATAATCTTACGTACTTTACAAATCATAAATATTTAAAAACTAGCATTTTACAGAATTTCTTTCATTTTTACGGAGATGTCCTTTTAATTTTCAATGTTATTTATATTTATAGAAATCACAAAGACAACATGGGAACTGTACCATGGTTTCCAAGAAGAATCAGAGATCTGGACAAGTTTGCCAATCAAATTCTCTCGTACGGTGCGGAATTGGATAGCGATCATCCTGGGTTCACGGATCCTGTTTATCGACAAAGGCGCAAATACTTTGCAGATTTGGCGTTCAATTACAAATAGTGAGTTCTATTACAGGAAACTAAAAATACATTTATGTATTCGTAATACTATTCTTATATCTTCTTAGCGGTCAATCGATACCAAGGGTGGAGTATACCAAAGAAGAAATCGAAACATGGGGTGTAATTTTTAGAAACTTAACGAAGCTTTATCCAAAGTATGCCTGCAAGGAACATAATCACGTGTTTCCTTTGCTAATCGAAAACTGTGGCTACAGAGAGGACAATATTCCACAATTGGAGGACATATCAAACTTTTTGAAAGGTATTAGTCGTTTTATTCGATCTAACAGATAATAGTAATATCTTTTATTTCCAATTTCGATGAGATACCGAATTTCTACGATATTCGTACGACAATATAAAACAACAGCAATGAGATTTATATATTTTCACCTGTCGTTATTGTCAGCTCTTCGGTATTAATTAATTTTTCCGGTATTCTTAAATATCTGCATAGATTGCACCGGTTTCACTCTTCGACCTGTGGCTGGCCTTCTATCTTCGCGCGACTTCTTAGCTGGTCTGGCCTTCAGAGTATTTCACTGCACGCAGTACATCAGGCACGCTAGTAAACCATTGTACACGCCTGAACCTGATATCTGTCACGAAGTACTGGGTCACGTTCCCTTGTTCGCTGATCCGTCATTCGCACAATTTTGTCAAGTCGTTGGCTTGGCGTCTCTCGGATCTCCTGACGAGTACATCGAAAAATTAGCTACGGTAATTTCGAGAGATTTCCTTTCATTCGCGATTTATTCATAGTTCTTTCTTCATTTCGTAGGCTATGCGATAAACGAAAAGAGAACACGTAAAATTTGTTGCAGTGCTTCTGGTTCACGGTTGAGTACGGTCTGTGCCAACAAAACGGAGAACTAAAGGCATACGGTGCTGGATTGCTTTCATCTTTCGGCGAACTCGAGTATTGTTTGAGCGACAAACCAGAATTGCGTCCTTTCGAACCAGCAAAGACAGCGTTGCAAAAGTATCCGATAACCGAGTACCAGCCTGTCTATTACGTTGCCGAGAATTTCGAGGACGCCAAACAGAAAATGATGTAAAGTAGACTGAGCCAAGTTTTCAGCGTGTTTATCGTCTTATCGCGAGTGAAAGAAAGATTTTTATTTATTATGAAAACTTTTCATCTTCGGAATTGCGCCATATTTATCGTTAGCCAACGCTGCATACAATTTAAAAGTATGCATGCAATTATATAATCGCGCAACATAACGATTCGTATAACTTTCATCTCTATTACGCCACAGAATTACGAGAATTTCTTGCCTCTTACTGCGTATAATGACTTTTAACTTATGCGATCAGCCATTCTAAACAATAAATTGTTATAAATACAGAATAAGGGAGGGAGAATCGGTAGTTCTTTTTCTCACTCTCCTTTTTTCTCGAATTATCGATCGAACGATTTTTCATTTCTATTTCTGTTCGCAGTAAATTCACAGAGAGTATACCGAGGAAGTTTGGAGTGAGATACGACCCGTACACCCAGAGCATCAGCATCATCGACAGCAAGCATCAAATCGAGGATCTTGTGCACAACGTGAATCAAGAAGTGCAAATTTTGATGGACGCTTTAAGAAAACTGAGGCAATAGAATCTTCACATAATCTTATCGATTAACCACGTTACATATAGTAGGTATTTAACAATGCGAAACTGTTTATACGATGAAATAAAATAAATCGAGAAGAAGAGATGAGATACTTTCGGATTTAGTTCGATTCGAGGGAAACCTGATTGTTCAACCTGAAATGAAAAAGAAACGATTAATGACTCGAAGACGAACGATATCTGGCTGTTTTTAGGAACCTTTATTTGCACGTTGAATATGTATATAATTCTCAAATTTTTATACCATAATTTACAATCATACGTGAGAAAAGTTATTGTCTTAATACGTAATAGCCTGTCAGATACGTTCATCGGGATCCGGCTAATTCATCGGAATGTATATGAATCCTATGTTTCAATAAATATATGTATAATATGTATACATACATATGTATAATCCATCTAACACGATCATGATCGTAAAATATATCGATTTCGATGCCATACACACGGGTATAATACACGTTGTTTCTCTATAGACACGTACATTTACAAATAGCTTATTATCATGATACATTTACAACAAAATATATTATTGTACTTTCTTTTTTTTCGCATTCTTAACCATATATATATATATATATACAAGGTAAATTTGTTGTATTAGTCGCCAGTGTTTTTCTAACAAGCGGTAGGTTTGTGAGAGAAATAAGACACGCGTTTTCTGTTTGTTTCTCTTTCGTCGTAAAATCTATCGTTTACGAAAAAAAAAAAGACGCTGAGAATTCGTAACAAAAATACCTTGTATACATACGTATGTAAATATACCCTGTTTTTTGAAAAATTCGGTTCTCTTTAGTTTCTATGTGGTCCGGTGAATAACAAAAATAATTCTCAAACTTTATCGTCTGAGATACACATGTATTTGGAACACAAAGCGTTCGATCAGAGTTCCAAGTAATTTTATCTGTGTTTTGTACTTTTTTAAATCAATAAAACAACTATCCTTTTGCTATGTCCGACTCAAAGAGCCAGTTCACGTATACGCTGTCACCGCGAGTGGATAAACTTTATACAGAATTTTTACACATATGTATATACGTCGTGGAAGATGCAAAGTGGCCCCTTAAACTTCAAGGGATAAATATCGACGTTTCGCAGAATTATCTCGTGTCGATCGTAAATAAATAACGAAGGAGGTTTGCAGCGATTTTTTAGTATGCTACTTTCGACATAAATTGAACGGACGAATATACACGATATGCAAGAGAATTTCGACGTTCGAGAATGTGCCACAACGATAAAAAGTACCATAGACTCGAATTCCTTACCTTTTCTTTAGCACAAAAAAATCTCGTTTTGGTCCAACTTTTCTTCTTTTCAAAAAATTAACGCAAATACGATCGAGTGGTTCGATCGAAGCAAACGGAAGTTCTCATCGTCTGCGTTATAATTCGCGTTAAAAGCATGATTTCACTTCTTACACGGAACATCTTTTGTACATACATCTCACATTTGTATAAAAATACGAAATTCTTCGTGTCTCGTTCCTGCATGAGACGCGAACAGAATTGCGTGGCGCGTTTCGATTCGCGACGATCGAAGCCGCGTCCCTCGATATCCATTCCATCTTGGACGAATCCCCGATCAAATTTCTTTTCAACTTCAAATATCAGTTCCTTAAGCGAAGAACTTCAACGGGAGATCCCCGATAGAGAATCAAAGAAAGGGACTTTTTCAATTTTGCGACGATCTCTGTTGTTGATTCGCGGATGGCTCTATCTCGTTATACAGTATATCCGCTTGATGTGGACACATTTGGAAAGGCACGAGATCCGGTGGGTTGCCATTTTGTCGCGTTGGTGCTTGCTGTTGAGACTGTTGCTGCTGATGTTGCAGCTGCTGGTGCTGCTGCTGTTGCGTTTGGATCATCGTACCTACGTTACCTTGCGCTGTAGTTGACATCGTTGGCACTGGACTGACTGTCAATGGATGAGAGAACAACTCTGTAGGCACGATTGGCACTGGAACGGTAATCGGTAAAGGAAGAACGTTTACTCCTTGAACGTTGCTGGACGTTGGCAACTGAACGTTCGAATTGTTCGTATTGCACCTATTCATCTGTTGACACGTATTCGCAGTATTGTACGGCATGCCCGTCTAAAAACATATTTGTAATTTACAAAACAAATGATGCGAACCATGATTTAATCCACCGATGTCGGCTTTTATTTGCGATATTTCGATTTACTCGCATGAAAATATCTAATCGTAGAAAACATCAACGTGCTTATGAAAATACTTACATTGAGCAACGGCGATAAAATACCGTATCTAGCGATGAACAACTGTTCCGACACTCTTCGTAATTCTTCTTGCTGATGCACTATTAATTGTTGCAGTTCTTCGTGTTTCCGTTGCAGCTCGTCTTGAATTTGATTCTGTGCTGGTGTCATCACGATATCTTGCTGATGTAACATCTACAAATACGCAGATATTCGTGTACGACACGCTGTATCCTCAGCAGCGTTTTAACGACAAACTGATTTCATAAAACTATATTGGCTGCGTTTCAATTTCGAACAACCTAATAATCGTTGCTTTACCTCGTGCGTTGGCAATGTGGATATAATTGGCGCGGCAGGAGTTACGAAGCCTGTGCTAACCACAGGTTGCAAATTAACGGTCGTGTACTGCGCTTGTTCCATAAAGTTGATGCAGCTTTGATCAACCTCTAACAAAGATTGTTGTTGCGACTGTTGCTGCTGCTGCTGCTGCTGCTGCTGTTGTTGCTGCTGTTGTCTGTTATCGATTTGTGGCATTTGAGTTTTCGACGGCACAGAGCTGTTCGCCGAGGCGCCTTTCGATCGTGAAACGTGCGTTATCTGCGAATGCGGCGAGCTTTGCATAGACGCCGACATCGACGAACTATCGGAGCTCTCCACGTGATGTCGCGGCCGTGTGTTCGATGCTATCGATTTCGACGTTTTCGACGATTTCGCTGGCCATTGTGTCGGAGGAACTGGACAAGACGTGGTCACCTGTAGGAAGATCGCGCGCACGTTATTCTACAGAATGTCTGGAATCGTACGATCATGGAATTTAATAGCCACGACGGTTGTCAGACACCCAAATATAAAATGTATAAAATTTACGCGAGTAAATTCACCTGCTGTTCCACTGGCATCAGAACATCCTGACTCTGCTCCTTGTTAAAACTTTCCGACTCCTTACGCAATTCCTTGATCACGTCGATGTAACTGACAACGTAATGCGTACAGACGATAAATTCTGGCTTCGAATTCCACTGATTGTACGTGATATAAAATCTAGTTTGCAACCATATCCATTGTTGCCCCTTCGTGAGGAATCTGTAGTAACAGGAGGTTCCTTCACCCTTCTGCATCACTACCAATAAATCTCTCATAATTTCAAGCTCATCGTTTTTTCGCGATATTTTCTGCCTTTGTCGGATACATACGTGATTCGTGGCAAGTAACCACCTTGTCCAAGTCGTCCACGTGATAATAATCGTATCCAGACGTGCCTAACACTTCGAATGGCAAATATCCGATAATAGGCGGCGCTCGATGATCCAGAAATAGGAATTTCCACTCGAGGCTATGTCGCGAAGTGAATTCCGATTTTGTGTTATCCATTACCGATAATTCGCGGATCAACTGTGGCGTCTGGAGGCGTCCTGTACCCACGAAAACTAATCTAAGAGAACACAAACGAGTTTATTGCGACGGTTCGATAGATCACATGTTTGTACGTGCTTTCCATCCGTGCAGTTCTTTCATTCCATATCTGTCGATAACGTATTAACTAGCAACGACGATATATTTCAATCGAAAGCAACTAAATGTACATGCGTGTTTTACTTATGTCTTATCTTATTAAACGAAATTACTTCGTATCCATTCCAGTAGTATTGCTGAATTTCGTGTTCGGAAGCAAGTTATCCGCGTCTGTATCGACGTCAGAACCTGTAAACAAATAGGTAAATTTTTAGATATCAGTATATATATATATATCGGAATGAAAAATAACGTTACATATATATGAAACATTATTATACATATATATAATTACGTACGAAAATATCCGACAAATTGCACAAGCTCGTATATTGGATTTTCTTGAACATTTATGCCTCCTCTTTTGATGTGACACGAAAAGGATATTTTCTCCTCTGTAAATATGCACAACGATTTTAATATATTTACCGATGTACCATACTCGATATCCTTATTCTTCCAAAAAATGTATTTCTTAAAAAATAGTACCCTGTTTAATGTTTCGTTGGTCTTTTGTGATCGCAGGATTCAGAAGTACGTTGTAGAGAGGAGATTGATCCTCTTGATAAGTGATGTCGTAGATCGTCGTGTTCTCCAGTTCGTTCGGAAGATACCCGAGAAGAGACGTGACGCTTTCAGACACATAATAAATGCGCCCGCTTGAAGAAAATACCATTATAAAACCGTCCAGAGCCTAAGAAACGTCGTTCGTGTTTTTATTAGTAAAAACTTTAAGTCGGGTCATATCGATAGTGCTACTTTCAGTAACATCTTTATAAGCTCGAGTTCGTTCCGAAATCGAACGAAAATGGTGTATTACGAAAGTCATTCGTTTCTTTCTCTATGCGACAAATTATATGCAAATATAAGTTAAAGAGTTTGACGATCTCAAGCTTACAACCAACAGTGACACTGTTTCAAATCGATGACTATACACACGATAGAAGAATACGTACGTTTTATTACACAATAATCGTACCTCTAATATCAGATGAGTAAATTCTTCGTTGGACAGGAACGACGGTTTCCAATCTTCTTGAATCTCGTGTACCCTCGATCTGACAGCTATTTCTACGGCATTTTCAAGCTCGAAATTAATAATATTCGTAATTAAACGCAATCGTTGAGAAAAGAAGAGAGTTAAATCATTCGAATTATTAAACGTTGTACCGTTGTGATTTTTTAAAAATAAAATGGTGGACTTCAGTACTGTGGATTTATCCATTTTCCTCGTATTCGAGCTGACCATGCTGCCTAGTTCGTTCACGAGCATATTGAACTGATCTCTCCGTTTCTTTTCGCTCAGATTTCGTGATTTTCTAAGGCGGTAAAAGATTCTACGGTTAGTTTGGCACCATCAGAGGCGTTGCGCTAATTTTAATCGAACGCTTACCGTTTCGTGTCATCCTTCTCGTCAACGTCATCGTCCATCGTATCACTGGACAGGAAGCTCATGGATATATTAAGAAAAAATATTATAAATTTATAAAACATCGGTGTTATCGACATTGCTACCATTGCAACATTAGGATTATCGTCGGTATTAACGTACTCGAACGTATTTTTACGATATAAATTTCTTTCCTATCGATTAAAAGAAGAAAGAGAAATAGGAAATATTATTTGCTCTTTGGATACTACGTATTTCGTTAAATGGACATTCAAATTCGGACGTAGAATTATCCGACGGTTATGATATCGTAATTATTTGATATTGCAGATTTAGAATTAAAGTTAGAAAATGTAGAATATAATAATCGTAAAATTAGATCATCAGCATCAGGTGTCGAGAGGGGAAGAAGACAATTTGAAACGCATCTGTTTGTGATTTTCTCACTCGGCACAGGGATACTACACGTGCATTACAATAAAATCAATACCACGAACTGCTTATTGTGTAACAGGTTCGGCAATCGATATTGGTTAGAATAACGTTATTTCATCAGATTGCCGGACACCTAATACATCATCGAACGTGTATTTCGCGAAATATTGTTTACTTTCGTGTTAAATCGTTCAGTCGATATTGTAAAATTACTGATTCGTCTATAAATCGCGAAGAGAATCTACAAAGCATAATATAATAAAAGAGAAACCACGCTTCTGACGTGGCAATCAGGTAAATTAAATATTTAATAATTAAATATTTATTGTCAACGACAAGACGTTAACAGAGGGCAACGAAGTTACTACGAGTTTATATAGGGATGTATTATCGCGAAGACTAAATTAATACGAAACGATGTATCAAACGAAATATATATATTCTAAGGAATCGAACAGAGAAACTACAAAGTATAATTCTCTAAAAAAATTCGGAGCGATAGAAAATAATAGTCATCGATTCGAGTGTAGGAATATCGCCGCGCGAGTGCATCGATCAGAACACGTTACGCGTCCCTGGCGATCAGACGTCTGCGAGCGATCGTCGGACGACCAACGCAACGCAGTGTACAGCACCAAGCTCGACCTTATCGATCGTATAAATCGCGGCACAATCGTTGATAATCAAGTTGCAGCATCGATCTACCGGTCGCGCGCTGCACGCAGTGATAATCGTGCCACGATAACAACGGCGAAGACAACGAATCGTAAATATCGATTCGCGGTATCGATCGATGGAACGTTCAACGGAGCACGATAGATCGTGCCAGTCCTCACCAGACGCTCGCACCGCTCCTAACGATCAGCGAAATAAAAATCATCTGCGTGCAAATAAATGACAAACAAGATCGACAGATCGGTGACTATCGAATTTCATCGTAATAGATCGACAGAGTCGACGTGTCTTTCTATCGTTGGTTAAATTTTCCAATTTTCATCGTCGACGTTCATTGAATTTTCAGACGGTCGATAAACAGTATCGTTGTTATTATTCGTCGAACGATGTGCTAATAGTCGCGTGTCACTTACTCGGATTGTCTGGAGGATCGCCCTCGTGAATAACTCGCCATGTAACTTGACGTATGTGCGCTGTCACGTCCGTGTATGCGTGTTGTCGCGGACACGCCGTCGATCAGTAGCCTCAGATCTTGCGATCCTCGTTCTCTCGAGGTTTCCCCTGTTGACGAGTATTCGTCGACCACGTAGAATTCACAAGCTCGGGGTGCCACTTCCGCGGCAAGCGCCGACACATTTTTCGAACGACACGCGCCAACAGACGAGTCACTGGTTCGCGCGCCAGCAAAATCCGTCGATGAAGCCTCTAACGATCGTTCGAGATAGCTTACGGTGCATGCACGTATGTACGTGCGACGCTTACGTACGACTTCGCAATGGAAGGTCTCTCGTTGCACCGTCTGAAGTTGTACGCGCTCAATTCTGTGGGGCTCTAATACCGAGAACACGGCTGCGAACTCACGATGGCAGAACGCATGCTCGGATTTGAAAACAGAAATGGCAGTGACACCGCGTGCTTCATTCGCCAAATTCCACCGTTGCACGATTTTCTTCTCTAACGTTCGTACGATCTCCCAATATTCTTTTCCGACGTTCGCCGAGTTTATAGATATGGTTTTCCAGTTTATAAATATAGCGTACCGAGATTAGTTTAAACAGCTATTACTTGGATTAATAAGAGGTTTAAAAGATAAAAAACAAAAGCATAGTTTTACGGACGAAAATTATTCGATGCGACTAATCGATCGAAAGCTCGTTGCAGACGAATATATTCTAGTGACGTAAAATTCTTTACCGACGCTCATCTAAGTATTCTTACGTAACGTTCTACGTTGCTGACACAATAACATTTCGAACTTTACGCATCGATATATATTTCTTGGTTGAACGTTTTCATAGGCAGCGATAGAAAATGTCTTTTGTTTATATCGATATTTCCGTTACCCCTCTACCTCCCTCGTCGTCGTGCTACCTCAACGATAAACTGAAAATTCACTTTAAATTACGATATAAATTTATTTACGATAACCGTAAAACGGCTTGTTATTCCCCAATGTAGAAAAATTTCCGCTCCGTTTCGAAATTTCCTTTACGATATTTGAACAACGTAAGAAAGGCTGCACCGTGTCTACCATCTACCGTCGTATCTCCTTTCTCCAGCGTTTGTCTCACGATAGTGCGTGCAACGGAGTATCGAATGGACCAGGGACGTTTATAAGTGTGTTAGATCGCGGCTAACTTCAAGCAAATTATCCGCCAACGTGATGATGGACGCTAAGCATTTTCCCATTGTGCGCAGACGCGTCTTGTCAATGCATTACCGCCTAGCGATGGAATCAAGTTTGACGTGTTTTTACCAATCCAAGTCAGTTTCACTTCGTAGGATTCGATCATCGTGCATTCGATTTCATTTTCTGTATTCGTAAGATTCGAAAATTTATTTCCAACAAGGTGGTATCGCCCAAAAATAGTACTTGAACCTGTCGTATTAATATATATCATAGAAGATAAGGTACTCGTAAAAATTCGAGACTACCTCGAGTCGACATTCAATTGTACACGTACATCTGCGATGTTTATACGCAATTCGAAACTGTCCAGGATAAGTAAGAATCTATTTCAAAATATTCTTTTCTCCAAGTATTCGTAAGGCATTTGGAAATTTACGATCGTATTCGAATCCATCGCTCCATTCCATCGCTACCGTCGCCATGAAAACTCGCATACCAGATGAGCGGCATCGGATCGCTTCTTGTCCGCCAGTAAAATCATGCCTGATTGGTCAGACCGTGTTGCGCTATTTCGAACGTCGTGCCAATCATACGCAGTGATGTATGCAGTTCATAGAATAACATGTTAGAATTTATCGAGAAATGCGATTAACGCGTCTATCTCATCAACGATACCAAACGAGTTACATTCTCTTGGATGGAATTATAAATTCCGCGAAACTTAAATGAGTTACCGAACGAAGGAGATTTTTTTTTATAAAATAGCGCTATGTCATTTTTTAACGCGACGTACGTATTATGTGTGTATTATGGACATACGAACGTTTTTATTAAGTGGAAAATTAACGTTGTTTTATATTTCAATGAAAATTGTCAAGATCTTGATCGATATAATCCAATTTCCGAATAAGATACCGAGGAATAGATAACGTCATTCGTAGCACGGCGCTCTTAAGTAGAAAAATCTTGTGCAGACATATGGTCGTCTATTATCTACTGTTCATTTCCTTAAAAAAGCAGATTACAATATTGCAACTTTAGATTTATATATATATATAGGGAAAAAGGAAGAAAAAAACCTCGTGTAAATTTTACATAATGTTTATTATTTATAGTGTACTCAGAAATGTTGGGCCTCAACCAGTGGGCCTCCTCTTTTTTTTTTCTTTTTTCACTTTTTTTTTCTTTTGACATATTTGATCAGTAAACATCACAATGTTATCTTTTTCCTCTAGTCCGTACAGTTTTTCCTCTCTCTCTCTCTCTCTTTTTTTGTAATTTCTTTTCTCTCCATTAAAACCAACGCGCAACCTGCTCGTATCCGTTTTGCCTCTTCATGAATTTCTTAATACCGAGACTTCGCGTCTTCATCGATTTCGGTGACTTTGCACGCGGATGTTTCATTCTCTTTTTCTCCCCTTCTTATTTCTTATTCTCGTCGATCGAAAGATTCAAAAATTAATCATCGAAACGTATTAAGAAATCTCAGCTTTCTCTTCGTTCTTCGTTCTCTTTCTTTCACAGTTTCGTCGTCTCTCATTCATTTTCGAAATAATACGATTCACACGTAACAAACGAACACGAAATCTTGCGTACAAACCCGTCACGAGCAGATTGTGCCTCGCAGAAAATAAATAATCATTCAGCTTCTTACGGTGTTTGGTTTCTCACCCACAAGATCAACATGCCAGCATATCCGTTACAACCAAAACATCGAAATATAACAACTGTATAGAAAACCGCAAAACGGAAAAAGGAAAAAGATAAGAAAAAAATAAAAATAAATGATCTGCTACGCTGTATCGGTAATTTATAGATCGCAAGAAATGTATTGTTCAACGTGATGAAGTTTTCAATTATACTTTCTCTCATTCTCCCTTTTTCTCTCTTCCTTTCTCTCTAATTTCTCTCTCTCTCTCTCTCTCTCTCTTCCTCTCTCTCCCTTTCTCACTCTCTCTCTCTCTCTCTCTCTCTCGCTCTTTCGCTCTTTCGCTCTTTCGCTCTCTGGCTCGTTCGTTCGATCGTGTCTCTGCTCAATGACCAATAATAATATAATATATATATGTATATATAATATGTATATCCGAGTCATAAATGTATTCGGGTTAAAACACAACTTAGCGTTAGTAATGTTCGCGTATTACAAAAGTTGTCGCCGAATACGAAACGGTCGATTCGACAATTAGAAAAAACGCATCGTTTGTTCTTTAATATTTTTTTATGTTCTTTCTATCGCTTTCTCTCTCTCTTTCTTTCTTTCTCACTTTTTAAAAATTCTTTTTATTTTGTTTTCCTCGTTTCATCCTCTTTCGTAATTTTTTCCTGTTTTTTTTCTTTTTATTTTCTTTTGTTCTGTCGTCTCGCTTTCACCTCTGGCCGATATTCGAGGAGCTTCTAAAAGTGTGTTTGATTGGGCACTAAAAGTAGGAGAGAGAAGGACATAGGGAACGATCCAGGATGCTTTCTCATTCTTTACTTTTTCTCTTTCTCTCTCTCTCTCTCTCTCTTTCTCTCTCTTTCTCTCTCTTTCTCTCTCTCTTTTTCTCTCTTTCTCTCTCTCTCTCTCCCGAAACGGGCGGTAAGGTTGTAGAAGAATTGGGATTGGGGAAGTGACTTTACTTTTCTCTTTTTCTTTTTTATTATAGTTATAGTAACCAACCACCCCCACTGTACACGCTTCTGCACGACTCTTCGTCCTCTCGTGGACATTGAAAAATTAGGATACGCACGTGTCAGAGTCGAAAAATGAAATTCTAGGGACGGTGGCTATTTTTGCCCGTCGATCGATTACCATCGTGTCGACGTTAATATCGTATATTATATTGCCATTCTTGTCACGCCTTCGTTTCATTCTTCGATTCGATCAATTGAAAATTCTGCCGCAATTCGGTCGTCGAACGTTCGCGAATTATTTGCAACAACAAGGATTTTCCTTCTTTCTCGTCACTCTCTCTCTCTCTCTCTCTCTCTCTCGCTTCGCTCTCTCTCTCTCTCTCACTCTCTGTTTCTCTCTCTCTCTCTCTCTCTGTCTGTATTTTCTCCGTTCGACGAGCACTTTCTTTTGCTTTTTCCTCTCTGTCTACTCTATTAACGACGTTCAAGGTCCCAGTGACACACGAAAAGCATACGAGGATCTATCATAGAAAAGTCGAACGTCGTCGAAAAGATTCGTACGAAACACCGTTCACCACGCGATTATCTTTCTGTCTTCTTGTTACTAATTTTATAATTTGTCAGTTCATTCGTTACGACGGGTATCGATCACGAAGCTTCGTCTATTTTATACGCCGA
The DNA here is from genome assembly GCF_041682495.2 of Bombus fervidus. Lineage (NCBI taxonomy): Eukaryota > Metazoa > Arthropoda > Insecta > Hymenoptera > Apidae > Bombus > Bombus fervidus. The sequence goes on from NC_091521.1 coordinate 18,258,097, forward strand.
ACACAGCTTTACGTTTCACTTCCTTATTTCTCTTCGTTCGTTTCTCAAACTTTTGTACGAAGACACGGTACCATTCCTGAACACAACGAGATCGTGACGCGATCCGACCGTTCAACGACCGATGTACGGCCGCGCGCTAAGAAAATGCCGCGAAGCGATAGTGGCGCGCGGGTACGTGATCGTACTTTTTTTTTTTTATCCTTTTTTTTATTTTTAAAGATCTCGTTTATATAAGGAATCGTCGGGGGGACTGAATATTCGAAAAACCTTGGTAAAAATATGTGGCGTGCCGTGACCCTGCGCCACTCGCCTCGCCGACGCTTCTGGCCCATCTTAATTAATTGTTTTTTCATTTTTTAAAGTTCTTTTTCTTGTTTCGTTAATCATCTTTTGTTTCTTTTAAACTCCAAACACTTCGTTCTGCCGTTGGCGTTATACGAAATGATCAGTTACAATATCATATTATATATAATATATATAATATATAATATAATACATATATCATATTCTACATTACATTACTATGTTCGAAAAATAATATTACAATATATAGTGTGTGTTGTTATGTGTATTATCATATTATTATTATTTTTTTTGCTGTTTTGTTACTCTTCTTATTCCTCCTCTCCTCCATGATAGTAACGCCTCGCTTTTTTCTTACCTATCGCTTTTTTAAAATTTCTCTCTCTTTCTCTCTCTCTCTCTCTCTCTCTCTCGCTCTCGCTCTCTCGCTCTCTCGCTTTCTCTCTCTCTCTCTCTCTCGCTCGCTCGCTCGTTCGCTCTCGCGCTTTTCGTTTTCTCTCTCTTATCTCTTTCTTTCTCCTATTATTACGCGCGGTAGTATCTAAAATTTACAATTAGTTTATAAACCGACGACGATGCTGCTGAGAGGGCAAACAAGAGAAAATTTCGTTTAGCGATAAAGAGGACACAGCTGGATGTCTGTGTTTTCGGTCAGCGTATCTGCTGCGTGTGTGTATGCGATCGTATAAAATTATTATATTTTCGTGATTCAGTTTCGATACGATTAGAAACGGCGGTTTTTTTTTTTTTTTTAATATTTTTCGTTTGGGAAGTTCATCACGCGTGACTCAACGAATCACAAGTGTAACCAGACGAGAACGATCGACCCGAATCGACAATTTCGTCAATGTCGATCATCGAACGATTCGTTCTGACCGTTCGTTATCACGGAATGCCCTAGAAGATTTATTCTTCAGCAGTGGAACGTTGTTCGTTGCTTCTCTCAGCAGTACGACGGGTCACGTAACTAAATCCATTTAGTGTGTTTGTGTGGATGTAAAACCGCTAGGCGCTTCTCTCTTCTCGTTCTCTTCGTTCTTTTTTTTCTTTTTTTAATTTGAATAACAATCACTTTTTTAAATTTGTTTTACTAAATATATCACAAACTGCCGGTGGTTAGTGCAGCGTCCGAGTTCGTGCTAAAATCGTTTATCATTATTCATGCCGCTGATATCTTTTCGTCTCGTAGATAGAATTCAATCGTTCTCGATGAAAAAAAAGGAAATTCTTCGATTTCGGCAAACTATCCTTTCGCGTAATTTTGCGTCGAAGCGTCGCGATAAATCGTTCGACACGAACTCCGAAGCTACCACCGGAAAAATATAACGTTAAGGGATTACATGTTAATAGTTACATCACTGTCGGAAGACGCTTAGTTCCGAAGGGTTCTCGATGGACAATCGCGAACTTTGGAAGCGTTCAACGAAAACTCTTCGGTCTCGTCTCCAACGTACGGTTAGTTTAAGTTGTCGAACTAGTAAATTTTTTTTATTTTCCGTTTATTATGCTGCCACAGAAGATTCTCATTTTTTTTCCTTTTTATTCGTTTACTCGTAAACTGTAAATATCTTTATAAATTCATTACCTTAAAAGTATATATTTATAATTATATTATATTACCTAATAATCTTCGTTTCGTTTTGTTTTTCATTTTTTCTTCCTTTCGTAACGATAGAATTATATCGCGGATGCCCAATAGATCGATACGCAATTTTGACGTTTACGATATTTCCTTTCTTCCCTTTCTGTTCCGTTTCTATCTGTCTATCTTTATTCCGAGAAACTTGTCGTTTCGTTCTTTCACTCGCTTCAATTTTCGTTTTTATTTCGTTCTTTTTTAGAAAACTTGTAGTCAAGGGGGGCAACCGTGTTTCTTAATTACGTCTGAAGGATATGGCAGGGTCGGGGGAGGGGGAGGGTGGAGGGATTAAGGACAGAGGAAATCAAGCAATTCTTTCCAAGTATTACAACGAGATACAGTAACATCGAATTAATTCTGCTTTTCTCGAGGCTATATAGGCGTTTTATCATAGTTTCGCCATACAGACAGCGAAAATCAAGTACACTAACGTTCAATCGGCCGACACTGGGGTTAATATCCAGAGAAAACAATTGTTCGAACGAAAGTGCTTTCTCGTGATACCAGTCGAGCACCCAGATTGCATCGTTGTCGAGTTAAAAACGTTCTAATCTTCTCGCTCTTTTCCTTATTAGACGGAAATTATACTGCCCGAAATCACAGCTTTCGAATCGAATTCGAAACAAAGCAAATCGCTGTAGACGAACAAAAGCAAGACCGCGGTGAAATTTCGTTCGAGGAACTTTACCAGCTAGGAACCTATATATCGAGATTACGCTGCAATCGTTCGCGTAGTTATTTTTAAAGAGAATAATGTATCACCTTAGTAACTAGGCTGTATACCTGGAACTATCGCTGTAAAAAGCTACCGCTGCCGCGAATCGATGGCAAAAGAATACTCGACTAACGAACAATTCGATAACTTTCTAACGCGTTCATTCTTCGGATTATTTTCGCACAGAGTAAGAATCTCGAAGTGATTATTTTCAAATTATAATTACGATTATCGCAAATCCCGATTTATCGATAGATCGTTCGAAATTGCTTGGAACCATCGTATCGATATTCACGAGTTTAACTAATTTAACGAAATACGTTTTATACGAAAAGTAGAAAATTGTTGCACAAAGTTGTTGAAGAGAATCGACGCGTTAAAAATCTATCCGATATATGTAATAAACTTGCTGAGGTAAATGTAATCCTTCGTAGTACCCTGAGGTCGACTTCCGAATATTTTCGATCGGTAGCGACAAAAAATTGATTAACAACGAAATACCGTTGAGTAACAAAACGACGAAAACATTTGTAGAATTTTTGTAAGGTCAGAACGTTAAGAAAGTAAATGTCAGGATATCACGGTAAGGAAGAAAATCGAGTACGAAGGATCAACTGTATTCTAGAAAGCAACGAATATCGAAAAATCGACGCCGAAGAACGTGTTTAAGACAGCAACGACGAGTGGGGGGTCTCGACGCGGAACGAGGACATTGGAACTAGCGATCAGCAAAAGTGACACGGTGCAACTTCCTAAGCAACTATCTATCTCTAGAGAGTATAAACACCTGGGCGATTAACATACACGTATAATAGATATAATATATCAACGACAATCGTCTAATCGTAGCGTAGCTGAGGCGTGCGCGTTCGCGTACACGCAAATGATCAAGAACACCTACTATTTCCTAATACATAGTAATAATATATTACTATACTAATAATATATTACATGTACTGATAATATATTATATATTATAGTAATATATACTCGTGTGTGTCTGTATATATGTGTGTATAATATCGTGTATACACGTGCCTCTACGTAGAACTTCGAAATGTGTCTAACGAAGCCATAGGTGCAGAAGCTGATACGTGAAGCAAGGGGAAAAACACGAGCACTCTCGGCGTTGTTCGAGTATCGTTAAAATGCGAACGTTCCTGGAAATGGCGGAGCGATGGATTAAAAAGGATCGATAGTTCGGACCTATCGTCGGAATTGATCGATCGGACGATCAGTTGTATCTATAATATCCTGGGAATTATTCTATACGATTCCAAGATTCTTCGATTAACTTTCGTTAATTTCTTTTCTCCCTCGAACAAGTTGGTTCGTGGGTGTGATTACTATTAAACGAACGATTACGCGACTACTTTAACCTTTCATTCTACATCGCTAGCGCAGAACAAGCGGGGGTTAGAGCTTTTGTCGCGTTCAACTTCGACGAACGAGGATCCGATTTTCTTTATTTTATCGTAACGAAGATCAAGGAGAGTGATTTATGCGTTTGGTTAAGGGGTGGGTGTACAGGGGTAAGGAAGGGTTATCGATATTTTTTCTTTTCGCTATTCGAAGCTTCGAAATATTCCTCAAATGGAGCATCTCTTTCTGTAATCTTTCGTTCTGTATCGTCTTAAGTGTTTTCGTTTTGTTTCGTTTCTTTTTGTTGATTCTTTCTTCGTTCAAGGCAAGGTATTCGTTTGTAGAAGATCCTGCACCGGAGAGCAAAGTGTAGGTTGGTTGTATACTCGCGGTGGGCGCGCGCGCGCGCGCACGCGTCCCTAGTCCCCGCCTGTCGACAAGGAAACTATAGTGAAAGCGATCGGTTTTTTCATTTTTCTAACCTCGTTTTCATCCATTTTTGTTTATCTTTTAGTTTTCCCGTTAAATATCCTACGTCATCTAAATTGTGTTTATATCTTTAAGTATGTAGTTATTTAGCGTTTATTTTATTTTACTTTTTTTTTTTGCTTGCTCGTTATTTAGAGAGTACGTTGTTTTTTTTTTTTCATTAATAGTATTTAATATTTAGACACTAAGCGTTACTCAGCTTCGGTTTTCTTAAAAAATTGGACAAGAAGGAGGAACCCAGAAGGATTGATTTGGTAGGGGGGCGGGGGGGGGGGATATGTAAGGAAGGAGCAAAGGGTGTAAAGAGAAGACGTGGAAACAAAGTCCAGCGGGAGGAACATCGAAGGAGGGATAAAGTCGCGATCACAAGAGAACCAAAGCGGATGCCAGGAAGTTGAAACCTGACAAAGAGAATATGCTCGGGGATCGTTCGTTGTACAATAAGAAAAATTGGACAGAATCGTTAGGGTCATCGAGGAAAGCGTTCTCTATAGACGTTTTCTTTTACCTTTTTCTTTTTAATATTTATCGTAATTTGCTCGTCCGTCTTCGTAAGGAGAAACGGCGGGCGGACATGGCGGATTAAAAAGTTTCTCTACGACACACTATCAGAAGCATACTAGGCGTTTAGGCTGAAATACAACTACCATGCAATTAGTCGAGCTAGTAAAAGTTTCATTTTGTCAACTATCAGCTAAGAATCGCGTACTTCTACGATGTTTAACGTTAACTACAGATTTTTCTTCTATTAACTTTAAACTCGAAAAATACTATTTAGTCTTTGTTAACTTAGTTTCGAGAAAAAGTAATTAATTATTCGTCGTTACGTTTCTAACTCTTCTCTTCCTTAGTATTCATTCCTTCTCCCTCTTTCTATCTCTTTCTCTCTGTCTCTCTTTCTCTCTTTCTCTCTCTCTCTCTCTAGATTTTAGACATCGAAACTATTAATGTCAAATGCGTTTTTATTTTCTTTTTCATCTTCGTTTTCTATTTTGTTCGTTTGCCTAGAAAGTTCAAGTTTAAAACGCTGTGTGTTAGCGTGTACGTGTCTCTGTGAGTGTGCGTGCGTGTGCATGTTCAACTAGACAATTTTCCCTCTGCTACGCTGCTAGAATCGAAGAAACGTCTCCGTGCTTGTCCGGATATGCATCGATCTTCTCGCTAACGATCTTTTCCATTCCTTTCATTCCACGATCGCGTTAGTACGATTCGCCTTTATTTCTATCGTTTTTCGTATCTCGTGCCATCCGCGGGAAAATCGTCCGTTTCAATTCTGGAAAAAGTTTGTGTGTGCAGTGAGATATTCTGAAGAAAACGGAATTCTCTTAAAGAATCATAGCGTCGAAGGAGCATCGGCTCGATCGATATATCTCTGGGTATATATTTTTATACGTGTATAATATATACCGTGTGTGTGTCCATTTATCTGTCGATCTACGTGTACGTGTCTGTGTATCCGTGAATGTATGTGGTAAATAGGTATGCGTGAGTTTGCCACGTAATGCACGTATAACGTAAAAATCCAGTTTACTTCGCTCTTCGTACTCTTCGTGAACCGCGTTCAACACCTTCGTTCATTTATCCCGTCGATTTTCCATTTCGTAGCGTCAATCTTTACCAATCCACCGACAAGGAAAATACTTACATCCACCGTGCAAACGACGTTACATTAAAGAAACACCTCGCTCTACAGAGAAACGCCGATTCAATCGCTTTCACCCCGTCGAATTTATTTTCACATCCTTTTTCGAGTATAGGTAAATTCTTCCTTCCCGCTTTCCTTCTCCTCTCGTCTCTTTCCCTCTCGTCGAGAAGCTTTTCGTTTTTTCTTTCTTCCTTTTTTTTTTTTTTTTTGTTTTTGCTATTTTTCATCGATGCTCGTTGCCAGCGCGATGTATCAATGTCGAATATCGTCGATCAAACTAACAAGTGTAGTGTAAATTGCGACCAAGGAGGCTTGTCCGTTGTCCTAGGGGTAAATATACATTATACATCGTACACGGTCCGCTTACGAGTTACTGTAGAATAAAAGTCAAAAATATATTATCATTATGTATATTCATATATATATTTCGTTCTGTTTCGTAGCCTACTATATTTAATTATTCTAATGTATGTACTGAGAAGCGTGTACGCGCGAGTCCGTGTCGCGATGCCATTTTACATAGACGCCGTTTCTCAAGCCGGGATTACACGCGTGTCGATTTAGAGAAGCAAAGCCCATCGTGCTACTTCTCTTTCTCCCTTCTCTTCCGTGTCTTACGGTTCGCACGTTTAGCAACTCGAACAAAATTCCTTCGACTGTCGCATCGCCTATTATCGTTCCTTGTTTTCGATCCTTATCCTTTTACTGTCTCGTCGATTAGCGGACAAGCTTGTCCCTGGTGTGGACGGTCTGTAGTGTATTGTATTTCGGTATATATCCGCGCTTTCTCGTTCTTCCTTTTCCACGATCCTTCGTTTCTTCTTTACGCTAGTTCGTCGGTATCTTCTACTACGTTCCTTTCAACGAGAAACACGCTTCTCAACGCGTAATGAGTGGCAATTATAGCCATTCGAGTTCCACGAGCCGTGGACGGGTTATCCGAGCAAATCCGATCGGACGTTCGTATCGACAAGTTCGGATGGGGCTCGTCGGCTCGGTCGACAGGAGACAATCGGATTAAGCGCGCGCCAAAATATCCGAACATCCGGCCGCGTTTTTGTTCGAATATGCGTCACGAATTTTCGGACTCGATCTACTATCCCTGCAGAGCGAAACGGTGTTCTTTCTTCCTTCGAGCTTGTCGATCTCCGTTTTCCATCTCTTTCTGTCGGCAACTTTCAAACCGGTAGCCACTCTCTATCGTTCGTTCGTTTCCTTTCCTTCGTTTCTTTTTCTCTCTGTTCTGTCGTTTTCTCGTTTTCCATAGTCAAAAATGCGTTGCGCGCAATAGAAGCTAATGAGTAGGTACACGCGAGCAGTATGCTTTGCAGCTAGTTGAACGGTAGGACGCGTGATAACGAGGCGAGCAATCGTGGACGGTTGCTCCGAAGTATATTTGGATTTCTTCGAAGAACGACTATACGATCGATCATACGTTCTTCTCTAAAAAAAGAAAAAAATCAAATTTCATCGGCACAAAGTTAATCTTACGGTGAATGAAAATCGCTTACGGGATCGAGTTTTCCTATCTTTCGTAATATTCGACCGTACTACGGCCGTAATATCGAACGCGATATGGAACATCCACGTTTACTCGATATCCACGTCATCCACGTGAACCAGGGTTATTCGTTAGCCACGCAAAGCTGCGTTCATTGTTAAAGCGACAGCATATATAGATCGTCCTACGAACCCGTTATCGCCAGACTAAACTTGGACGATCCTTGAAAATCGTCGATTCCCTATCAGTTAAAAAAGAATCGTATTACCTCTGGCGACACAGCATTTAGCGCGAGCGAATTCTTTGCCTGTTTTTACAAATAATTTGTTTTTATCGCTTTGTGTGATTGCTTGCTGCAACAGCTAAAACCCTTGACTCAAGTTGGGAAGCTTAAACTCCAGTGAATTTGTCGTATCGTTATTATTTTTTTCTTCCTTGAGATTTCTTGTCTTCTTCTTAATCGTCGTTTCTTTCTCTAATAATATTTCTCTCTTAACTCGCGTGTTCTCTTATCCCTATACGTATATACACATATGTCGCTTTGTTATTTACTATTATTAATTCTCTTTTCTTTCTTCTTTCTCTTTTTTTCTTTTATTTTTTTTTTTTTTTTTTTTTTTTTTTGACATTTTCAGAACGGTAACGGAATAGTAGCGTTTCGTAGCATCTTTCGTTCCTATTCTTCGTCTCTCTTTCTCTCCTTTCGTTCTCTGCCGTTTACTATCGTTCGTTATACTTCTACTTGGTGTATACGGTTGCTGATTTGATTGGTATCGAAGGGAAAGACGGCTTCGCGCTTTTGCTTGATCGTTCCTTCGTTCTTCTTCTCTTCTTTGTCTTTCGTCTACTCTATCTCGGTTCGTTCGAAGATTCAACGCATCACCGATCCAAAAATCGAAAAATTCGTTGATCGACTGTAGGAAAATCTTTCATTGGAATTCCCCGGTTATGGTTTCCTTTTTATCTCTGTATTTTACTTTTTGCTTCGACAGGGCAAACCTTTCGTTCTTCGCGTATATTTCGTAGATGAAATGAAAATGTTATAAAATAAAAGTTTTTAGTTGCAAAGACTGGCAGCAATCGGGACGAATTGTATTTGAACATTTTTCTTGGACTATTATCGAAAAATTCTAACGACAACGATCTCAGTTCACCCACGATCGAAGCAGAGGCATCGAGTTTCACGTGAACGGAAAAATTAGTCGAAAAATCTGGCCTACCGATAACATCACATTAAAAACATCTCGCCGTTATTATTCACGGCGCTATTGAACCACTTAAATGGACATTCGTTTAATTATTGTACTTAGTTTTTATACATACACGATACAACGTACTTGCAACGTACTTCTCGAATTTATTATACTTTTTCTTTATCTAAATTCTATGTATGTACATGCATATGCTAGTTGCGGGCACGGAGGAACTCGTCCGTCTATTATCGATTTCCTTTATCATCTGTCGCGGTCAACTCGTCTATCGAACGTTTAGCAGCCCAAAGGAAAATAGAAAATCGAAACAGTTGTTCAGAGTTTTTTCCTTCGATGATATTTCGTAAGGTGAGCCGAGTTTTAAAAATTTCAAGAAACCGTATTTTCCACTGATTCGCGCTAGACCGTACGAGGAAAGTTAACGACCGATCGCTGTGTATCTAGAGACAATAAATAGTCGGAAAAAGAAAAAGAAAAAAAAAAAAGGTAAATGGAGAAAGAAAAGATTGTTCGTATCACGTTCGTAGACGTATCCAACGTTTTAAGAATTCTCGATACTTTGTAAGTCCTGGTAAGAAGTTTCTTTCCTTTTTTTTTTCTCTCTCAAAGTAACGTTTCTACCTTATATACACGAGTACTTTACAAGTGTCGAACTTTCGCTCGTGAATCTTTCCCCCCTAATACCAACAAAGAAACAAAAGGAAATGTATAAGAAGAAAGAAAGCAAGAAAAGAAGAAGGAAAGAATGTGAACGAAAAGAAGAAAGAAAGAAAAAAAACGAAAAACGTCAGTGTGTATGTGTGTATACATATACACATATATATATCTATATTTCGATTGATCCGTTCCATTTCGTTTTTCGTTCACATAATTTTCATACACGCCCGTTATCCACGAGCATGCGTATATGCTTTAGTTTCTCCTCCCTTGTATATATGTATATACGTGTTCTTTGATTCTTAAATGCTGTACAGGAACATTTATACTTGCTTAATCGTTTAGATCGCACTTTCCATATTTTTTTCCTTTTTTCGCTCTTTTGTATTCAATAATAGTTTTAATAACCTATATTTATTATAATACGCTTATATCCTGTCAATTAGAGTACTTTGTTATACTTATATCCGTTTAAATAATTAACGCTAATGTCCCGTTTCTCGAGTTATCATAGTTAACAAATCGATCTTAATAAAAAAATAGAAAATATTAACAATTAAAAGAAAAACAGTTTGTTTCGAAATCGTCTTAGAAAAAACAAACGACGCGACTGTCTCGCTCTGTGGATGAGTGTGTGTATCTCTGTATGTATTTGTGTGTACGGAAAAGTAGAGATGCCACGATTATCGCTATATTATCGATTAAATATCCGATGAACATATATAACGGCAAGGACCGTACAACGCTCAACGAATTTACACTGCGCGTGGTTATGCATTTATCACGAATTTAAACATACAAAAATGTAGATAAATTTAACAAATTTAGACAAATTTGCAGATCCATCTCGCTCTTTTACGAAACGAATCTTCTTGCGCTTTACGCGCAACGCGCATCTTGCACGTTTACTTTTTATTTAACTTATCGATAAACCAACGATATAATCGATAATGTTACTGATAACAGCATCTCTATCGAGAATTGAAAAGAGCGCGCAAAGGACCCCGGCCCATCGCGAATAATGACTAGCGCAGCAACGTGTTTTCTCCTTTGCGATCTTAAAAATCCGAGAGATCGACGAACCGGCTCGCTCTTTGAGCCACTTGGTCGGGAAAGTAGGTGAAAGTCTTTCCTGGACGGTCATGTTCTTTTATTTTCTTTCACTCTATATGTAACCGAACTTAAGAAACAGATAACAAGAGAAATAATCATAGTACTAATAATATTAACTCTCCGTAGCACCTTTCGATTCATTTGGGTACGAGCCGATATCTTGTTCGAACATTGGAAAATTTTAAATAAACAAAGTGGCACCGAGAATACTATAGAGAGTTAATAACAAAAATAATTATGATAATAATAATAATAATAATAATAATAGTTAGATAATAGTAGTGATAATAATAATAATAATAATAATAGTTAATCCTAATGATAACAGACATCGACTAAACATGGAAAAAATCAAAGTAACGCGATTAAAAAAAGTCTCTCAAAGAATAAAAAAAAACTCGTCAATTGAAACTAACGATAGACGGAATAAATACTTCATTCACATCGTGAAACAGTTTCTCTATACTTTCTCACTGCCTTTTCCTGTTTTTTTTCTTTTTTTCTTTTTTGTAATCTAGTCGCCGATAGAAAGGACTATACGCAATCGCGATATAACACTCTTTACGTTATACGTACGACGATTGCACTACATCGTTACTTTTATTCCGATTGCTACGCTAAACGAACGAAAAATGGATAAAAGGAAATCGTTAAAAGAAATAAACGTGTAATAAAATAAGGGTTGAAATAAATGTGAAGGAAACGAATACGTGTACGGGCAGAATTAAGGAATTAAATACTAGTACGGTAGATATATCGGTTAACGTTCCTACGTAATATATAAAAAATAAAAACGAATATTAATTGTATAGCTAATACCGTGAAATAGAGACGGGGTGAAGGAGCGAAAGACAAAATGCGTAAAAGTATGCACGGACGACGAAAAACTTCGTTGTCGACGGTGGGTCCTTCGCGCGACACCGGGAAAAACTTAAATCGATCGATCGATCGTCCTTTTAGTCATTAGGCTATGAATACTTATGCATTTATGGAAAATTTAAATATAATTCCTATAAACTGTCAGCGTCTCTACAACTGCCATGGTATTCCACTTAATGGGATAGTAAAACGTATGAAAGAAAGGGTTTTATCGGCAAGTTAGGTTTACACGAAGACAAAAGGGACAGCACGGACGTTTGTTTGTATCTAGTATTTAAAAATCAATCTTTAAAAACCATAGTATAGTTTTAGCATTAAGAACGCCACTATGCAAGCAGAAAGTAATTACGGAGTTAGACAGTCAATAAAAAGAGGCCGGCAGTCATCTGATCACAGTCAATGGGACTGACAATTATTGGCTGACAGTCGTACGAATATTGAAATCTTTTGCAGATTATGATCAATTTTTTACGCTTAGGGCATAAAACTATCTCTCTCTTTCGTAAATGACATGGCAGTTGTAGGAACATCCGCCCTATGCAAAAATATAGAAAGTATCTACGAAATACTCGTTAATACTACTTCAAATTTCAAACAAATTTCTGTTTACATTCCGTTTGTTTAGTTCTATGCATAAAAATATGAATTTGCACGTATATTCGCAATTTAGTTTCTATTCGCGATTAATGGTTCACGAACATGGTTCGCTGATAGCGCACGTGAATTTATACTTTATCGAAAAATATCATTGGAAACGCAACGTGTTTGAAAGAAACGTAGGAACCGAAAAGCTATTTCACGTCGAATTTGTCTTGCGAACAGCGATAGATATAAAAAACAATGTTTTTATTTCTCGCGCGTGGTCTTTTAACCATTGTCCGTGCTAAATCTTTTCTCTCTACTATCTTCCTTTCTATCTATCATTTCTCTCAAGATTTCCATTACTGTTTAATTAAATATAATTTCTCGTATAATATGTATATATGCATATATGTGGCTATGTGTGCGATAAATATATATACATATATTTATCACGTACATTCGTCGTAATGTTAGTATTTAAATAGGGTTCACTCGCCTAAGAGTATGTCGATCATCGGTGTTTCCCTTCGCGAGATGGAGACAAACATGAAAAAAAAAAAAAAAAAAAAAAAGAAGAGGGATAAAGTGAATGAAAAATGTTGCGGAAACTTTGAGACTCGCCGGAAACCACGTCATAAGGCTTCGTACCTTCCTCGGAAGGATACATTCATTTTTGTTTTCTTTACGTATATATATATATATACATACAATATACACACACATATATATATATATATAATATATGTAATATATTATGTATATTTATATATAATATGCGTAATATACGTGTATATATTCGTTTCGTCGTTTAATCTACGATTGTAATTCTGCTTTTATCATTTTCTTCCTTTGATTTCCATTTTTATATTCTCTTTAGCTTCCCGTAATATTTCTTGCGAAGTCAATGCCTCCTGGCGCGTGTGCACGTACATTCGATCGATCAAGTGAAACGTGCGTGCATACGCGCAATTATATCGACGTAGAAACAAAATATCAGTGGATTTCGTTTAGTGTATATACGAGTATAAAAAACTTCGTTATTCGATATATCGGGGTGAGTTTTCTCTTTTGACCGCGCATACGTCCCTTGAAGTTTCTTAGATTCAGTGATTGCCGTTGCTGGATTTATGGCTGACCAATGTACATCTTTAATCCTCGTGATGATGGTAATTGATTTAACTTTGCTCGAATTTCTAAACCAATTGGACGAAAGAACGCAGAGAAATTAGTTTCGAGCGAGTCGATGATGAAAAAAGATATTAAGATTAATGGTATCATATTATGTACAATATGACTTTCTTACGATGTAAATTATCTTTAAACTATCTCATTTTAATAACTTATCTAGATATATTTATCCATGCTACACACTATATAAAATATTCTATGAAGTATTCATAAAATATCACAATAACGTTTAAACGGAAATTGCGTTAACGTTTCGCCCGTTGTCGAAATCATTGATCAACTTCTGCCAGCGTTCTTACCGATTCACTGAAATGCGATAAAATAGCCGAACCAACATCAAAAGGATTAAATAATTCTATCGAGTATTCCCATCGGTCTGAGCCAGCCTACTCGTACGATATGAATTCGTTCGATTGCTACGAACGTGGAGAAATTTTACGATCCTACAACTCGGAATTCTCTGTTCCCGGGAGATCGTATAACTCCTAACCACGTTTCCCTCTGTATGCATAGTACGTGTATAATATACGTACACATAGGGTAGTACCAAGATCTTTACGGAACATCAACGCTCTATCAGCGTATTCCCTCGTTTTACTCTCGCGAATATTCGCCTTTCTGTCTAGAAAATGTGTCTCGCGATGAACCGCCAGCTACATCGTCTCGTTTCTTTTACCCGTTTTCGATCAGCAATCGCGTGGAAGAACATAGAAATCTCGAATCCAACAAGACACTCGAGGCAAATGGAAGTTTTCAAAGGAAATGTGTGCTTTTGAAAACCAGAAGCAAGGTACTTTGAAATTAAAAGATACTTCTAAGCGGATGTAATTAAGAAATCGATAAATGGAGAATACGATTTAAAGGATGTAACGAGTTCTCGGGGAAAACGGAGATTCGGTTGGAAAAATTTGACGGTGAAATACGAAGACTTTACGTGAAAATCTTCGTTACCTCGTTACCTTCGGCAATTCTATTGTAAATTAAATATCAGAAATTCGATAACAGTCGCTTATAAACGAACGACATATCGAACAATCAAAGTTTAGAAAGTAAGATTTAGTTAACTCGCGCGATACTTAAATTTCGAACGAATAAAAACGCTTAAAAAGCGCAAAATTGTCAAAATCCACTTGCTCTCTTAGCGAGCTAGACTAGACAGGTTTGTGACTCTCTTTCATGGAAGTGTAAGTGAACGAAGAAGGACAGAAGGCAAGGTTAAGGAAGACCTCGTGTACTGGCACTCGATCGTGACGTGTTTCGAGCATCCTCTCGAGGACGTTTCTCTCGCTGACGCGACGCGACTCGGCTGATTTTCAATTTCAACGACCACTCGACGTGTCTGCTTCGGTCAGAAACGTCGTATCCTCTTTTTCTGACCGATTCGCACGAACGAAACGCTTTTATCGTCTTTAGCATGGAGAAATTTTCGTTCTCGCGAGATAATCGGCTAACCTCGACTCTCGAACAGTAAATTACGCTTCGTGGCGACTAAACGCGTAAATAATCTACGAACGGTCAGCTAGAAATCAATAATAAATTTCCTTCCATTGGGAGTGAAGCTCGCAGAATCGCTTTGACGAGGGAATTGTTTCTACGAACGAATTTAATTTCGTGCGTTTCTTCTTTTTCATCTTCAAGGGACGACATGAGAAAGAGAATGGCCAGGATGAGAAACGAATTCGTACGGTTCCTTTTTCAACTTGTGAAACGACGAACGACGATTTCATTCCTCTGTCCGACCTTTCCTCTTTGATTCGCGTTTGATACGCTAGCCTTTTCTCCTGATCTCTATCTGGCTCGACGAAAACCTACGCATTGGAGGAGATTCGCAGAGGAGGATGAAATAGAATCGAAACTCGGTTCTTTCGATGTCGCTAACAACGACGACGACGACAACGGCGACGACGACGACGACGATGACGACGACGACGACGACGAAGAGAACGATGAGGACGAAAACATTGAAACACACATTCCCCTTGATACGTCTCTCTTTTTCTTTTCGTTCTCGTCGATCTTGTTCAACGATCAGGATGATCGTGATCCGGCAAAACCCGCGCTCGAGAAGCTCTTGTGTTTGTTCGTTTTCTGGTAGTGCCTCTTTCTCGTTCTCATCTTTGTTCGTTACTTGTTTTTTTTTTTTGTAGTTTTCTTTTTGTTCTTTTTTTGTCCTTTTTTTTTTCTTTGTCAAGTCCCTTTTTTCCGCTCTCTAGCTTCTGTTACTGTATCACTCTTGTCTGTCGGTTCCTTCTTGCTCGCCTCGTCGTGACTTACATATATCCGCTAAACGAGAAGGAGTAACTAGGGCGTCGCAGGCGATGTGATCGCCATCAGAGGTGCTGGCGGCAACGCGACCGGTATGTGATAATATTTACACTGGGGCCGCATGCACGCGCCCTTCACTGCGTCCCTGCACACGGTCACGCGATTCTCGATCACCTCCACGTTTCCTGCAAATGTTCAAACGATCATCGATTAGACATATGGAAAAATCGATAACAATTTTTAGTGGATTTTAAAGTGTCGATGATCTTCGTATAACGACGCATTATGATTAGAGCTAAGGATATCCGCGAACGTTCGCTTTCGCTTATAATTTCTTTCTCCACGATGCCAAGGTATTATACTACGTTAATTATAATTATATATATGTAATATTTATAAAATGGATATATATATATCTAATAAGATGGTATTACGATTATTTCTTTCTTTCTGAAATTCTCAGAGTTTTCTAATTTTCTGCGAACATTCTTCGAATTTACAGACTATTCATGAACAGTTTAGCAGCAAACTATCATTTTTATTAGTCGCGACTAGCTAGCCTAGTAATTCGTGACTTTGACGAAGTTACGCGCAGTTGGAAACAGCGGTGACCAATAGATTTGTCATCCGTCGCACATTACGAGCATGATTGTTTTGTGGCGAATGCGCGGTCGTCAACTGCAAAATGGCTGCAAAATACAAATGCTCTTTGGTCGGCCATTCGATACGATATCTAGGCCGGCGCAAATACACCGAGCTGGAATGTATATAACTTGAGAAATTTGTACATTCTCTGTACATCGAATCGGTTCTAAAGTAATATTTTAATTGAAAAATCTAATTAGTCGATTCTTTTTACCTCCTGCCACTGAATTTTCAAATACTTTAAGCTCATATTTGAAGAAAAAAATTATATTTCAGTCAAAGTCTTTTAATCTCGTTAATAACGCGGAATAACAACCTATGGCATTGTACTCACCATTTTGTGTCGCTGAAAGAAAATTCAATCGATCGTTCGACGGAATAAAAGCGCAACGGAAGAAGAATAAGAAGAGAAATAAAAAAAGAAAAAGAAAAAAAGGAAAGGAACGATAAGCTTCGATCTTCAACGAAATCGCCGCAAGTTCCCGAGAGGAACTGCGGCAAATAGCGCCGGAAACTCACCGTCACTGAGATGGATAAACTTGCAGGCGGGACGGTTGCACACTTGTCGATTAAAATCTTGGCACACCGGGAGGGTGTCCAGTAACTGAAAGAAAATGTGCCAGGTATTTTTATAAAACGGATAGTTTCGAGATTCACGCGAACAATAGTTACAAGGAAAAGGAGGGGAAAAAAAAAAAACAACTTTCAACAGTGTCTCGCATCAGTCGTTCTTCACAAGCAGACGCCATTCGCGCGTTTCCACAAACAGAGCGAAGACAAGTGTCTTGTCTTTCTCTCACAGAGACACTCACACGCACACATGTTCTTTGAAAATCATCGAACACACACATTCAAACTCATTTCAGTGTTAGAGCATATTCACGGTACATTACATGCTCTAAAAAATCGGATCGTATATGAATATTAATTAATTGCTACTGGCACACGAATAATCGACCGAGCGTAATAGATCTTTTGAACGATTTGAACGATTCTTTTCTTCTGGTTCGTCTAGTTTGAAAAATAGTTATTCGCCGAGGTCGATTGTTCGTGCAGGTCGAATTAAGAAGAAAATTTGCAGTAGAACTTTTCTTTTTCAAACTGGTCATTCCCTAGTTTCTCTATCGTGAGTCGAGACATTGTACTCTATGAGACTGATTACTTCTTTACTTTTTCATTCGGCATCGACGTGAAGCAAGTCGATCGTTAGCTTGCTACTACCGTGATCGTTCTTACGATACGATACGATACGACACGACACGACACGACACGACACGATACACGTTCATTGAAAGAATTGGTGCGATTCGAATGGGCGAGAACAAAGGACTCGTTTCACTTTTCTATGCGAACTGTTTTTCACCCGTGAGTCTGTAATATATATGTAACAATTTTATCTATCTGTTTTTTGCCATCTTTTCTCTATTCGATTTTCTCTTTTTTTTTTTCTCAGCATTCCCAACACTTTGTGTGCAAGGAGCGTGCCTATAAACGAGGATCGTTTGATTCGCAAATTTTCATCACGAGACATTCGACGTAGGAATTATCGTGCTATCTTGCTGAAAGTCGATTTCAAGTTACTTTACGCGGTACAAATGAAATAAAATTGAGTAAACGAAATCAAGTTGAAAATGTAATATATCGGTATTCGTTCTTTATGTAAGAAAGAGTCGATCAATTTGCGAATCAGGTGTGGAAGCCCTCTTCTCAGCGGGCCATTCAGCACAATGACTAGACTGAAGTATTAGTGTTAACAAAATCTGTGTATGGAATACAGGAAGGCAACGAGCATCGCTCGTCTAAGCTGTTCCCTTTCTTTTTTTTCGATTCTTTGATTGGGAACCGAGGGTGCTAAACAGTGACTTTAAAACGCAAAAACCTGGCTGCAGCAAGATGAAAAAACAACAATCGTAATACGTAAATTGGTGTGCATGTATATATATAATATGAGCGTGGCTGAACAACACGCGAGAATATATCCTTCACTACTTTTTCTTTCTTTCGTACAAGCTCCGATCGGTCGAAATACATCTTTACGATTTCTTCAGTTTTACGAGTTTCGCAGAAACTTGAACGAGAACGACGAACTTTGAGAAAATATTTCTCAAATGTCAAGACAAAAAAATTAAAAAATTGGTCAGAGAAAAAGACACGAAAAAATGCCAGTTCCAGATTATCAAAACGAAAAATGCGAATTACAAAGAAAAAAAAAAGAAAAAAAAAAGGAAAAATAGAGTCGATAAACGAAGGAATTTTCGAACGATGAAAATAAAAAATAAAAAGGCTCAGGTGAAGCGAGATATTTCTACCCAACTACGTTACTATCCGTTCCTTTGATTACCCCCGAGCGAAAGATGTTATGCATATTATATGTACACACACACACATAGAAACACACACGTACACTCGTATCTAGGGAAAGATTATCGATGTACATATATATATATGTATACATATATACACACATATATATATATACGCCCGAGAGAATATATATATGAATATAGACAAATGCAGCAAAAGAAAAAAAAAGAAAAAAAAATAGATTAAACATCAAATTCCAGAGAACTGGTATTGGTGTTAGCAAAAAACGTTAGGTCAGAAGCAGTTAACAACCTACCAGAGACAGAGTATTATGTATATGAAATAAAAAAAATGAGAGATAATTAAAAACAAACAAAACGAAGAAAAGAGAAAAATAAAAACAGAGGGGGAACAATGAGAATTAAAACAACGAAGTTAATCGTTTAAATAATGGATCGTAATGATAATTGTCGCGAGCGAAAGTAATAGTACCATAGGCTCACCATAAAAGCGTGCAAAATATACTTGTAACAAAAAAGATTAAGATAAACGAATGCTGAACTTGCTCTGACAAAAAAAAAAAAAAAAAAGAAAAAAAAATAACTCTTCTCTCGTCACGAAGCGATCATCGATCGGAATTTTTCTCGCGTGTTATGCGATTGGAAATTGGCAACCAATTGGAAATTGCTACAGAGAATAAAATACAAAAAAAAAGAAAAAAAAAAAAAGAAAAATGGAAAATTATGGATAACGAAGAACCTTTGCGCGAGAAACAAGACACAAGATGGTAACAACGAATAATGGTACAGATATAGAGTAACGAGACTAATCGTCAATCGTAATAATCAGAAGAATAACGATAACAAGAGTAAGAATAATAACTATGTAATAACTTTTGCAACTGCGTAGAGATAATTTGCTACAAACACAGAGTCTGGTCATGCAAATAATGGCCCGGGAGAAGGGGGGTTGGTTCATTCTGCTTGGGTGATCGATTAGAGTCGCGATTTTCGACGTTATCTTTCTTATTCTTTCACGAAGATCGTGCCCCTTTTACGCGTTATCTCTCGATCGAACAGACAAGATTCTGGCAGTGAATTTTTCCGAAAAAAAAAAAAAAAAACGAATAAACGCGAGAAAAAGGAAGGAAGTAAGCCCCCTCCCCCTAACACGATTAAGGAAAATCGTCTAATCGATAATACGATATCTGGATCGCGATGATCTTAACTCGTTGTACGTACTTCCAAAAGGATGATAGCGCGATATACCTAATTATACTTCGTACTGTCTAACATCTTTTCGGAAGGATGGTCGTGTTTGGAAAAGTAAACTACCTTAGGTAGTGAAAACTTGCGAGTGAAATAAAAGAAACGAATTTCGTTGGTAGGACCGATCGATCGATTCGTTCGAGGGGAGGGGGATCGCGCAGAGACAACGGAGCCCCTCCTCATCACCCAAGCAATTCGTGTGCTGCCAAAAGCCGACTTGAGAGGACCGCCGAAAGGGTTTTTGGTTCGCGTGCGTGAATTACGAGATTTATAGACACACACATCCACTCGCTACTAAAGCTACGAGAAATAAAAAGTAAATATAGATAGAGAATATATAGAATAGATAGACACAGGGAAGAGACAAAGAAAGGTGGTAAGATATCCATCGGTGGACGAGATATCATCCACGCCAGCGAACCAAACCGCCCGTTGGTGGCTGGACAAAAGTCAGCGGTTATTGGCATTCGTATAAAAAATGTGGAGATGGGATGTCGTAAAAGCTGTCAAATTAATAATATTCTACTGCAAATAAGTTCAACGCTAGGTCAACTGCGACTCCGCAACCATAACAATAAGAGCTAATTACGCTCACGAATAAAAGTGTAGGTTCGATCATAGATAATACAACGTATGATTGAACATTAAATAGAGACAGAGTATTAAAACGAAAAACAAAAAACAAGAAAGAGGAAAACGTCTACCCGACTCGAAGAGAGAGATCGCGAAAAGTAATGCTGACAAAATGGCGATCGACGCCGCGGATCGTCTCACGTTCCGTCTTTCTTTCTCTTTTTTTTTTCTACGTACTCGCTAGAACGTGTTCTCTGCGTTTTGCTCGTTGATAAATAAAAAAAAAAAAAAAAAAAAAAAAAAAAGAAAAGAAAAAGGAGATACGCTACAGCGAGAAACCTGTGCCCGCGGGCCACGCGTTTTCGATTCTTGGCCCCGTAGTCTGATTTTGTTTTATTTTTTCCTCTTTTTACCTATCGTTTTCCCGGTTACGTAATGCGTCAGAAGCTCTCTATGCAAGCGACAGGATTGTTCCGTGTTTTCGATTGGCGACAGCGGTAAATTAGAATGGTCTGGAGAGCGTTCAGAGAGCGGGGAAAAAAGTGTTGCACGTCACGCGGAGAATCGTTTTGAAAATTCAAAAAGCTGTTACTATCGCGATGGCACTTTTTTCCTCTTTTTCTTTTTATCTGCTCTTGTTAAAACACGCGTGTTCTGCGCGGTTCAATTTAGAGGATCACGCCATTGTCGTTTTTATAGAATTCAACTCGATTGTTTTGAAAGAACCGTATAGGAAGCTTGGAAACGTAGGAAATGATGATATTTGTCGTACAACTGTAAAAAGGAGTGATTCTTTCGAAATTGATCGAACATTTTTCTTAATGAAATTTTCTTGCGCCAATCTTTCTTCTCGAGGAAATCAATTGCCTTCCGTGTACTTTGCCAACATATTAACATCGCATCGTCTTGTATCTCCAAGGCAATGTTTCTTACAAGAAAATTTTATCTTGTATCGTCGACTCATGTTTCCATAAAGAATCACCACTTTTATCAATTGCGCAATCAATTCGATCATATCCTGCCAATATCGTAATATAGACACGCGAGTTTCGAGGTGACTCGATGAAATTCGAAGCAACACGCAACCGATGCTAATACAGGGACTATATACTAATATTAATATACATGCAATACACGTTCGGACATTACGTAACAACGGTCCATAACCGTGAGAAATTTTTCTAATGCGATTAAAAAATTAATTAAAAAAAAAAAAAAAAAAAACAATAGATGCATAGAAAAGGGGCGAAGAGACAAATTGATTGAAGTACTGAAGCGTTTTAGGGTAAAGAGAAAAAATATACAGGGTGCTTCAAGGTAAATGCTATTTGAGATAGTTTGCAAACTAACAGTTGTATAATGGTAAATGACAAAAAAGACTGGATTTTTCTTTACTTATTTACGAGAAAGATGAATAATGGCAAATAAATAAAAAGTAGAAAATTCGATTTTCTTTTGCCTGACAAAATATTTTTTTGTTTTCTTACATATTATAATCTTCGTTTATCCGTTAGAAATCCATTACAAATCAAAGTTAAGTAAAAAAAAAATATATATATATACGTAACATTCTATATAGAGATATGAAATGAACTTTGAGACAATATAGAAAAGGACAAGTAAAATAATCAGTTTCACCCTCTCCGTCTCTCTCTCTGTACAAAAACGATAGAGACATTAGTTTAAATATTGGTTCAAACACCACTATTCTCAAAGCACCCAATGCTCTTCAAATGCGTATCCCGACAATAAGGTCCACAATTAACGCGCAACGTTAATGAAAGAAGCGTAATCAAGACAATGGCATGATAGATATAATAATAATAATAATAATAATAAATATGTATGTATATAATATAACAATAACAATATATATATGTATATAATCTATATAATATATACATATATGGCAAAGTCGTACTAATTACTGAATAAGAAGCGTGCATCTCTTTCTTCGTGAATAAGGTTTTCTTTGTTTAAGGGGGAGTGACGACAACGCTTTCGAAATAGCATAATAATAATAACGATAATAATAATAATAATACTTATCGACGTAATAATAATAATAATAATAATAATAATAATAATAGACAAACACCAGATAAGGCAGTGGTTATTCGCAGTTATAGTTGCGGTGAGCAGTCGTGAGGGAGATGCCCCCAAAAGCTACGTGTTAGCCAAAGTTACCGAAGGTTCAGGTATCACGTCCGATCGTTCCAGTTCTTTTCCAAAAATTATAAGAAGCAAGCTACAAACAATTCCTATCTAAAACGTAACGAACAAACCAAATGGTAAATAAATAGTAAAAAGAAACTTCGGAGCGATCGAACGTATCCCTCCCCCCTGTTAACCTTGAAGGTTAGCAGCATTAAAAGTTCGGGCTTGCATCAAAGCACCAAGACGATCTGCATGAATGTTAAACAATCTCTTTTAGTCGCGAGACCATGGACAGGAGATCGTCGTGGATTTCGTCGAAATCTAGTGAAGTCTCCATGCCGTAGGCGGCCGCCTAGTTTCTTGCTATACCACAAAAACACCATAGGTAGGACTAATACGTCGCTCTCCTGATCATACCGACAGGATCGTTATTGACAAACAAGAGATTAAAAAGGAACATAAAAAAAAGAGAAAAAAAAAACATAAAAGTGAGAGGTAACACAGGCACATTACCACGCATGCATTTCGAATTTCGTTTCACCTGTTCAATCACCGTCTGGCGCTTCTAATGCAGACCCGAGACTGGGTAAAAAACTGGTTACAATAATGAGTCTACCTGTCCGCAGCTGTCTGTGTAGACGACACAGTGAGCGTTTTGGGGGACCACTTGGGCCCCGACAGTGGCTAAGGCTGCTAAGGCGATCCACATGCAGCAAACGAGGCAGTGTTCGGTACGGTTTTTTTTATTATTATATATTTTTTTGAAGTATTTGGTAGCAGTAGTTTTTTTTTATTATCATTACATATATTATTATTTTGTATATATATATTTTTAAATTTGATTTGGTTTGGTTTGGTTTTTGGTTTTATTCGTGGTTTTTCATTAGCAGTCGATCGAATTCGGTGGAGAAGGCACCAAAATCAAAGTGAAGTACGCCGAACGTGCCCTCGGAGCACCCAGGTACATGTACACGGATAAAAAGAGAATTCGAGTATGATGTAGGTAATAGTAGTAGTAGTAGTAGTAATAGTAGTAGTAGTAGTAGTAGTAGTAGTAGTAGTAGTAGTAGTAGTAGTAGTAGTAGTGGTAGTAGTAGTGGTAGTAGTAGTGGTAGTAGTAGTAGTAGTAGTAGTGGTAGTAGTAGTGGTAGTAGTAGTGGTAGTAGTAGTGGTAGTAGTAGTGGTAGTAGTAGTAGTAGTAGTAGCAGTAGTAGTAGTAGTGGTAGTGGTAGTAGTAGTAATAGTAGTAGTAGTAGTAGTAGTAGTAGTAGTAGTAGTAGTAGTAGTAGTAGTAGTAATAGTGGCGTTGGTGGTAGTAGTGGTAGTGGTAATAGTAGTGGTAGTAGTAGTAGCAATAGTAGTAGTAGTAATAGTAGTGGTGGTAGTTGTAGTAGTAGTAGTTGTAGTAGTAGTAGTAGTAGTAATAATAGTAGTAGTAGTAGTAGTCGTAGTAGTAGTAATAGTAATGGTAACAGTAGTGCAGTAGTAGTAATAGTAGTGACGGTAGTAGTAGTAATTGTTGTTGGTTTTATTGATTCAAAGGTGGATATTTTATTATTTTTAAATTATTGTCGCATCAGTCGTCGCATCGTTCGTTGGAAGATGTCCGCCAGAAAAGAGGGAACACGGAGATGTAGTTTTTCGCGATTATTGTTTATTTTTCGCAAAGTTTTGTAATATTTTTTTTAGTAGTGGACATCGTCGCAGCGGTTGCGTTATTCCGTTGTTTCACGGTCGGTTTATGGACAAAAATGGTCAACGTTGGCGGCGGGGAATGGCCAAGGGGTTGCAACAGAATGATCGTGCGTATGTCGCGTATGTATGATAAAAATTGTGTGCAACACGCGCGTTATCCGTGTATATATGTGCATTTATCATCGTCGTTATAAGCGTATCGAAAATTATCGCGCGAGTCGAAGATGTTGTCGCGAAGCCATGAAACGATGCGTTTTTTCATGTACAAGTGTATTCATATATATATCACCATTTTCCGTTTTTCGTTGTTGCATTTTTGTTGTATTTTATTGATATTTTTGAAATATCGTTTCGTTAATGAGAAAGAATAGATGCATGTACCAGGGTGTAGAAAATGTATATACGCGGACATACATATGCCAAAAAAACATGGTAAATTATAACGTGAATTACGATTGTCGTCGTTGTTTCACGGGTGATGGGCGGACATGGCGGCGATAATGCGGCAGCGGTGCACACATACCAAGCCAGCGTTCAAATATTTAGTTGTACGTGTGTACGTGTGTGAGTATCGTGTATCGACCACGCGTGAACGCATCGATGACGATCGAGAAAAAGATGGATTCCGCGTGATAACACGTGCAGAAAAAAGGATGACCGGAAGTGGAGCGGTAACGGTTCGAGGAATGATTCCGTGAAACGGCCCATCACCGAGATTCGTTCGCCGACCGAGTAATATCGCGTATATTTAATTTATTTTATCGTCGTGATGTAGAAGCGAGCACGTGTGACGGCAGAAAAAGATCGAATAACCGTGTGTGTATAACGAGTGCGAATTTCACGGAGAAAATGGGATAGAAGAGAGAAGACGGTGGCGAGGATAGTAGGGGAATATTCGAGTAGGAAATAGAAAGCGGACAAAACGGGAAAGTAGAAAAGAAGGGGAAAGAAAAAGGAGGAAAAGGAAAGAAAAGGAAAAATGAAAATCCCCGCCGAATAGAAACGAAAGGAAGAAAAATTAAAATAGAAAGGGAGGGAAGAAGGAGAGAAGGTGAGGATCGGTCGAACGTGTAGAGGTTCGTTGGCAGCGCACGGATCGGGAAATGGTCACAATCGCCACATGAATGTAATTAATCGGAGAAGGAGTATTCAGGATTGGATTTCGCAGCAGTCGTCGCAGATTCCGTGGAACGGGTGGATAACTCAGGCACGTACGGCGTTTCAGGATCAATTTCAGGATCGGGAGAGGGTGATTCGGGCACGTGCGTTAGAGGGCCGGTGTGGTACGGTCGTGGTGGACGTTGGCAGAGAGAGAGTGAGTGAGTGTGTGAGTGAGTGTGTGAGCGTGTGAGTGAGTGAGTGAGTGAGTGAGTGTGTGAGTGAGTGAGTGTGTGTGTGTGTGAGAGAGAGAGAGAGAGAGATAGAGAGAGAGAGAGTCGGAATAGTAATCGTCGACGGAACCGGAATGTAAGCGTTGACGGGACGGAGATCAAACAATTGTATGCGTGGTAATTTTCGATCGAAAGACGTGCGGTGGAAATCCAGGCGAGGGCAAGCATGAAACAGAAAGTTTAAAGAGAAGATTATGAACGATCGCGCGATTGAACGTGCAACTGATTGCTTTTGCTATCTGGGATCGAATATGTGTGTACACGCAGTGAATTGTTCTTTTTGTTTCCTTTTGCTAGTATGTACCCATGTATGTGCGTTTATAGATATTAGGTTGTTTTGTAAATAAACGTCGAGATGCCGTCTCAACCGTTCGTAAATATAAAAATAATTTGCAGTGGTTGTTTCCGTCTGCGTTGTTTTGTTTAGAACGACGGTCGTCTGCGTAAACCAGCGAGTTTGTAGAACGTACAAGAATTGCGTTGTACGAGAGAAAAGCGTAGCGATGACATTTATCATGTAACAACCTAATATGCAGTAACACGTGTATACGTATGTATGTGAGCACGTTTTACGCTTCAAGAAACAAACAAAATACAGTACAATTCACAGCAATAAATATTTAACTACGTGTCTAACATGGTTTCTCGTTCCGTGACGAGCAACTCTTGTTACAAGAAAGCGGAGAATGAACGATTTCGAACCAAATTTTGTTCGATCTTAATGCAATCGTGCTTTTCCGCGATATAGACATTTGTAAATAATAAAAAGATTATATTCGCATGCGCTTAAGCTTCATTATTTCAGGTTATGTTCGTGTGATTATGTATCCCGTTGGTATTGTGCGAAGAAAATTTATACATATACAGCGTGTTCACGCTATTAATCAACGCTTCTTTCGCAAATGGCAAATTTATCCTTTTTTATTTCTCTAATTTATCAATGGTAGATTTGCGAATTCATTTACCAAGGAGACGTTGAGAAATAACGAGCGTGCTGTACATGTATGTAAATATCTACTACGTGTATGAATTAACGACGATGTCGCAGCGTTAAAACAGAATCGCAATTATGAAATTAAAATAAACAGAGATAGAGATAGAAATTGCATGAGAGAGAAAGACATAGAAATAGATATAAAGAGATATAGCAAAGAAACAATTTTTATTTCGTTCGTACATGATAGGCGGTGAAAGATACAGAGAAAAAAGATACGAGCACAAGCCATCGATGTCACTTTTATCTACGAAACGCGTGTCGCGTGTTGAAAGCCGTTAAAAAAATGTACGATATATATTTATAACTACGTGCGCGCTAATCAAAATACAGAGAAGAAGCGATGTATATACGCGTCTAAAGAAACAGTCTCGCTTGGTAAAACGAGATTATTACGAATTAATTAATCGTGAAGCGTCGAGGTGCTTGAAGCTTGCATATGCGACAAAATAAAGTGCTACTGCGATACTTACATCGGAAAGAGTGCTTCACATCGGTTTCTATATCGACACAGGTGTATACAGATTAGACAGAACTACGATTTGACCCGATATCCAAATACCATATACGTATATCTACATATTCTCTTTTTCTTCGAAAGCATCTATCACAATTTTCGGTCCGTTCGGTCGGTTCCGTTCGAACGTATCGTTCAACCTAATAGTCCGATCGCTCGAGTCGTATTTCAAGATATTCAAAACGAAATTACGCTGGACGACAGGGGGAATCGGTTCTGTCCATTCATATCCACCGATCGGCCGTCATACGTTGGACGTTAGAGTGCGGCGATAAACCATCGGTCAAATCGTCCTGGCCATTCGAGTGCAGCTCCGGCTTAATTTGCTCCAGCTCTGTTCGTGCGGTGCCATGAACATTTATTTTACGTATTCGCGATATGTAATGGCATCGACGAGTACTTTTCGCGTTTATTTTTTTCTTTTCTTTTTTTTTTTTTTTTTCGTCTGAAATGGTCGCGGCCGCGCGGAGTCGCGCGTACGTTTCGTGTCACTCTTATACTATGATGAAAATCATCGGCATATACCTATGCATATATGCGTGGTTAACGAATGATTCGAAAAGTAGCGTCGCGATAATGAAAACGAATAACGTGTTCCTCGACGAGGAAAGAATCGATCGTTCGATCGATCGATATTCTGACACCGATACTTTTTTTCTTTTTTCGTCACTTGCTATTTCACATTCTTATAGTTCGTTCATTTTATAGTCGATGACACAGAACGTCGCGTAGCGTTAAGATTCGTGAAATCGCCGAACAATTCTGCGTAGCACTCTTCTCGCCTTTGAATCGCAAGGCAATTTTTAAAGCGATCGAAACAGGTGAGGAGGCCTCGGCGCGTTATAGTACTGTATATATATATATATACATATATATACACTGTATATATATATATAGTTGATGCGATCAAAAGCGTGGATTATTTTATATATATATATGTATAGAGATATGTATAAAATATACATAGGTTGTAAATAGAGATGCATGAATACAGCCTGTTTCGGTAACACACCCTTTGGAATCACGATCTCTCGGTAATACCCGGTTTTGCTTCTGGTTTACCGAGACACGATTCGCGTTGCAAAGGTCTCTCTCCATGTGCCAAGCAATTACAAAACAATTCAGTAGGCACACGCGCGAATTTCTTACACAGGCGAGATAGCGGCGAAATAATATAATAATCGAAGCTGAATAAGAAGCCGACCGAACGCAAAGGTGGATTACTTGGATCGGAAGTTACTTCGAAGAAGGTCGATTTCCATTCCTTTCTACGTTTCTCGTTCGATCGCCGATTATCCGTATTAGACCGTCCGATGTTTCTTCGTGCAATTTCGATCTAATTCGATGACGTTAAATCCGGCTTTCTCACCTCTGCCTCTTAGGCGTACGTATTTTGCAACGTGTTTCTTCCAAACGTTTATTTTACTTTCTCTTACTTTTGGCGTTTGATTGATAAAGCGTATTTCGAAATGACTTCTTTTAATTCTCGTTTTAAAGAAGATCGTTTTAAAAGATAGTCGATCGGAAGCGTACAACGTACACGCAATTCATATGTTTCGCATCGACCTTCTTCTCGACGATTATTAGTAAAATCGTAATGGAAGGAGAGGAGAACTCTCTCTAATGTGGCGATTGTTGATAAAATCATGGATGAGGAAAAGGTATATCGACGTGACAAGATATACGGATAATATACCTAGACGTTACTCCTCTGTGTCTCTGAATTTCGCAACTAAAGCGCAGGAGAAGCTGTGGTAGAGGCGGAAAGGTCAGGAACATTTATACATAGATGTACAGTACATATATAGGATATATAATCTGTACATATGTATATAACGTAATTTTACGTTTAGAGAGACGAGAAAGAAATAGAGAGTAGTAAGAAGAAAAAAAAAAAAAAAAAAAGAAAAAAAAGGAAAATGCGAGTTGTACGCTCGCTTTGACGGCGTCCGTCGTAATAAAGAAGCGGCTAACGTCTACATACGAGGTTTCAGAAAACGACCGTGTGCTTGGCATCGTCTAAATTCTAAAGTGCGCGCCCTTTGAAGCGTGGTGGAAAAAACAATTTCCACGACAAATTCAACAATCACTTTCTTTTTCACTCTCCTCTCTCTCTCTCTTTTGATCCATCGAGTACGCGAACAGCTTTGAAAACGAATCGAAATAAATAATCGCAGAAATAAAATCGCGCAAATGATAAACGAAATTGAAACACCGGCGAACGAAATACACGAAATATTGAAAATGATAATTGGGTCACTGGCGATAATTCGATTTTCCTCGAATGCTAAATAAATTGCGAAAGAACGCTACGTTTGAAAATTGATCGATAAATTTGAAGATAAATACTAGAAAAAAATTTGAAAAAAAAGAACGCTGAAAAAGTAAGTAACAATACAAGCACCAAGTCGAACAGATTGTCAAAGGATATTAAAAACAAGGGAAGCAGGAAGCGAGGCTAAGACTGTGAGCTATTAGGGGCGCAATATCGAGTAATACATGAGTATATGTATACATATACATATATAACATATATAACGTATATGTATATATATATATAGATATAAATATTACAAGGGATTAGCGAGTTCTCGGGAAGTTTCGTTTCGATAGAAAGAGATGAAATAAGAAGCATTAATAAAACAAATATTCATGCATTTCTCAAGCATTATTATTACAAATACTGGCTGACTCCTTGACAAACCCCGTGAGCGTGCACGCGCAAAAACGCATTCGGGACCTCGAAGACTCATTTGCATCATCGTTTCATTTTCATTCGTTCTCTTAAAATTTCGTGTTTTTTTCCTTCTCGTATTAAATTGTTTTCTACCTAACACTATCTCTTTCCTTGCTATCCCTTATTTTCTCTCGATTCTTAAACGTGTATATTCTTTTTCTGCTGTTTATCTGTGAGTCGACGACGCAGGCTACACGCGGCTATATCATATACTCGTATTATCGTAATTCTATTGTATGTACGTGTAACGTAGTTAATCCATCGATAACTGTTAATTCGATTCCTCGACATTTAAAAACGAATGACGTGTCGTTCTTTTTTCTTTTACTCTCCTCTATTCTCATAGGACGAATTTTCTCGTCTCGCGGTTATCATCGTCGTTTCGCTTTCATGGACGTGACGATATCGTGCAACGTGAACCTACGTGTCCATGTGTATATGTATATGTATATCATAATCATGTGTAACTTGGTGAACACCAACACGCATACAAATGGTCAAGAAATCCTTCGAATCCGTTTACAATCGTTAAATCGCATCTTTCTCGTTCGTCGACATTCCACGTTCTTTCTTTCTACATTCTTTCTACGTTCCCGAGGTTGTCGCTGGTATAACGTTAATAGCGTCAAAGACTATAATCCGTTCCTCCGACGTCGTTTCAGACGATTGCATACACCACTATTTCGACGTTCGATTTTTCGACGTGGCGTGCATGAAATAACGTACGAGTATAATTGAAAAAATCAGAGACAAAACGGTACATGATAATAAATACTATCTGTATGTAGTACGCCGTGAAACGTGGATTTCTTTCTTATATCGTTTATAATCCTTACTTCACATTTTATATGTATATTATGTATATATGTATAATAGATCGGCATAGTTCGTAATATAATATGGTTACCACCTTAGCAACGATGGTCGATTATCTTGCGACATATACCGACCATTTCTTTTCGTTGCACGATATCTATGCAGATGCAACATTAATCAATAGGTATGCTTACGTTCGTATTTAATATAAATATAATTATTATTATATATCATGTAAGTATCATATATATATATGTATATTAGACGTTGGATGCTTTTTTTAATGTGTTTTTCTCGAGTTTACTCTTGTATACTCTAGTACACGTGTGTCGTTTGTGTGCAACGGTGTACGAGTGCAAGGGGAAGGCACTTGCGCTGTTTTTCGATCGACACCTCGTCGAAAGTTTGGCACTGCGTATTCTTTCATCGATGATTGTCCGTTAAAAGTTGATTCGAATCGAACAAGTATCGAAAAAGCAGAGAAAATAAACGAAGGAAAAAGATTTATAAAATTATTATCGAATATTTTTAAAATATTGAAATTTCTACACCGATACCGCACAGGCATACCCGATCGTGTTTATATCGGTTTAACGATCGAACTCGCAGAAAGACGCAGTTCCAGAATTTCGCCGAGGATCTAGGAAAAATCCAGCCACCCTCTCGGTAGTGACGTACAAGTGTGAACAGCGAGTCGAGGAACCCTAGAGTTGTCGGTTCATGTGCGTCACTCGTTAGAAACCGGAAATACGCCTACGATACTTATGCGCATCCTCTGTGCGAGGCATTTTCGAGGCCGTTCGAATTCGTTCACGAACCGTGTATTATATCGATACGTTATTTGCGTATCTCTGTATACAGGGTGTATCCAACAGTACTAGCAGTAGTCTTTATATTTCAACTATCGTGTTTTAGAATATTTTAGCAAGAGAATATTTTCTCTCAAGAATAAGACAAATAAGTAGTTCGAGGTATTACAAAAATGAAGTATTACGTGACAATTGTTTCAAGTTTCAAATTTTCCAGTGCGGTTTTTTATTTGCTCGCTATAAAGTTTTCTACGTCTACGTACTAATTAGGATATTTACGAGATACACCCTGCATCTCTATCTGTGTGTGTGTGTGTGTGTGTGTGTGTGTGTAAAGATGTAAATGGCAAGGTGTATGCCAGAGTACGTGTATACATGTCGCGTGTCCTCTGCGAATACGTATTTGTCAGCGTTATATGTACATCAAGAAAGTACCATCGCAACGAATTGCCATTTTGCTTCTCTTCCAAAGTTTCTTCGCTTTTGGCCGCGAAATTAACGACGATCTCTTCCTCTATGCTTCGTCTGTCGATACAAAATAACCGCGTTTACACTCTGTCGCTATGGAAGACCGTGTTTCCTGAACAATGTTGCTCCCGTAATGGGAGGAGATACGAATCGTCTCGACGTTTTGTGCGTGTCGTATTTTGCGCGCACATTCTGTGCATATGTTCTGTGTGTACATATGTGTCTATGTAAGTATGTATATAGTATACTCTATTTCAATCGCAGCAGAAAAATTGTCTTCGAATTTCGCGGCCAAAACGAAAGGAACCGGGAGGAAACGAGAACACGCTTTCGCGAACTTCCTCTTTGAGATACTCGACAACTTCCTACCTTCTTTTTAAACTTTTAACAAAATAAAAATAACAAAAAATTTTTTTTACAATTCAGTTGACAATTATCAATGGTGTACGGATTAAAAGAAACTAATTTCTGGTTACAAAAATATTAACTCCAATTTTGTTTAAATAATCGCCATCGCGTAGTACCACGTACTCCACGGCTACTCTCGTCTGATTTCTTTAACCTCTTTCTCCTCTTCACTGTATATGCCAGTGAATATTTTAATATGTATGTACTTATATACAATACATATATGAATATCTATACATACAATATACTCTTGTTTATTCCTTCGTACGTAGAGAAAATTATTATTTACACACATATATAGATCTACAATATGTTTAAATATAATATACGTATATTTATATATATATTTCTTTTTTCATCGTTAGTTATTATCGTATCATCATCATCATCATCATCATCATTGTAATCATCGTAATCGCTACTTCGACTAAACGAACTTTCAAATCACTGGTAGACACGAGTACGAATACGCAAGACAGAGAGAGCCTCTGTCTGCTTTTCCTTTTTAATCATCGGCGAGCGATATTTCCTTTCTTTTTTCGCGTAACGTAACCGTATTTTCGGTCATGTTTCTCTCTCACGTACTCGAATTAATTACTGTTCGATAAGAAGTGCGCGAATATATATCGTATATATATATATGTATGCTAATTATATTTAACGCGTATGCATGTATAGATATATAATGTATATATTTCTTTGTCCTCTTGACGATTACTCGCGTGTATTTGTTGAACGTTTTTGTGCGGTCGTGTACCATTAATACGCATGTGAACTCGTTTCATGTACGTTTCTCTTTTGTGTAAGTGTTTTCTTTCCGTTTTGTCCTTTTCTTCGTTACAATAATTATCGAGAGCCTCCTCTCATCTTCCTCTCTGTATCTTCTTTTCTCTCGAATTCAGCCTTTTCCTTAATGCGTGGTTTCGTTTCTGTTTTTTTTTTCTTTTTCTTTTTTTCTATTCGTATCCGCTAATCGCGTAAATGCATGTCTTTTTCTGTTATTTTTCCCTTTTTTTTTTTTTTTGTCGTATTTTAATCGATTTTCTCTTAATCATTCGTTAACTCTGTCGTATCACTCCGCGTTACGCCCTTTTTGCGTTTTCCTTACGATCGGTTTATTTTCTTTTGCCGTTTTTCGTTTTCCCTCTCGGCTAAATGCATAAGCTCGTGAGTTGCAATTGACGAGGTTCACTGTATGCAAATTATACTCCCCCGAATTGAATACGTAAAAGACAGCAGACTGTCTTCGGGTGGTTCACACGCTGTTATATACTAATAGATAAATATATATATATGTATGTGTGTTTGTATGTGTGTGTGTGCGCGCGCGCGTGTGTATGTCTGTGTGTGTGTATAATCATAGCGCTAGATAAAATGAGACAGGACGAAGTCTGTTTGCTAAAATCTATGCACGTACGTTGATCGTGCGAGTTTAAAAGTATCGCCCGGAACACGACGGCGTTTCTGCTTCAATCTCATCGATGTGCAAGGTGTTTCTAGGAAACATACGTTAGTATAATAGTTGCAATTAATTTCTAAACCTAAGTGGAAAGGGCGGAGTTCGGATCGGTAGAAATTTCAGTGACAATTCCGATGACACCAGTCTCAAATATCAACGATCGGCGTTTTTGAAACGTCGCGACGCGCTTTTATTATTCGATCTAATTATCAAGGCGAAACGATGCTGAAAAAGTACGATTATCCTTACTAAAGTAAATGTAAGATTCGTAAAGAATGAAAATTCGTTTCTCTTTGTCTCACTGTTTTCCCTCTTTTCCGCTCCGCCTCTCTCCGTTTCTTTAACAGTAACCTATGATAAATAATTAAAAATAATTAAAATCTGAGAAACGATAAACGAACAATAATATATAGCGAATAAAATTCCACAGACTTCGACTATAAAGGATTGAACGTAGACTAACGCGAGATATTCGTAGTGGCAACCATTTTTCTGACGCTAGGCTAAATTCGTGATAACGAATGTTACGACTTATGCGTGTCATTGTTCACGGCGAGTGGGAAAAAGTTTCCGTTAAATCTGCGAATTTCAAGCGTTTTCTTTCCTTACGTGCTTGATAGATTTACTCGTTCGGGCATTTCTGCCTCAAAGGTAAAAGCTCTGTTCGTTGCCGCGAGCGACAAACATTGAAAGTATACGTAGCTAAAATTATAAATTTCCTGGTAGCTGACAGATTATAAATTTATCTTATGCGACTAAAATTAATAACAAGACACGTTGATGCAACAACTTATTAAATATTCTGATTTTAAAACCATTTCTTATCCAACTTACAGTTCGGCGATTAAACAATCCGGAAATAATTTCGAATAACAGAAAAATTCTTATTATTGCACGTTAGTTTTAAAAACTCGTATCATTTTTTACCGCGTAACTAAGAGAAAACAAGTGTCCGAATAGTTTTGTGCTACAGCGTACGCGAATTCTGGTGCCTCTGTAAATATTTCGCGTAGGACTGCGATATTCTTAATAACACGTAAGCAATTAAATTAATATTAATCGGCAATCGACTCAGAATGGACTTGAACAAGCCAACTGAAAAGATTACAACGGGATTAACAATATTCTATGACTTAAAGAGGCAAGTTTCGTGTACCCGCGTAACGTGACTTAGGCCGAGCATCGCTTCCGTCCATCTTCACGTAGAAAATAAAAAATATATAGAATATATTATATACGTAATATAGAACAAACACCTATATATATATGTGTATATATATATATATAGAATACAATAATCGATCTGATGATCTGACGAAGGAACGATA